>NC_134355.1:102863174-103223174 GCF_048569485.1 Anomaloglossus baeobatrachus | reverse complement strand
ATAGTGAGCTGCTTATCAGGGGTGAGGGCATGGTTGGACCAGTTCTTATAGGACCTAGTCCAGGCAGTGATTATCTCCTGCTGATTAAACACTTATTGTATGGAAATAACAGCACACAGCCTGACAAGTGACACATACCTAAAATCAGTGTCTCAGCACCTACCTCATGCTGTCCTCAGATTATATAGCAAAAAAATTGCTAATAGATTCCCTCTAAGTCTGTCAGCCCAAAATGACTGTTCTAAAGAAGCACAGATGCTTGGTGCACCTTTGGAGGGACTCGCAATGCTCTTTCCCTCTGACATATTTTCCATCAATCTCCAACCCCTTCTTCCTTGATTAACAGCTCTGGCTTTACAGGAGCACTGAGGGGGGGCTGAAATTGGTAGAAAACAAGTAGAAGGGAAGGTGCAGCACACACCTGTGCTTGGTTTGAACAGTCATTTTCTGCAAACAGACTCTTTGATATCTAGTATTATTCACATGGTAGTCCACAGATGTGTTACAGGTTCTGTGTTCATATCTTTCAATGACTGTAGCCATCTAATGGGAGCTGGTATCTCGAGAAGTGTGCACTTCTGTATGTAATAATAATAATAATATTTATTCATTTATATAGCGCTATTAATTCCACAGCACTTTACATACATTGGTCACACTGTCCCCATTGGGGCTCACAATCTAAATTCCCTATCAGTATGTTTTTGGAGTGTGGGAGGAAACCGGAGAACCCAAAGGAAACCCACGCAAACACGGGGAGAACATACAAACTCCTTGCAGATGTTGTCCTTAGTGGGACTAGAACCCAGGACCCCAGCGCTGCAAGACTGCAGTGCTAACCACTGAGCCACCCTATGTAGCTGTATAATGCAGGATTCCTCTTATTACAGTGATGAGAATAGTGGTACTAATTATGTTACTGCACTTGGCCTCCATTGTCACATCAGATTTTGAATTTAGAAAAGATAGAGGGAAATTAGATAACCTATTTTAGGGGATACATATTGTCATGTGTGTTACATTTGTTTCTTTTTGTTTCTAGTGGAAAAAAAAAATCAAATAATAATAAAATCTAGTATGTATGCCTAACAGAGCTGCAGTGTAAAGTATGGGGGGCAGATTGAGTAGCTTTTCCACCTCTGGTAGGAAACAGGAAGTGGATTTTATAGTATATTATAAGGGTCTGTGCACATGTTGCGTTTTTCATGCCTTTATGCAGCGTAAACGCATGCGTTCTGCGTTCCCAGCAAAGTCTATGAGAATTAAGCAAATTCCATGCGCAAATGTCTATGAGAATTAAGCGATTTCCATGTGCACGTTGCGTTTTGAAACGCAGCGTTTTGGATGCCAAGTTTTTGGCAAAATCGATGTGTTCTAAAAAGCAACATGTCACTTATTTTGTGCGTTTTGGATGCTTTTCCCTCTGTCTATGGCAGAGCAAGCATCTAGAGTGCATCAATTCTGCATTCAAAACGCATCCAAAACGCATTCAAAATGCATCGAAAACGCAGCATTTTGGATGCATTTTGAAACTCACATAGTGACAAAACGCTGCTTTTTATTTGTCACGCCGGAACGAAACGTGCGCACATACCCTTATACTATTAGACATTGATCATAGCTTTGTTCTATTGGCGAAATTTACAATTAATGCAAAAGTATGGGATAAAAGGAGCTTGATGGGCGAAAATATCTGATATTATGAATGATCAGACATATGGGGGGACAAAGGGAGAAGAGGTCCCCTAAAATGTCACTGTATTACATCTTGGGACATAATCATTGTTGCAACCTGTTTGGCCTCACAGGTGCCCAAGAGGTAAGGGGGCTCATTTCCACCTCCAAGACAGGGGGAATTGGGCATTATGATGAGTTATTGGACTGAAAAGGGCCCATACACTGTCCATGCCCAGGGGACATCTTGTGTCTGTGTCTTCTCGTGATTACATCCATCTCAAAATAGATGTGCGGTATTATAAATAGGCGATTATCAGATTTTCTTGATGCCAGAATAAAGGAATCTGATTGTAATTTTTAATACCAAAACTTAAGAAATAAAACATACTGCGGACAACACGCGTAGAATGTATTGTCCTATTAAATACATCGCTCACATAATCACCTACATAATATTTCCCCTGATTGTTTGCCTAAGTGATACCGGTATTTTGTGTCTATTAATTATAATAAGAACATGGGAACAGCAACTATACCTTAATTATGCAAGGGAAAGTCCTAAGGGAAAGCCAGGACATATAAACCTGGGTGAATGAGCATATTACACGTGAATAGCATTCACTTACACAAACACATTTGATATATATCACCGAGACTGAAACAATGTACATGATATACAGATGTAGCAAAGGCGAGTTTGTCATGTGGCACAATTCATCATCACACTGTGATTCGTTCAGGTACAGCTACAACATCATCTGAACCCAGTGACAGCTTGAGCTCTGCTATATCTGTGCACTATGCGAGAGGTATTAAAAAAACATTAATTAAAATGGATCCCAAGGTCAGGCTAACCTTAATTACCTCCATGAGCGAGTTTTGCACCAGATAATATCAGCGATACTTGACTTTGAAAATATTATGCCACAAGACAAAAAAATGGCTTTTCCGAATCTAATCCATGTGCCATCATTCATATTAAAAAGGCTGCATGTTGGGAGTGCCGTCAGTCTTTTTGTCTAGATTATGGGGTCATGCCTTCTGATTGTGCACCCCTTCCCTATTAGTCACAGGTGATTTTATTCCCTAGTAGTACGTTCCTACTCACCCATACATAGGTTCCCAGTAACGACATATGCCGTGACATGGCTACTGGACAGATATATAAATGGTCATTTTTGTATGCTAAGTATCTCAATTTTTCCTAGATTTCCTGAAGCAGTAATGCATATCTATATTCTTGTATTCATTATTTGCATGATTTAGCATTTCAGACTGCAACTGTCTTTTTGGTTATTTTATGTCACGTTCAGTTTTGCACCTGTTCAGACTGCATGTTGGGAGTGCCGTCAGTCTTTTTGTCTAGATTATAGAGTCATGCCTTATGACTGTACACCCCTGCCCCATTAGCCACAGGTGATTTTATTCTCTATTAGCAGGTTCCTACTTGCCCATACACATGGAGGTTTGTAACCCAGAGAGAGGCTTCAGTTTAGTGTAGGTTCCCAGTATACAAGATATGCCTTGACGTGGCTACTGGGCAGATATATCAATGGCAATTTTTGTATGCTAAATATCTCAATTTTTCCTAGATTTCCTGAAGCAGTAATGCATATCTATATTCTTGTATTCATTATTTGCATGATTTAGCATTTCAGACTGCAACTGTCTTTTTGGTTATTTTATGTCACATTCAGTTTTGCACCTGTTCAGACTGCATTTTAGGAGTGCCGTCAGTCTTTTTATCTAGATTATGGACTCATGCCTTATGACTGTACACCCCTGCCCCATTAGCCACAGGTGATTTTATTCTCTAGTAGCAGGTTCCTACTTGCCCATAAACATGGAGGTTTGTAACCCAGAGAGAGGCTTCAGTTTAGTGTAGGTTCCCAGTATACTAGATATGCCTTGACGTGGCTACTGGGCAGATATATAAATGGCCTTTTTGTATGCTAAATATCTCAATTTTTCCTAGATTTCCTGAAGCAGTAAAGCAGGGTGGTTTGTAACCCAGAGAAAGGTTTCAGTTGAGGCTGGAGTCACATTAGTGTATGGCATCTGAGCATCTGATACAAGAGCAATGGATACAATATGCTGATGACCCTCGGCTCAGGCTCTGCTGTGACTGTGACCCGATCGCAAGAAATCGCAAAGTTCGCAAGAAATGCTAAATCATGCAAACAATGAATGCCAGAATATAGATATGCATTACTGCTTCAGGGTAATCTAGGAAAAAATGAGATATTTAGCATACAAAAATGACCATTTATATATCTGTCCAGTAAAGGTCATTCCAGTTGCGAAGGAGAGGGCGGGCGCTGCAGAGGAGAGGGAGGGGTTAATCTCCCTATCTCCTCCATTGTCAGCCTGTGCGTATATCGCAATTCACTGAGATAACATCCGAGTGCAGTCTGATGTTTCCCTCGCACCCATACACTTGAATGGGTGCAAGTGATACGGCTCTTGCAGACAATCGCAGCATGCTGCGATTTTTTTCCTTAGTCCGTTTAGGGCTGAGGAAAAACACGCGGATCTGAGCTGCAGCATTGTCTTACATGGGGTCGAGTACAATGCGAGATTTTTTCACACTGCACTCGTGTGAGTTATACGCAAGTGTGACTTTGCCCTTAGTGTAGGTTCCCAGTAACAAGATATGCCTTGACGTGGCTATTAGGCAGATATATAAATGGCCATTTTTGTATGCTAAATATCTCGTAGATTTCCTTAAGCAGTAATGCATATTCTTGCATTCATTGTTTGCATGCTTTAGCATCTCAGAGTGCAACTGTCCCTTTTTTTATCATTCATATAAATTACATTTCGAAAAGTGCACAAGTAATTATTGCAGATATTCATCCATTGCCAAAACCGGTCTGTGAAATAAAAATGTATGGAGTAATTAAATGGATATTTATAATTAGAACTTAATAATTTGCATCAGGGACAAACGAGCTCTGATTTCAATCCGCGGTGCATTTAAATTAGCCCGAAGATAGTGTAATTCGATGTTTTATAGTTCCCCCTCTCGGATTATGAAACAATAGTGGCTGCCGAGCTGCCGTGTTTGTGTCTGGGATATACCATGGAAGCTGCAATGAAAATGTTTGACAACGCAAAGACGCTATAAATTACATGGCAACTGTGTAAAAGCCATGATGGAACAAGTAAAAGGGCTGACCCATAACACATTTGATTCATCGGCGTACACACAGCTCTGCTGCGCCGGGCGTACGGCGGCAAGTGCACAGCACGACTACTTAGCACTGTAAATTATCACTAGTCAACACCATTGATTTCTAGTCAACATTTCAATCAATCTGAAGTAAAAATAATACACAACTCATTCAGCGGCCTATTAACCAGTCAGGCTCGGGTCTGCGGCATTTTACAGGTACTTTAACTCAAAAGGGGGGATATCTATCACACACTTGATTAACCATGGGTACAGGAACACAATAATTACACGTTTTGACTCCTCCGGATTCGGGAAGTTGTGAGAAATCTATTTTTCTTTGCCGCATTTGACAAATGTTTTAAAGTGAATGAAATTTACTACATTGCGAATCCTAAAATTTGTAGAAAAGAGTCGACAGAGCAGAAGAAATACGTCTCCACCAGAGGAAACTCATATTTATGCAACTGATATTTTATTTAAAATAAATGCATGAGAATGAATCGTTATGGACACATTTTTCACGTCTTCACGTTTTCCCTCAGCTGCTTTTTTTAATGAAACACCTCCAAGACTCTTTCTATGTTATGGGGGCAGTCAGACAAGGGGCTGCACATCACAAAGTGGTCTCCAGTGAGAGGGAGGCTGCCGAGCATATGTCACACATAAAATCTATACTAGGACTCAAGTGGAAAAATGAATGCAGCAGTTGCCCATAGTGACCAATCAGATTTCAGCTTTTAGATTTACACTACAGCTTAATAAATGGAAAAGGTGATCTGATTGGTTGCTATGGGAAACTACTTCCTGGTTTATCTGCTCTGGATTGTGTACATGAACATCTTAAATTCTTTATTTTTCATTTTTTCCTCACGTTTTCAAATAGCCATAACTTTTCTATTTTTTAGTCAAGATGGCCAAAAGAGCGGGGAGAGGTGGGGGGCTGGTGGACGCTGGAAAGAAGACGTTAAGGTTGAGGCCACACAGGGATTTGTGCGAGTGGTCGCATGACACTCGGCTCATAGTCACAGCACAGCGGGAGCCAAGTGTCATGCGAGTGTCATCTGACTGTGGTCCGATCGTGCGATCAGACCACAGTTGCAGAGGGGACGGCCGGCGCTGCAGAGAAGGAGGGATTTATCTCCCTATCTCCTCTGTTGCCGGCTGATGCGAGAATCGCACTGCTCTCGCGTTACACCAGTGTAATGCTACAGCAGTGTGATATTTCTCCTACACCATAGACTTATATGGGTGTGAGTGGAACAGGATTGCATTCCACTCTCAGCATGCTGCAACTGTTTTCTCTGTCTGATTAGGGCTGAGAAAACAATCGCTCATGGGTCCTGCCCCATAGACTAATATTGGTCCGAGTGGAATGCGATTTTTTTATCGCATTACACTCGCACTGTTTTTCTTGCCGTGTGTCCTAGGCCTTACAGTGGAAAGTGGCAGTGGCGCCAATTGTTGCTGCTAAAGGCACATGCCAGCTATGTAATTTATCCAGCTTGGACACCTGTTCCTGCATGGCTTTCCTTCAGACTGTAGGCAACAAGAACAACAAAGAAACACATATGGAAACAAAGAGTAAAGACACATACATGAAACAAACAAGAATATGTGAAACCTTAAAGACGTTTTCCCACAAAAAGAGATAATTTTAAAGGGGATGTCTACTGCTTAGACAACAACACCTTCTCATTCCCCTTGTGCGCCTCCATAAAAATAAATAAGCCTATACTCACCTCTGATGCGGCTGAGGTTCCAGTGATTTTTAAAGCCGCGTTCCCGGGGCTCACGTGACATTGTTATAACAAGCAAGCCCTGCAACCAATCAGCACCAGCTTCCTTCTCCCTGGCCTTTCACATTCGAGCAGGAAGTCAGCACAGCGCTCACATCCTGCTGAATTGTCTGAAGGCGGGGAGACAGACATCAGGTACTGATTGGTCACGGGGTTTGCATGCCATAACGATGTCACGTGGGCCCCGTGAACGCGGCTTTAGACATCATTGGAACCAGAGCGGCACAGAAGGCGAGTATAGGCTTATTTATTTTTATGGGGGTGATCAGCAGACATCAAACTCCTTAGTGTCAAACACTGACAGCACAATCTGCCTCTGTCCGGCAGGGATCACACTGTCACCCAACACGATTACGGGGCGCCAATGGGATGTCATGACAGCACGGAGTCAGATGATGACCCCTGTTGCTGTCATGACTCACTTCTTGTGAATTCTGACAGAGAGCCAGCATTCACAAGAGAGCAGCATTTCTGCTAATCAGAGTGATACTGAAGCATCGCTTTGATCAGCAAAAGCGATCAGACAGTGCAGGCATAAAGTCCCCTAAGGGGACTAGTAAATTCAATAAAAAAAAAAGTTAAAAAAAGTTTTAAAACATATGAAAAAATAAAAAAATCAAAGATCAAATCATCCCCTTTTGCCCCTTTGAAAATAAAACAATAAGATGAAAAATTCTTATTGGTAAAGTGTGTAGCGAGAAAAAAAAACCGCCAGAATTACTTTTTTTTCATCGCTGCAACATTGCGTTAAAATGCAATAACAGGCGATCAAAACATCGTATCTACCCAAAAATGGTATGATCAAAAACGTCAGCTCAAGATGCAAAAAATAAGCCATCACTGAGCCCCAGATCCTGAAATATGAGGGCACTACGGGTGTCATAAAATGGTGGCAAAAGTGCAATTCTTTTTTTTTTTTTTTACAAACTTCTACAAAAAATTTTACTACTTAGATGAAAGTAAAACTGTACATATTTGGTATCTACAAACTCATACCGACCTGAGGAATAATAATACCAGGTCAGTTTTACCAAATAGTGAACATTGTAAATAAAAACAAAAAAACATTGTGCAACCGCACTATTTTGCAATTTCCCCGCACTTGGAATGTTTTTCCCATTTTCCAGTACAATATGGGGCAGAATAGATGGTGTCATTCAAAAGTACAACTCGGCCTGCAAAAATAAACCCTCGTATGGCTTTCTTGAAGCAAAATTTAAAAAGTTACAGTTCTTGAAAGAAGAAGAGGAAAAATCGAAAACGAAAAATGGAAAATTGCCGGGGGGGTGAAGGTGTTAAATAGCCAAAAATTCTAATTTTATCGAGAGGCATGCCAATGTTAATAAATGTCCCTCAGTCTCTGATGACTGGTGATAGGGAAGGGAAATGATACCCGTTGCTACCTATGAATACATGCGGTTATAATCCTCATCTTTTCTATAGAAATTCCCTAATATACAGATTATTAAACTGCCATGTTGGCTGCAGTTGGTGATGATTGTAACTTGTGAGTTCTTTACAATAGTTCAGCTATTTTTTGTGTGACAATTTGTACCTCTCGTTTTCAGCTTAGTTAACTTCCCTTTCAATTGTCCCCTAATGTCTTCTAAAGTCGTCATTTTCCAAGGTGGACCACACAAGATCCTCTTCTTCAGCTCCCTGTATATACCCAAGTATACAACTGGCATTTCGGAAGGTCTAAGGTTATGTAACCCGCAGTTCTTACTAAAAGCTGATAATGCAGATAAACTTTCTGCCTGCCATGAATAAAAGATGATGTGACTTGAATCTACATAATAATGTAGGGCCAAGCTTTGACCACCAGGTGTTCACAAGGTAATATTACACATTAACCTTTTGGGGACAACAGCTTGGTCTCTCTTATACAACTAGACACAATTAACCGAAGCAATAATTCACAAATTACTTGCCAGTTTCTGCATTACTGCATTTTTGTTTGAGAATGCCCTAAGGTAGCCATATCTAATAAGAAGGAGAAAGTGTTAATAAAGCACCTTTTAATTCAGCGAAAATTATTATAAGACACATCATACAATTATGATAATGGATAATAAAGTGAGGTGCATTTATATACTGTATGCCTTAATAGGTCCCATTGGTCGCCCTTTCTGTAAATACTTAAGACTGGTTTGGTTCTCGCAGGTTCTGATCTTTTAATATTTAGTTTTATCTATACCATTACTGGGAACCTGTCAGGACGTTTTTACATATGGACAAGGGTGGAACGATAGTGGTTTCAGGGATCGCGACTGCGACTGGGCCCAGGGATGCAGGTTTCAGTTGGATGTGCATCTGAAGCCACACGTCCAGCTGAAAAGCATCGCAGTGCAGAGACTCGTCAGGTCCCTGTACTGCGATACATGCTGCAGGACAAAGAGTGACCGGCTGGCAGCTAACATCGGCGTTTCCGTGACTGAGGCAGTGCAATGACATCATGCATTGCCATAGCACAGATGCCGATGAAAGCTGCCTGCCACTGTGCTGGCTATAGAGGAGGACGCCGTGTGGCGTGAGAGCCAGGGAGGCTGAGTACAACATATACCAGGAGGGGGACAGGAAATATCAGGAGGGGTCCAGGAGAGAAACATATATACCAGGAGGCGTACAGTATATACCCGGAGGAGGGCAGTATATATTAGGAGGGCCCCAGGAAAGGAACATATATACCAGGAGGGGCACAGTATATACCAAGAGGGGCCCAGGAGGTGGACAATATATACCAGGAGGGGGACAGTATAGACCAGGATGGGGGGAAAATTTACTAAGATGGGGAGATACCAGGATGGAGGGCATATAAACCAGGATTGGGGATATATTTACAAGGAAGGAGCCAAGGATGGGATACATTAAAACAGGATGGGGACATTACTAAATAATGGGGGGAGGACAACTCGTGTGCCTTTATAGGATTTAGAACCCTAAATATGTATACATACATCTGACCAATATATGGAGATGAGGAGAGCCCAGGTCCAAATTTTGCACCGGGGCCCATCGAACTCTAGTTACGCCACTGCATATGGATATGGCGATATGGCTGTGTAGGTACTTGTCCTCACATAAAAATGATAATTTTGTGCCAGTTATGATAAAGTGAACCTTGAAACTTTATGCAAATCAGATTGGAAATGCAGTGGGGGCGTCAGTGCACTTTGACTGCTCTTTCCAAGTGCACTGACACTCCCCCCTCATGCACTTCCAGCCTGATTTACATATGGCTTCAACGCTCACTTTATCATGACTAGTAAATCCGATCCTACAAAAAAATGTACTAAATTTATCAGGGGGTAAGCTGCAACACAACCATACCATTACTTTCAAGTGTAAAAACGGACTGACAAGTCTCCCTTTAACTAAAAGGTTATTTATGAATATTCCAGGGTTGAGATGTTGAGATAGAAATTTTTACAAAGCAAAGTACAAGATGACATACTGCAATGACCCATGAGCATAACAACCAGGCTAGCAAGTATAGCAGCTTTTATGGGGCCCCACAAGGGGACTGCCTCTACATACAGTGTATGATGAAGGGGCAATGGCAATAGAAAACTATATAGAAATCCCCAGAAATGTAAAAATATGTATTTCATGTCATAAACGCACTAAACATAGGGCAAGAATTTATTCAAAGTTTTGGTATTGGGCCTCATAGCTACTTGCTTGGCTCCTGTTGGCACTACATAGTCCAGAACGAGCCATGAATTACCGTAATCTGCCATTGATACATACAATCATGCCTGCCCTAAACAATATCTTCTGATTCTCCATCCATTGTAGGTGGAGAGGATCTGTAGGAAGGAGAGCTAGGGAAGTTGACAGATGGGCAGGCTTCTTGAATTAGCATCTTGGCCCATGAGATGTTCAATCCACATTTATATACTAATCTCTAGGCTCTCAAAAATCTATTTAGTATACCGTGTGTATATATATATATATATATATATATATATATATATATATATATATATATACAGTACAGACCGAAAGTTTGGACACACCTTCTCATCTCTAGAACAACAGTTAAGAGGAGATTTCAGCAGGCCTTCATGGTAAAATAGCTGCTAGGAAACCACTGTTAAGGACAGGCAACAAGCAGAAAAGACTTGTTTGGGCTAAAGAACACAAGGAATGGACATTAGACCAGTGGAAATCAGTGCTTTGGTCTGATGAGTTCAAATTTAAGATCTTTGGATCTAACCACCGTGTCTTTGTAGAAAAGGTGAACGGATGAACTCTACATGCCTGATTCCCTCCGTGAAGCATGGAGGAGGAGGTGTGATGGTGTGGGGGTGCTTTGCTGGTGACACTGTTGGGGATTTATTCAAAATTGAAGGCATACTGAACCAGCATGGCTACCATAGCATCATACAGCGGCATGCTATTCCATCCGGTTTGCGTTTAGTTGGACCATCATTTATTTTTCAACAGGACAATGACCCCAAACATACTTCCAGGCTGTGTAAGGGCTATTTGACTAAGAAGTAGAGTGATGGGGTGCTACTCCAGATGACCTGGCCTCCACAGTCACCAGACCTGAACCCAATCGAGATGGTTTGGGGTGAGGTGGACCGCAGAGTTGTTGGCCCTTTTGCCGCAGAGTGAAGGCAAAAGGGCCAACAAGTGCTAAGCATCTCTGGGAACTCCTTCAAGACTGTTGGAAAACCATTCCCGGTGACTACCTCTTGAAGCTCATCAAGAGAATGCCAAGAGTGTGCAAAGCAGTAATCAAAGCAAAAGGTGGCTACTTTGAAGAACCTAGAATATAAGACATATTTTCAGTTGTTTCACACTTTTTTAAGTATTTCATTCCACATGTTTTAATTCATAGTTTTGATGCCTTCAATGTGACTCTACAATTTTCAGAGTCCTGAAAATAAAGAAAACTCTTTGAATGAGAGGGTGTGTCCAAACTTTTGGTCAGTACTATATATATATATATATATATATATATATATATATATATATATATATTTATTTATAAGAAAAAAATGAAACACATCCCAACAGAAATATTTCTGTTAATTGCTTAACCTAGAAGCCAACAAGAAGGGGAACCACCGGCCAAAGAATACATTCTACATTTGTGTTAAGACTCGCACATAATGGGTGTAATCTGCCCTTACATCAGGTCACTGTGCGAGATAAATAAACAAGAAGTCACAATATGGCTCTCTCAATTAGCTGACGCACAGCAGGATCTCACAATGGCGTGGCTTACAGTTATCTACTACAGTTGCCGAGCACAAATACATCCGAGTTGACTCCAGTTGATTCCAGGAAATATGAATGAATGGCGGAGATGCCAAGTTAGTGTAATAATAACACTTTTTTTCTTTTTAGAGTGGAATCCAAAATGCTTCCAATGTGTTACTAATTGGCGTTTGAGAAACTGCAGATTTATTATGTGATTCTGGTGATTATTCCGATATAGGAAAATCAATGAATTGACTGACCAGTGACCACCTATGCTTAGATTTCCACACTATGCACCTTACATCCAGGACTAAGAAATTACTTTGAGATTATTTTGTGAAAAACAAATCTCTTATATGTCTCTGGTTTAGGTAAGAACATTAAAATACGGTATGTATGCCTTTCTCGGTGCAGGTGTTTATGACGTTTTACATAATAGCCATCTATACCGTCATACTGTAAAAATTATTGCAGCAAAAACACCACTAGCATGTGCAGGTATACCCTTCATGTGCTTTTTAATACATTTTAGTTTTGCTTTCATATTTTTAGAGATAAATTGATCATAGGGGGTTGTCTCATCTTTGTAGCAAAATTCTTGGAAAAAACAAGCAACATTGCAATTTACCTCTTATTAAAAGTCTTCCCCATTCTCAAGAACAGAGGGATATTTAATTCTACAGTGTACTGCTTATTGCCTTGTTTATTGCAGAGATGGCTGATTTCCTATGCAAGGTGCGCAACGCTTGCAAGTTCTTTGCTATGCATGCAAGTGCTGCTTTGAAGAGGGACAGGTGGCGGAATCCAGGTAGTATGAGAGCCGCCATGCTGCGCTGCTGTACCGGAAGCAAGGCTCCTCCACCAGGGAGCTCATAGTTTGGACAGCAGCTCAACCAAGCGGATTGGTCTGAGCTTTCAATTATCTGGAGCGTAGAGCCCCTCTAACAGGCAATAAGCTGGGATGTAGAACAGTCGTGTGCTCCTGAAGACAGAAGATGAGGAAACCCCTTAAAAAGTAAATCTGCTTTACCCTTCAATGGTAATGATTTGGATGGTACGGTACCCAGTCAACAGAACCTGTGGCACACTGTCATGTAGGCAACTGTGAACTGTGGTTGGTACACTGAAATCTAAGCAACTGTTGTTGGTACATTGTCATCTAGGCAACTGTGGTTGGCACACTGTCATTTAGGCAACTGTGGTTGGCCCACTGTCACTTAGCCAGCTGTGGTTGGCCCACTGTCATTTAGGCAGCGGTGGTTGGCACACTGTCATGTAGGCAACTGTGAACTGTGGTTGGTACACTGAAATCTAAGCAACTGTTGTTGGTACATTGTCATCTAGGCAACTGTGGTTGGCACACTGTCATCTAGGCAACTGTGGTTGGCCCACTGTCACTTAGCCAGCTGTGGTTGGCCCACTGTCATTTAAGCAACGGTGGTTGGCACACTGTCATGTAGGCAACTGTGGTTGGCCCACTGTCACTTAGCCCACTGTGGTTGGCCCACTGTCATTTAGGCAACGGTGGTTGGCACACTGTCATGTAGGCAACTGTGGTTGGCACACTGTCATGTAGGCAACTATAGTTGGCACACTGTCATCTAGGTAACTGTGGTTGGCACACTGTCATCTAGGTAACTATGGTTGGCACACTGTCATCTAGGGAACTATGGTTGGTACACTGTCATCTAGGGAACTATGGTTGGCACACTGTCATCTAGGGAACTATGGTTGGTACACTGTCATCTAGGGAACTATGGTTGGCACACTGTCATCTAGGGAACTATGGTTGGCACACTGTCATCTAGGTAACTGTGGTTGGCACACTGTCATCTAGGGAACTATGGTTGGTACACTGTCATCTAGGGAACTATGGTTGGTACACTGTCATGTCGGCATCTGTGGTTGTCACACCAGCAAGTAAAAGATCTGTGGCTGGCACATTTGTACTGAGAAGTCTATGGCTGTCAGATTGTTATAGGGCATCTGTGGCTGGCATATATAGTAATTAAAGGACATCTATGGCTATTTCACCTCTGTCCAATTGTCTCTTATGGGATAATGATGTAGGCCACTCAAGAAGGGGAACATTTAAAGGGTTTTCTCAACATTATAAAGGGGTAAAAATGCAGAGTGCTTGTAAGAAGAAGCACATAGCTGTATCAGAGGTGGACAGTCTCTCAAGGTGGGGGCACTGTATGCTTTTACTTTCTATGCTGATGCTGGCGGGATTGCTGGTTCTGGCCCCTGAACTCCTCAGATGCTGGCGGTATAAACCTGCCTCTGCTTGCAGGATCAGAGAGTGCACAGTTCTGGCAAGTGGCACAACCATGCTACTGGCCCAATTAATCAGGAACCTCTAAGCAATGATTCAGAAAAGCCCTTTAAATTTTTTCTTTTAGTCATAAAAGACAATAGAACTTTCTATGGTTTATTAGACATGGAACAGTCAATGCAAGTTGTTTTTTAACTCCCATTTCAGTGTCAATTTGTGTCCTAACTTTGCTCCCATATCTACACATGTGCCGTCAGACAAATAAAAGAGCACGTTCCAGCCTTCCTTAAAACCACTAATGATAATAACATGCCTTAACAGTAACACGAATAAATATTCTTTAATAATTGGGATTCAGACTTGTGTGGTTTAATACAAACTGTTCAAGGTGGGTGTTAATGCCCCTGCATCAGTCGTATTCTTTCCTGCAGTAATTGGCCATTTACAGCCCTGGTTAAATCTGATTATCTTGTAAATATGGTAGGGAGGAATCAACTGTACACCACTGTATATACATTAGGGGCTCGTTAAGGGATAATAACTAAACGAGGAAAGAATGATACAGTGATCTTAACAAAACAGTAACTTGGGGAACATATTTTGTCTTTTTTATTAGATTTGCCCACATTTAATAGTTAACCTTAAATTGGTTTACATCAATCAAACCTGAAGGCAGTTCTTAAAAGAGATGCATTATTAATCCATCCGCAACTGCAGCTCAAAGTGTGGGAATGAATCCAGCTATTACAGCCCGTGATTATTACAGACCGGCAACATGTTACTTGCCACTTACTGTATTTACCATCATGTTGTTTTTTCAAGAAAGGATTAGAAAAAAGTCTTAAAGATAACTCCGATAACAATGGGAGAAAGTATATTCAGCAATGTGGGAAATACCTGGGCCTTACAATGTAATCCTCCTGCAAAGACAAGTATTAGGCTGATTAATGGCACCAAACACTGACACTCGCAAAAAATGCCGCAGTCACAAATCTCTGCCTAGAAGAAAAGGTTCTGTAGAGCATGGCAGATATAGGCACCTGCCGGGCCCTATACATTGGCTGAACCGCTATATACTGTACTTTATAAAATCCCGTGCTCAGAGAAGCTTGTGTATAATGTAATATAGTTCAGCAAAGGGTGGAAAGTTATCTAGCACTGAAGGGTAATCCTACATCTCTAATATTCAACTTCCTACATATTCTGCTCTATCATATTTCACTAAGATTCCATATAAATAGGGTTTAGATAACAGAGCTCTTATACATGCTGATATACCCCACCTACTGTCTCCTCCCCAAAATCCTTTAGGATGTAAGCCCGCAAGGGCAGGGCCCTCTTCCCCCTGTGCTAGTCTGTCTATTGTAACGTGTACATGTATTCTGTATGTATCCCCCTCATGTACAGCACCATGGAATCAATGGTGCTCTATAAATAAACAATAATAATAATAATAATAATATACTGCACACAGATATTCAAGACCACAGCAATGCAGAGCGCAGGGGTGCGTACATGTGAATGAGACATGTTGGATACATCCTTATTGTGCTAAAGTACATGCACCGCTATATGTATTCTACAATAAAGTCATTAAACTCCATTATTGTTTCTTTGCACAGATCTATCACTTATTGTATAATGCCATGATTATTTTTCTTACAGTAAAAGGTCAGACTTCTGTAATATATAATAAACTTTGTAATTATTATAGAGATGATATGAGTCAAGATAAATGATCATAGATCGGAGTATTTACTTACAATTTGCTATCACTGTTTGGAGGAGCGTTCTTATAGTTATCTATGAGTGCCACAAGAGGAAAGTATCATTCACTTACATAGCCCCCCTGTATAAGGTTAGGAATCTTAGGGGATATATACAGTATATATATATATTAAATATATGTAAAAATTATATATATATATATATATACACACATATATATATATATATATAATAACAAATATATATAGATATATCTACCGTATATACCGTATATATATATACATATATATATCTATCTATCTATGTATATATATAGATATATATATCTACACACACACACACACACACACACACACACACACACACACAGTATGTACACATAATCGTACACTCAGATCTCCTAACATTGTCCTTCCACATTTGGAGAAATCGTCTGTTCACTCTGGTATCATGGCTTCTATTTATGAGGTGTGACAGCTATGACTTTCCAATTTTCAATAGACAAATGCATACCAGTTAATCCTATCAGAGTTAAGGTATATTTTAAGTTAACTATACATCAGGCTGCAGCTCTCTTCTTACCACTAAAATACTGGAACCCTTATAGGAATCTGATAAACCCCATTAAAGTCAATGGGATCCATCAAGTTCACATCAAGTTTCCAATAGTTTTGATGCAAGAATAGAACATTGGCCTGCTTTATCCGTGCTCTATTATATACCATAACACTGATCAGGGCAGTATTTGGCACTCATGCTACACTAGGCACATTAAATGGGCATGCCCCCTTCTTTTAGTCAGACTACAAGTGCTCATACTGTTTAAATAGTAGTTAAGGTCGGCAAACAGATTAGGCTAATGTTGGCTGAAACAGCCGATATCGATAGGATAAGCTAATGAGTATGGAGGCCCCTTACCAATGATTGTCAAGGGAGATAAGGGTCCAGCATGTCCATGGCCACTGACAGACAAGTTTGGCAGCGGCTCTCATAGAGGACACAATAGCGCTCAGCAGATTGGGTGCTCCTTGTGCATGGGAGAGATGGGCAAGATAGCTGATGGACAAATGATATGCCAAACCATCAGTTGGCAGACAGCTTACTAAAAGCGTGTAGGAATTTTAGCCAAACTCTTGTTCGGGTGACATATATGGCCTCAATCAGATAGCTGTATTTAATTTTTCAGTCTTAATGCTGTCCACATATGCAGTAGACATCACACTGACAATATAATGATCTGTTATCAAGTCTAATAAATTAAGAATTACCACATCTACTTACTACAGGATCAGAACCACCATCAGTGCATGCCTACAGCACCAGAACAACCATCAGCACATAAATACATTATCATCAAAATCATCATCAGTACATGCATAAAGCACCAGAACCATAAATACAATAATACATCACCAGAACTACATCAGTATATGAATACGAACCATCATAAGTAGATAAATACAGCAGCAGAAATCATCATCAGTACATGACTAATATATCAGAATTACCATCAGCACATAAATGTAGCAAAACAACCTTTATCATAAATACATACAAATAAATACATCACCAGATCCATCATCAGTACTTAAATAAAACACCAAAATCACAATCACTATCAGTACATCAATAAGGAACCAGAATCACCATCAGTACATGAATACATAACAAAAATCATCATGAGTACATAAATACATCACCAAACCAATCATCAGTATATGAATACAACACCAAAATCACCATAAATACAGCACCAGAACCACAGTCAGTACATGAACACATCAACAGAAATATCATCACTACATGAATGCAGCACCAGTATTACCATCAGTATGTGAATGCTGCACTAGAACCACCATCACAACAGGAATGCAGCACCAATATAAGTACAGTAATCAATTTTCCTTGATGATTTGAACCAGTTTAAAATCTGCAGCATGTTAATGCTTTTAGAGGGGGGGGGTTGCAGCGCTTTATGGTTGGCCTGTTTACACAAGCTATTAAACTTAATTGTAAAGAATAAATGCACTCTTACATTCAAGTATCTTTAGATGATATCTTCTCTGATTGGACTTGTTCCCATCCCTTTCTTATTTATCTGGATGCAAGGTGACTTTTCACAGCCACAGTTCGTCTCTGTAGACTTTCTCTTCTCTGGTGTTCTGCAGCATTTCCCGATATGGTGCACTTGACAGTAAACAGTGTCATTATTTTTTTTCCTGAATAAAAATATAAACCCTTGCTGTGCTTGTGCATACATAATTGCCCCTCACTGTGGTTACTGCACAAAAAATGACCTTCACATTGTCCCCTCTTATGATACATGGCCTCCACACTGTCCTCTCCTATTGAATATAGTCTCCACACTGTCACTCCTTATATATCATAACAGCTACACCATACATCCTTATGGACTATGAACACCACACAGTCCTCTTATATCCTGTAACCGCCAACTCATCCTTATAAACTACAACTGCCACACCGTTCGCTTATAAACTATTATCGTCATACGAGCTTCCCTTATGTATTACACCTACTATTCCGACCTCTTATGATCTAAAACCACTACACAACCTCCCTAACAAATTATACCAACTACACGATAAACCCTTATGATCTATGGCTCAAAACTTTCCTCAATTCATGCTGTGACACCTTTTGACAGTCCCCCCGCTGTCCTCTAACCATACTGTGCCCCAGATCCATACTATGCCCCCTTCACATTGTGTCCGCCCCTCACTGCCACCTCTTCACTCTGTCCCCTACCACAATGAACTCCCCTTACTATCTTTCACTTTATACTGACTGTTCCCATACTGTGCTCCCCCAACGACTCCAACTTCAGTATACTGCCCCCACATCCCTATACTATACCTTCACACTGGCTCTCCTTCTGTATACTGCCCCCTTTCCAAACAGCATCCATACACCCTCCCCACTTCTGTGTTCTGGCCCCATACTTGTTCCCTCATATTATTACTCCTTCTGTATACTGCATCTCATAATTACTGTGGCCTTACACTACACCTCTTGTATACAGCCTCTCGATACTGAGCCTTCACACTATCCCTCACTCTAAATATTGCACCCACACTATCCCTCCTTCTGCATACAGCCTCCCCATATTGTGCACTCACACTATCCCTTGCTCTAAATACTGCACCCACACTATCCCTCCTTCTGTATATAGCCTACCCATATTCTGCCTTCACACTATCACTCACTCTATATACTGCCCCCCACAGTATCCCTCCTCTACACTGCCTCCCCATACTGTGCCCTCACACTATCCATCCTTCTATGTACAGCCTCCCCATATCCCCATACTGTGCCCTCACACTATCCATCCTTCTATGTACAGCCTCCCCATATCCCCATACTGTGCCCTCACACTATCCATCCTTCTATGTACAGCCTCCCCATATTGTGCCCTCACACTATCCATCCTTCTATGTACAGCCTCCCCATATCCCCATACTGTGCCCTCACACTATCTATCCTTCTATGTACAGCCTCCCCATATCCCCATACTGTGTCCCCACAGTATCCATCCTTCTGTATACATCCTCCCCATACTGTGCCCTCACGCTATCCTTCCTTCTGCATACAGCCTCCCCATATCCCCATACTGTGCCCTCACACTATCTATCCTTCTATGTACAGCCTCCCCATATCCCCATACTGTGTCCCCACAGTATCCATCCTTCTGTATACATCCTCCCCATACTGTGGCCTCACACTATCCATCCTTCTGCATACAGCCTCCCCATATTGTGCCTTCACACTATCCCTCACTTTATATTCTGCTCATCACACTATCCATCCTTCGGTATACTGTCGCCCCATATTGTGCCCTCACACTATCCCTTGCTCTATATGCAGACATCCTCTGTGTCCCGCCTATAGTAAAAGTTCTTTGAATCTTCAGCTCTACTGAGTGCTTACCTTCTCCCAGCACCCATGTCTTATCTACCCCTGCGGTACTCCAGTGATGTCAGCAGTGCGGTCACACCACTGCACATCAGGGTGAAGAGCTGATCGTTGCTGCTCTAACCATAGAAGTTTCTTAAAGAAATAAATACAAACACCCCCTCTGTAAAGACACTTGTCATTTTGTCTGGCAGGCGCCCCCCCCTCCCCCCCACAATCTGGTGTGATAGGCACCAGATTTACGATGCACAGTGGCAAATACGGCCCTGATTTCTATTATTCATTTTATTATAGTAATTACTAGAAAAACAAGAGCATTTGGGGTGTTTGGCTTTTTTTTCACGTCATGTGTAGTGTGTCCTCCTGGGGTGTAACTTTCACTAGTAGTCAGGGTCTTGGGACCCTCCATCTTCACACCTCTGTGTGATTCTTACATGTAGTATCAAGGCCGTCTATATAATGGCACCTGCCTGCGTGGCCAAATGACTGGTCTTAACTGGTTCTCTGAGAACAAACAAAAAAAAATAGAGCTATTTTGTTTTCCTTTATGCCTTCAGCCACAAGACCTGAGAGACTATGATGAACAGTCAGCAGGTATAAAAAAAATATTGAATGCTCCTGGGCTATGACACTTTCTCATCAAAAGCCTGGACTTCATCCAAGTTCATCTGTTAATGGACAGCATCATCCCACCCCCACCCATCTTCTTTCCCTACACGCTCGCCAGATCTCCGTTAACCCTTACTCTGCCCCAGAGACCTGCTGACTGCAGCAGACACAAATGCACCTCATACTTCACTGGGTATGCAAGGGTTACACTTATGCCGAAGAAATTCTCCAGTTCTAGACCTGAATGTTAACTTTTCATCCCATAATATGCAATTGCAAAGGGCTGTTTTGTAATGTATGCCAGTTAAGACTATACTCCATATGGCATGATATTAAATATCAAGGGATTTGCAGTGACTTTTGTTTACAAGGTAGATGGCCAAGAATAAAGAGTAGGCCAACATTGAGGGCAAACACTATCTATGGAAGGAACATTCAGGACATTCTATACAATTCTTTGTTTACCTTTTATATATTCCTTTATTTGTATCCTACGCAACATTCCGTTGTAGTTTATATTCTTCACTTTCATGTCCATGTCACCGTGCCCACTCTGGAATAAACAGGTTAAATAATATTTTTTCTGTGTCTCGCCCCCCTTGCATCCCCCCATCAAGCGCCTACAAACTAGACACTGATTATGTCTCTGCTTTCCCCTTGCTATTCAAGATAAACAAAGTGCTTTAAGATCAGGGCACACCCTGGGACCCTTGACAAAGCAATCTATCATTCTGTCTGCTAAACCAGTCTGGCCACACTAAGACTATAGAGGCTGAAGCGCTCGGTGTACAATTTTTCCATTGTGCTGCTGGCCTATTACAACTTACTTCCATTCTTTGCCACTTTCTCCAGAGCAGATGTGATGGACCACTTGGCTTAAACCCCTCCTAGTCCAGACAGAATTGTTGAAAGAAACCTCGGGAGTAAGAAAGTACATGGCCAAGACCTAGACAACACAAAGACGGCGACTCTCAATTTTGTGCTCTCACCTTCACAAATGCTCACTATTTATCACTGCAAGCTTTTCAGTGCCATGCCTCTGTAGAGCAAAGATTGGAGAATGAATGAAGCCACAGAGCAGGCTTTCATGGGTTAGAGCAGAGCATTGTGTTGGCCATGAAAGGATTAACGAGGGTATCTATTAATAGTGTTACTTTCATCACCATGTTGGGTTTTCTCCCCTCTATTATGTATATACTA
Source organism: Anomaloglossus baeobatrachus (assembly GCF_048569485.1). NCBI lineage: Eukaryota > Metazoa > Chordata > Amphibia > Anura > Aromobatidae > Anomaloglossus > Anomaloglossus baeobatrachus. The sequence goes on along the minus strand of NC_134355.1, from coordinate 103,201,567 downwards.
TGCAATCACTATGTAGAAAGTGAATATCAGACATTTCTAACCGGACAGCCTTCGCGTTTATCGCACACAATAACTAGATCAAGTCAATTTGAAAATTCCTGGATGCAAAAAATGACCACTGAACCAGAAGAACATGATTTACCCCATTTATTTTGTTTAGATCTGCAATCTTGGAACCAACTAAATGTAGGCGACATGGACATTGGCCGTGCGCTCGGTGCCTTATTCCAGCCCTTTAATCACTCATTGAGAGGGGGAATCCCACTGGAGTGGTTTACGGATTTACACTCAGCGAATGGCAAGAATTCTTTGGCATAAGTGTGTGTTTGTTGATCAAATGTCACATCATGTGCTTGCCTTTATTATGACTTACAAAACCCTTGCTTCAGTCCCAAGGCTTTGCCAAAGACAACACCACAGTACGATAAGCAAACACATGTATTTATGAATCATGTGAAGTGCTAGCAGCCATTAACGTTTCTCTCCATTTCACATGATATTTCAGAACGCGTTTCATGGGCTCGGTGGAACAACTGAGCTTCTTGTGGATATATCAGGCTTATTTGTCAGATTTCATGCTAATTTGGACAGTTCGCTAACATTTCATTGATATTCATGGAGTGGGTTTCAAGAAGGAATAGAGCAGCATTGCTTTATGACACAATTTGTTTTTTCTTATTATGTTAGATACGCAATGACTGTATCAAGCAGAAACAATTATAGGCAGACTATGTGCATTTTATCTGGGGATCCTTTCTAGCGCTTTCAATGTAAGGTCTATGTATAAGTAAGGCTAAAGCATTCATGTGAAATAGGGCTCATCTTGATGCTTGGTATGGAATCAGTATATAAACATTTCCATGTACTAGTTGCGTATAGACACCCTTTGCTGTAATTCAAATCACTGACATATTTTACAGTCATATTTTATTTCAGTCTAGGCTTCAGTTTTCAGTTTTGCTATACTCTACAAAAAATGTTCAATGTTTCGTGACAGTTGCTAAATATGGGGCAAACCACAAATAATACAGCACCCGATGCTGGCAAAAGAATCTTCTGCCGCTGTCATTTCGGAGCAAGATGATGCAAGTAATATTTTTAAGAGTTATTCTTAACTGCAAAAGTTATTATCACCTATCTGAAGGATAGATAACTTACAGATCAGCGGGGGTTTCACTGATTGGCCCCCACTGATCTCAAGATTGAGGCTCAGAAATAGCCAATATGAGTGAAGTGGTCGGACTGCTGGACATAGCTGAACACAGTCAAGTGCAGGTGATAAGAGATCATTTTTATGTTGGGAATAACCCTTTAAAAGAGTCTAAATTTTATGTTTTAGATTTTTTTTATTTATATATTTCCTCATTCTTTATGAACCCTACCTCTGAGTTGTACATTTAAAGGGAACACGTCACCTACTCACCTCTGGGGTGATCCGATCCAATGGGCATCGCTGGTCTTGACCCGGGGCCTCCTCTATTCTTGCGATAGCCATCCTTCATTTTGCTTTGTGCTACTTCATCCACACAATGTCCTCCACTGTCCTCCTGCGCACGTGCACTTCTCTCTGTCCTGCTGAGGGCAGATCACAGTATTGTAGTGCGCATGCGCGGGCGTTCTTTCACCTTTCCTTGTGCCTGCACATTACAGTGCTTTACTCTGGCTGCAGCAGGACAGAGAGAATTGCGCGTGTGGAGGAGGACATAGTGTGGATGACAAAGGACGCTTCATACACACAAATAAAGGAGGACACCGATCACAAGCAGAGAGGAGGCGCTAGTTCAAGACCAGCGACGCCCATTGGACCAGACCGCCCTGCAGGTGAGTAGGTGATAGTTAACCTTTAAGGCCCCTTGTGCACGTTGAGTATTTGGTGAATTTTTACCTCAGTATTTGTAGCCAAAACCAGGAGTGGGTAAAAAATGGAAAAGTGGTGCCAGTGTTTCTATTATACCATCCTCTGATTATTCCACTCCTGGTTTTGGCTACAAATACTGAGGTAAAAAACTCACCAAATACTGAATTTGTGCACAAGGCCCAAGTCTTCAGTTGAATTTATTACTTCTCTTTATGAACTAGTTTATTTAAAGTGATCCTCCACCCTGGGACTGAAAAGTGACTGCAAATTTCTCACTATAGAGTAATCGCCCTACCTGGTGCCCTTCCTCTGCCTCCTCCGCCCAGTTCAGCATTAGGTTAGTCCTGCTTCCAAGATGGCTGCTATAGTGGCATGTAGAGCGCTGTGGCAAGTCTAAACCACAATCTCACTGCCTTTCCTATCTAATTGCACAGGAAAGGCAGAGGAGGCATTGTTGAGACTTACCGCTGCACTCTCCATGCCACTGAGGCGGCCATTTTGGAAGCAGGAGGAACTTATCACCGGTCTGAATGGAAAAGTCAGCAAGAGGCAAACAGATAGGACGACTACACATGTGATATATATTGTCACTTTTCAGACCCCAGGGTCCATGTAATTAGGGAAAGCTGACAGGACTGAATGGAGCAGAGTAACTTTCCTCTTGTATACACAGACTTTTCATTGCAGCATAATATATTTTTATAGGAGTGTGCTGTGGCCTATTGATGGTGTTTGCGTTATTGACTGGAATGCATACAATGTTTTTCTATGGAAAGCTAAACATGGCAGCGTCCATAAACCATGTGCACGCAAGAATGTCGAGAAGGCTGAGTTTCTGCACAAATTGCTGAAGGCCCCGGTCATATTTTATTCAGTCAGTTAAATAGGACAAATAACCCCTTCATCGCCAGCCGAATATTACACATAGCAAACAAAATAGTTGACAAAAGGCTGACAGAGACGAAGTCTGAACAGGCCCTGTTCTCGGCTAATATATACAGAGGCCTCTTTGCTGGCATTGTTTATATATGCTAAAGCCTTTGTGGTACCTATGTACGAGTACAATACAAGTAGTGTTTCAGTATGCCGTCTTACATGATCCTACCTCTCACCAAGGTCCAAAAACATTAAAATATGTTCTATTTGCCTATATTTCTAATACAGATCGATGGTCAGAAGAGAAACATTTGAGGAGCAATGTTCCTCTGTAAGGATATAAAACCATACTTAGTCATTTAGTTATATACCACTATAGCACTGGCCAAAACGGAGAAGGACATTTAGCCTTTTTATCATTTTAAAATGGTAAACTATCCATTAGATTTCATCATATCTTACTGAAGCAATTACATCAAGAAAATGATAGCGCGTGTGGAATCAATTATGCATGCACTTGGCCGGAGACCAAAGGCTATGGAGTCGGAGAGGGCAGAATCGTTCGACACACACAAATAAAAAGCCCCTAGATCTCACAGATGGACCCCATCAGTTCATCTTACTGCCTAAAAAGTTCATGCACTTAATAATTTATTTGTGCTCTGGATACTGTTTCCAGCTGAATATTAACAACTGTAGCGTGCGTCTACCACACTATGGAGCAGAGTCGAAGGGCACCATCAGGTCCTTCTAAGGTTAAGAGACATTTTTATATATAGGTGACTGTCAAATATTACCATTTTATTTATTTTTTTTAAGTCTGTATTATATTCATTTACCCATCCAGGCAAAGACAATTTTGTAACAATTTTTGTGTACACCAAAAATATATAACACCACCTTATTCTTCTGTTTTATATGGGTGTCAGTAATGAAAATGTTTACCAAAATTATCTCCGATTTCAGTGAATAAAGGGGACTTTACACGCAGCGATATCACTAGCGAGCATACCCGCCCTCGTCGTTTGTGCGTCACGGGCAAATCACTGCCCGTGCCGCACAATATCGTTAGGACCTGTCACATGGACTTAACTGGCTAGCAACGTCGCTGTGGCTGGCAAACCGCCTCCTTCCTAAGAGGGCGGTTAGTGCGGGATCACAGTGGCGTCACTAAGCGGTCACCCAATAGAAGAGGAGGGGCGGAGATGAGCGGCCGTTACATCCCGCCCACCTTCTTCCTTCCTCATTGCCAGTGACCGCAGGTAAGCTGTAGTTTGTCGTTCCCGAGGTGTCACACATAACGATGTGTGCTGCTTCGGCAACGACGAACAACCTGCGTCCTTAACAATTAACGATTTTTGAAAAGGAACGACGTGTCAACAATGGACGACTTGGTGAGTATTTTCCATCGTTAACAGTCGTTCGTTGGTGTCACACGCAACAACGTCGCTAACAATGCCGGATGTGCGTCACAGAATCCGTGACCCGGGCGATATATCGTTAGATACGTCGTTGCGTGTAACGGGGCCTTTAGACTAATTAGTTGCTGTTAATTTAAGAGCACGGCAATGATTTCCTACTGTTCACAGATGCACACATCAATATCATGGCTTCATAGAAGCTCTAATTTGGCACTTCTAGAAACATAGAGGGCCTTGCATGTAAAAAATAAAATCATATTGCCATGTTCCATTGGATTCTATTACTCCTGTTAGGGTAAGGACACATGGCAAGTAAAACGGAGTGAGTGGAATGTAATAAATAAAAAATAAAATCACATTCCAGTCGGATCAATGTTACTCTATGCAATCACTCCCATTTGCGATTTTTTTCTCAGCCCTAATCGGACCGAGCAAACAGTTGCAGCATGTATGCTCTAGGTGGAATTCGATCCGTAGTCACTCGCACCCATACAAGTCTATGGGTGCGAGAGAAACATTGCACTGTACTCGGATGACATCAGAGTGCAGTGCGATAATCGCATCAGCTGGTAATGGAGGAGATGGGCAGTTTAGTCCCTTCCTCTCCTTCGCAGCTGTGCATCACAGTATAATGACACTCGGCATACACTTGCAGCAGAGCGGGAGCTGGGGTCATTAGCATAACGTATCTGATGCGCTCGCATCGTATGCTAAATGCCCATGTGTCCTTAGCCTTAGGCTGAGTTCACATGTCCTGTAGCCATATGTTAGAACAGATACTGCAGAGATCCGTTGGGAAAAAAGTTCTACAAACACAACTTTTTGTCCATCATTAAATAACTGATGTCTGCTGGATCCATTTTTTTTTTAATATAGGAGTCTATGGAGAACGGATCCGTTAACAGATTGCTATTTAGTTATTCATTTTTCTTGAATTTGTAACAGATCCATTTTTTCTTACAGGATCCGTTCCAATTGGAAGATAAATAGCGATCCATTAACAGATCCGTTCTCCATACACTCCAATGTTAAAAAAATGGATCCCGGCAGAAATCATTTTGCCAACAGATCTCTGCAGGATCCATTCTAATGGATGATTACTGGGTATTTGAACTCAGCCTTACACATGACATATGGAAGCAGTATATGTAGTTGAGTTTGGTACAGTCGATTCTCAGAACCCAATCCATTAGTCGCATTAGTAATCTCTGGTTTCCCAGCTCTACTTTTGACTAGCCAGCCTAGCATCCATCACACCACAATAAAGATGTTGTGCCAGGCCGGCTAATCAAAAGAAGAGCCGTGGATGCCTTAAGGTACAGAGATTACTGACATGGCCAATAGAACAGGCTCTGTGAATCAATTTGCACCAATTCTACACAACATGGTTAGGAAGCTGCTGACTCAAAAGACAAGATGACTACACATCAAGTAACCCAGACACCCATCTGTAAACAAGCAGTGTTGGGATTCTTGCCCTTCATCAGTACAAAGCAGATTACTGTACAAGTTGACCTAAAGAGACAGTTTTATTTCTTCTGTGGAAAGCTAAATTACTTATTTTTCCCAGGGTGCATTTTCTGTAAGACTTACTATAATAGGTGAATATTATCAAAGAGTCACTAGTCCCCAAGAGCTAAATCTCAATCATCTCATTCAGGCAAACAGTGCTTTACTCTGTACTGATGAGTTAAAAATCCTGACACAGCTGTCTACAGATGTAGTGTTTGGACAAATTTCCTAATTATATTTTAAGGCTGTTCTATGGGACACTAACCAACAGGGCAGCTTCCCATATGTGGACCTAGGGAGACACTGTTCTTTCTTCTGGAGGAAACTGGACTTGGGCTCGCGTGACGTCACAACCCCACATTAGTCCCGGCACCACGATCCTGGACACCGCTGGAAGGGCGGGAGGTGAGTATAGTCTATATTATTTTACCTGGGGGAAGCCTATGGAATCAAAAGGGGTTGTCCCAGTAGTGGACAACCCCCTGTAACCTTTTTGCTTTAAGGGAGCCTGTCAGGTGCAATATGTACCCAGAACCACAAGCAGTTCTGGGTGCATATTGCTAATCCCTGCCTAACTGTCCCTATATCTAGTAGCATACATAAAGAGATCGTTAGAAAAAGTATTTCTAAAGATCTTTTATCATATGCTAATGAGGTTAGGGACTAGTTCCAAGGGTTTTATTTCCCTTGGCTAGTCGGCCCCCTTAGCATGTAAGCACGCCCCTATGGGCGTGGTAACATACTAATCAATGCACAGCATCAGAGGTATGGTCAATTTCACCACTCTCTGTTGCCACTGCACCAGACATCAGATTTCGGCTCAATGCGCATGATCAGAAGTCCCCAGACTTCCAGTCATGAGTACTATGAAACCGGGTGTATGTGTCCCGGCTTCAAACTGGTTTAGTGCGTATGACCAAAAGTCCGGGGCTGTTCTGATCATGCGCACTGAACTGAAAACCAGCGGTGACAGAAGAGGGGAGCCTGACCATGCCTCTGACGATGCACATTTATTAGCCCTTGTGGGTGTGCTAACATACTAAGGGGGCTGAATAGCCAAGAGATTTTATGCCCTTGTGACTAGTCCCTGGCGTCATTAGCATATCATAAAGGATCTTAGAAATACTTTTTCTAAAGATGTTTTTATCTGTTACTAGATACAGTGACTGTTAGGCAGGGATTAGCAATAGGCACCCAGAACTGCTCGTGGTTCTGGGTGTATGTTGCACCTGACAGGTTCCCTTTAAGGTTTTTCTATGGGTTGAACACTGACCAATAGGGCAGCTTCCCATACGTGGAACTAGGGAGACACTGTTCCTTCTTGTATAAGAAACTGGATGCGGCGCTCGCATGACGTCACAACCCCATGTGAGTCCTGGCACCACAATACTGTGCACCACTGAAAGGGCGCCGGTATGGGAGGGGAGTATAGTCTTTATTTAATTTCACCTTAGGAAAACATCTCAAAGGGGATGTCCTAATAATGAACAAAAGGGTACTTTACACGCTGCGATATCGGTATCGATATTGCTAGCGAGTGTACCTGCCCCCATCGGTTGTGCAACACGTGCCCGTGCCGCACAACATCGCTAACAACCGTCACAAGTACTTACCTGCCTAGCGACGTCGCTGTGGCCGGAGATCCGCCTCCTTTCTAAGGGGGCGGTTCATGCGGCGTCACAGCGACGTCACACGGCAGCCGTCCAATAGAAGCGGAAGGGCGGAGATGAGCGGCTGGAACATGCCGCCCACCTCCTTCCTTCCTCATTGGCGGTGGACGCAGGTAGGAGATGTTCGTTGTTCCTGCGGTGTCACACACAGCGATGTGTGCTGCCGCAGGAACGACAACCAACATCGTACCTGCAGCAGCAGCGATGAAAAGGAAAGGAGCGACGTGTCAACGAGCAACGATTTTTCACGTATTTACACTCATTGACCGTCGCTCCTTGGTGTCACACGCTGCGATGTCGCTAACGGCGCCGGATGTGCGTCACTAACGACGTGACCCCGACGATATATTGTTAGCGATGTCGCAGCATGTAAAGCACCCTATAGCCTTTAACCTTTCTTCATTTAGAATATGGTCTGCGCTGTACAAACAGTATTAGAGTTTTGACGCAAATATTACAGAAAGCCGGTAAGTAGTGAAAGTTGGGTAAAAGTGAGTTTTGAGTGATAATGATTGGAAGAATAGTCTTGCCTTGTTCGTTTTTACAAGTTGAGCCCAGCATCAATCGATGATAGATGTTTCTGTAGGAGCAGCTTTTATATCTGGGAATGCTGCAGCCTGGTGGAACAGCACAAGCACTAAAGCATTCCGTCTCACTATTGTCAAATTGCTTGCAGCTTAACCTCCCTGCCTTTTTTGCCAAGATCAATTCAACAGAACCTTTGGGAAAGAGGAAAAAGGAGCGAGATTTTTGAAGGAATGTCTCCCCCAAATGGGAACCGTTTCATTGTACATTCCACAAAATGTACTTAACGTAAATGCAGAAACTGATAAAACATATTTAATTACGGGAGGTTAGGATCCTAATTCCTCAATTCACTAAAGGAAAGTTGGCAAGGAGATGCATCATTTTGCTGCTTTCTGCCGGAGCATCTGAGGGAGAAAAGCCACTGAGGCAGCTAATACACAAAACATGATCAAAAGTGATTAACAACAGCTTCATATGCAAATTGCATTAATGAAGGAGTGCAAAGTCATCATGTAAATTAAATATGTCAAATCTCTGGGTGAACTTTCACTCATGAGAAGAAAAAAAACATCTATTTTTTTTGCATCATCCGTTTCCACCGGATGAAAAATCTTAAGAATCCTGGTGCGATAAACAATTTTCACCTTTTTTTTCTTTTTTTTTTTCCTCCTCCTTCGGCAGCCTGACAGGCCAGGCTGATATGTGCCGAATGCACATGTTAATAAGCCAATCAAAAATGCAAAACAATTCGCAATTACTGCAAGGACCTAATGGTCATTAGAATTTACAACTAGGTAATGAACTAAAGTCTGCCCACACCATGCATATTCATAAAGCAATTTAGCCTTTGAAGATTAAAGCAGTGCTTAAAATTCAAATGAGCTTTAGCAAATTATCAGTAAAATTCATCCAAAAAGCACAGTGCTGCGTGTCCCATGATTTCCCCCACCCCACCTCTTTTTAATGCAAACCCGCAGCGCCGCCTTTATAGAGAGGTGCTCAGGGGTGCAGAAGGCAGCACTGCCCCGGGCCTCACGTGTTTTATGTGGCCTTACTTTGCCTCATTTCACTTACAGCCCTTCATGTATTTTCCGTGCAAACACAATTAACTCCTTCATTGCTCTAGGGCATATGTACAGTTAAGCTGGTTTTCCGATGGATAAAACTTTTCTATATGGAAGAGAAAAAAAATCATTCGTGTTTCCTATCGCGCTCAAACCCTACTGCCAAAAGACGCCTGATTATTATTATTATTGTTATCATTATTATTACTATTATTTTGACAGTTGCTCCATTTTTTATTTTTTACGGCGTATGTAAATTTCCAGTAAATGAATACATGTCTTTCTCGTCAAATCATATGTGGGAAGAAAATTGTATATAAAATCGTTCACCCATTATCTATTCCCCGTGTATTATTTTTATAGATATAGTAGAGCTGAATGCGTCATTTAACTCTTTGGGAACAAATCTGAGTCCAATCATCCCTGCCATTGATGTAGCCCATTTGGTATCATTTTAGCATGAGTATTTCAGACTGCTAGGTACTAATATATATTGGTCAAAAGAGCCCCCTCTTGGCATAGGTTTAGGTACACGGCACTACAACGTAGATACTAATATATATTGGCCAATAAAAAAACACCCTCTTGGTATAGGTTTAGGTACATGGCACAGCAACATAGGTACTAATATATATTGGTCAAAAGAACACCCTCTTGGCGTAGGTTTAGGTACACGGCACTACAACGTAGATACTAATATATATTGGCCAATAAAAAAACACCCTCTTGGTATAGGTTTAGGTACACGGCACTACAACGTAGATACTAATATATATTGGCCAATAAAAAGCACCCTCTTGGTATAGGTTTAGGTACATGGCACAGCAACATAGCTGCTAATATATATTGGTCAAAAAAACACCATCTTGGCACAGGTTTAGGAACATGGCACTACAACGTAGGTACTAATATATATTGGCCAAAAGAACCCCCTCTTGGCATAGGTTTAGGTACACAGCACAGCAACGTACAGTAGGTTCTAATATATATTGGCCAAAAAAACACCTTCTTGGCATAGGTTTAGGTACACGGCCCAACAACGTAGATACTAATATATATTGGCCTAAAGAATACCCTCTTGTAACAGGTAGAGGCCTCTTTCACACGTCCGTGTCTCCGGTACGTATTTGGTCCGTTTCCTTACGTACTGGAGACACGGGCACACGTAGACCCATTAAAATCAATGGATCTACGCTCACGTGCGTGTTCTGCCATGGACCGTGTGTACGTGTGGAGCATACGTGTGCCCGTGTGCTCCACACGTAGACATTTCTGTTTTTCTCCGGCATCACGGGTGTCACACGGAACGCAAACGGACCACAAGGATGTGTTCCGTGTGACACGCATCGGAGAAAACACACGTGTCTGAGAAAAAAAATAAAAAACTTTACTCATCTTCTCCAGCCCTGCTGTCGCTGTCACTTGCTTCCGACCGCCGCTCATTATGCTCATTGCATATTCACTTCACTGCGGGGTGGAAGCAGCAGCAGAAGCGGGTAGTCGGCAGGACTGGAGACCGAAGATCAGCACCACGGACAGCGAAGCAAGGGACAGGTGAGCAGAAAGTTCCCATTCTCCGTGTGTTATTCGTGATAACACACGTGTGCCATAAACATGGCTCACGCAGGACAATACGCACCTTTGACACGTCCGTGAAAAACGTGCGTGATTTTCACGGACGTGTGAAAGAGGCCTTAGGTACACTGCACAACAACGTAGGTACTAATATATATTGGCCAAAAGAACACCCTTTTGGCATAGGTTTAGCTACCAACAACGTATATATTTTCCATTGCGTGAATTAAACCTTAGATATCAAGTCCACTTGCAGTCCTATGTAAAGCTACAAAATAATGAGTCCAAAGAGCAAAATCTTTTGTATGTATTATAGTCAGTGTTATTCCTCCTTAAGCTACTTATATAGTAGACTTGAAACAGAGTATTTATTCACCAGTCAGATGTTACCGTAGGTTAAATTAGAACATAACGTAAAAAAATCCAATCTGAGAACGCACAATATACAATGTACAGCGTTATATCTGCACATAAAAAAGGACAATACTTCTAGAAAAGAGTAGAAGCCGTCTGGATACAATGTTGCACGCACTAGCGGGACAGGCCACAATCTTATTTTTATAGTGAAGGAACAGGGCATATTTAGGAGAAGTGAAACCCTGGTGATTTCATAGTTACATCTTTAAATATCAGCTGTGGTGGCTTTGGACAGTCAAATGCAAACCCATGTCTCAAGCTGTTTTTCGGAAACTGAGATTTGCATGTACCAGCCAAGCCATTTGAGACAAAATCAGTTATTAAGGCCGTTAAGTTCTGCTTCATCTTCATTATTTTTGAGGAAGTAGCGCTCTCAATCAAGTTCACACTTACGAATGGATGCATGCTCCAGCTAGTAACATTACTGACCGTTACTCCATTGTACGTTTCAGTGATACCTGCTTTAACGTTCATCGGGGGGATCAACGTTTTGCACAGATTTTCAGAATCAAAGGGGAAGATGCTTGACATGTTTAAGTTTTTACGTCTCAAGTATTCTTCGTGAGCGGTCGCTCATTGCAATGGATGGGTAGCCTCGCCTCAGGTGATTTCAGTTCACTAAAATCAAGAGGCAACTAAAACATTTACTAAAAGTTAAATGGTATAATTAAAACAGCAAGCTAAACAGCCCATAAGTATAATAAGACAAGACTTGGCCTGCCCCTAAAGGGTCTTGCAACATAATTATACAAGTAATTAGACTGCTTGCGCCTCAGTAAGGGACCCAATTCCTCGTTTTAATATGGTAGTTGTACGGTTCCTAATCCAAATCCATCTGCTCTTTTATCATTGCCTATATGTGCAACTAAATACATCAATAAATTGATCTGTGCATCCAGGATGTGTCCTTATAAACAATGACATCTGCTGTACAAGAGTGATTAAAAATTAAGTTTCACGACTAAGAGACGATACATCATTGCCCTTGCTCTTATCCTAAGGCTACAATCACACCACTGTATTTCAGTTCGAGGGTTGACATCACAATGGGATCCAGTTGGCCTGTTCAGATGACAGATTTCTTAAGCCCGCTTTACACACTACAATATATCTTACGATGTGTCGGCGGCGTCAAATCGTAAGTGACGCACATCCGGCATCGTAAGGTACATTGCAGTGTGTAACAGCTACGTGTGATTGCAAATGAACGGTAAAACGTTCATCGCACGCACGTCGTTCATTCCTCATGAATTGAACGTCAGATTGTTCATCATACCCGGGGTAGCACACATCGCAGTGTGTGACACCCCGGGAACGATGAACAGATCTTACCTGCCTCCCGCGGCTCCAGCCGGCAATGCGGAAGGAAGGAGGTGGGCGGGATGTTTATGTCCCGCTCATCTCCACCCCTCCGCTTCTATTGGGCGGCTGCCGCGTGACGTCGATGTGACGCCGAACGTCCCTCCCACTCCAGGAAGTGGACGTTTGCCGCCCACATCGAGGCCGTATGGACGGGTTAGTACGTGTGACGGGGGTGAATCGTTTGTGGGGCACATTCAACAAAATTGAACGTGCCGCACATACGATGGGGGCAGTTACGATCGCATACGATATCGTATGCAGAATCGTAACATGTAAAGCAGGCTTTACACAGATTGATTGTCCAATTGATAAAAAATTTCAGTATGCAATTTTCTCATCCATATTTCGATGAAACTTGCCTATTCCAGTCTTTGGGTGTACAAAGAAATAAAAAAATCTGATCCCATGCTAATCAAGCATATAGCTTCAGATTTACTGACATATTGCCGTTATCATCAATAGAGGAAACCAGTTTTGTTCTCGTAAATTTTTTGCCATATAGATTGCAATGATGACGTAATTTGTTAACTTTTTTTGTGGGGGAGTATTGTTTTAGGAATAGTTTAGTCCAGCCGGAGCAGAACTAAACAAGGACTATGCAGCCATGTTTGTCTTTTGATATTGATACAAATCGGCCATCAGAGGCTCTATACTCAATAGTTACCTAGACCCTTGCAAAATGTTGTCCAGCTGTTTCAGCCTAATTCATCATTTGCAACGACTTTTTCAAAAACGTCCAAACATTTTAGCGCAATTGTACTCCAGCACCCCAGTGGAGTGCAAAAAAGTTGAAGCCAAACATATAATATTTTAAAAGCTTATTGAAATGCTCTTTACTTTAAAAAGAAGCAAAAGAGACCAAAAAGGTAAAGATCTTTGAAATCGCAACGATTAATCAAGCCTCGTGGGCCCATTTTGATGAATTTGGTGCAGAATTTGCTATCGTAAAAAGCAAAACAACCGAATAAAAAAAAGACAAATAATTTATCAGTCCACATATTTTCCAACCTGTTAAGTGCTTCCTATGTGAAGTAGACATTGCAAATGTGGCGCGACGATCCCAACAGTTCCTGATTATTTTTTTGTGTGTTTCAGTATAGATGGATTGCTAATACTGGAGAATAGTTTTTCAGACTTTTGTGACATATTTATTCTATTAAGAATACTCAAACATGATACTTGATAATATTTTGATCTTGGGGCCAATGGTCACTCACAGTCTACAGATTACAGAAAGCTACGGTACGGAAAAGCCAAAAGGTGACCAATGAAGAGGCTTAATTTTCTATGCATTGAGGATGTGAATTACACTTGTATATGGGCAGATGTTGATAAAAAATGTGGTATTACCCATTACACATCCTTTATTTGGGGTTTTGGTGAAACCTATTAGTTACTAACCTTAATATATTTAACACCACATCATGGGCGTAAAGAGTTAACAACGTCCCTCATCAGGTTATCTTCATTAGACTTTGCGTAGGTTCTAGCCTATTATTGCCCGCTGTACACCTATACCATAAGGCCTGAATACGGGATCACAGCCTTTAGACTCTTATTTCCTATGCTCAATGACTATGGTAGAATAAGAGAGTACAGAGACATTGCTCCACAGTGTGAGCCGCAGGATCCTCTAATCACACTCAGTGGCAGGTAGTTGTACTCATTAGTGGCCTCGCATTAGAATTTTACACTTACACATCACAGCGTCTCCTTCACTTTTGATTTGTTTGATACCGAAATTCCCAGAAGTCACGTACGAGTCTCATCGTTAGAACAACGTGATGCAGACTAAACGGCATTATGTGCCTAATTCTGACTATGCTACTGATATGGAGGGGACGAGTTTGTCGCTGGGCACGTATTACTATGGAGCAAAAGGCACAAAGGGAACAGTAGCTCTTCTACATCGGTAGAATCTTGACGGACAAATATTTTCGACATATATGTTGTAGAATCTTGACGGACAAATATTTTCGACATATATATTGTAGAAACTTGGTGGACAAATATTTTCAACATATATGTTGTAGAATCTTGACGGACAAATATTTTCGACATATATGTTGTCTTAGTGATTTAGAATTAATATGATCTGTATGGAAAGTTCTACGCGATCGGGAAGAGACGCCAAATTTTGTAATTTCGGAGAAGAAGAAGAAGAACGTAAATGGACAACAAATTGCGGCGGAGAAAAGTACAAAGCATTCTTGTCGTGTCTTCCTCAATAAAGTGAGAAAATCTCTCCCTTGTGCAAGCACTATTTTTAAGCAATTTAAACTTGAATTAAACCAAATTAGTATATTAGCATGGGGAAGATGAGACGTTCCACAGACGGCCGCGCCATTAGGAGCTTTCAATGACCAATTTTATTTGAAATCAAATAAGCTCCGAAAGAAAAAAGGAAAGTAAAAAAAAATTCCTTCAGACATCTTTGTCAGCCATAGGTCTACATTACATACAATCCCTCCCAGTGGCAAAGTTATTATACAAGGCAGTCGAGCCCAGCCATAGTTTACATGGACTCTATCAGAGCCAAGACAAAAGACTACAGACAGACAATAGCTTGCAATGCAAATGCATAAAAAAAAGGGGCCACAATTCTTAACCTGCCAAAAACGTTTCCCCGTTTGCAGCATCTGCAGAAAACTAAAGCAGTCTTACCAGGGGAGACGAAGAAAGAAAAATGTCACAAAGGGAGGTTGAAATATTTCTAAAAATTAAGCAATTAACTTTTCGGCAGAATTCAGCAAGCGATCGTGATAGACTGTTCTGCATAAAAAGCAGGAGTCGTGATCCTCGATCTCAGACCCGCGGCCGGCACAAAGGAGGCAGCCCCTGCACAATGCCTGCTGTCAGCAAGTGAATTATTTTTATACAGGAATTTTTATCTCTATTGTACAAACAAGTATGTGCCTGCGCTGACTTGTTAAGCAATCCACTTGTATGTAGAATAAGAAATGCCTTTTTTTTCTTTCCCCGCTGCTACTCATCACACGGCCCTAACATCACAAGACAACACATTCTTTGAAGACCCTGATTTTCCTTTTCTAATCAGTCGGTTTTAAGAATCCATATTTTATCAGAATCACTTTTTACTTTAATGCACGCATTCATTTTTAAAAAATTAAATATTCAAAAATTAAATTGAAATGTATTTTTTTTTCCAGTTTTAAAAAAAAAAAATTATGTGTTTTTCCAAATTAATTTTTGCAGTTTTTAATAACTGAAAAATTGCTGTTGTTTTTTTAATGTGCTTTTCTGCTACAAACGCAAATGAATCCTGAATGTTACAATGTTAAAAATGGAAAATTACCTTCGGCATATAAGTAGAATTGGAGGTAAATAACCCTATTTCTGTCAGTTTTATTAAGTGCACGGCCTGGGGTCTGTTGTTTCTATCTAGAGGTAACAAATGTAATTGTCAAAAAAGAAATACACACACTATATAGACAGTGGTATTTGTGGCCTACAATAGGCTCTTAAATAAATGACAGAGTAAAGTGTCCATTCTGTGAAATATTACTGCCACATCCATTGAACATCAATAATAAAGCATTGGGTATGGGAGTGGGGAAATATCAACAAGTATCTTGTCAGCAGTCATAGTTCATACAAAGGTATATGATGAAGGGGTACGTTCCTAGACCCTAGAGTTATGGTAACTCAGGGTTAGGGGTCAGCAGTCATAGAGCATATGCAGGTATATGATGGAGGCGTGCATTCCTAGACACTTTAGTAAATCAGGGTTCAGGGTCAGCAGTCACAGAGCATATGCAGGTATATGATGGAGGCGTGCATTCCTAGACACTTTAGTAAATCAGGGTTCGGGGTCAGCAGTCACAGAGCATATGCAGGTATATGATGGAGGCGTGCATTCCTAGACACTTTAGTAAATAAGGGTTCGGGGTCAGCAGTCATTGGACATAGATAGGTATGTCCAACGACATGTCCAACCTCCATTCGGAGGTGTACGTTCCTAGACGCTATACTACCTCAGGGTTAGGGGTCAGCAGTCATAGAGCATACGCAGATATATGATGGAGGGGTACGTTCCTAAATGCTACAGTTATGGTAGCTCATGATTAGGGGTCAGCAGTCATTGTAGATACACAGGTATATGATGGAGGGGGGCCTTCTTAGATGCTACAGTTATGGTAGCTCATGATTAGGGGTCAGCAGCCATTGTAGATACACAGGTATATGAAGGAGGGGTACATTTCTAGATGCTACAGTTATGGTAGCTCAGGATTAGGGCTCAGCAGTCATCGGGTATACGCAGGTATATGATGGAGGGTGGCCTTCTTAGATGCTACAGTTATGGTAGCTCAGGATTAGGGCTCAGCAGTCATCGGGTACACAGGTATATGATGGAGGGTGGCCTTCTTAGATGCTACAGTTATGGTAGCTCAGGACTAGGGGTCGGCATCCATTGGACATACACAGGTATATGACGGAGGGGTACGCTTCTAGATGATACAGTTATGGTAGCTCAGGATTAGGGGTCAGCAGTCATTGTAGATACACAGGTATATGATGGAGGGGTACATTTCTAGATGCTACAGTTATGGTAGCTCAGGATTAGGGGTCAGCAGTCATTGTAGATACACAGGTATATGATGGAGGGGTACATTTCTAGATGCTACAGTTATGGTAGCTCAGGATTATGGCTCAGCAGTCATTGTAGATACACAGGTATATGACGGAGGAGTACATTTCTAGATGCTAGTTATGGTAGCTCAGGATTAGGGGTCAGCAGTCATTGTACATACACAGGTATAAGACAGAGGGGTAAGTTTCTAGATGCTACAGTTACGGTAGCTCAGGATTAGGCATCAGCAGTCATTGTACATACACAGGTACATGATGGAGGGATACGTTTATAGATGCTACAGTTACGGTAGCTCAGGATTAGGGGTCAACAGTCATTGTACATACACAGGTATATGACAGAGGGGTACGTTCCTAGAGGCTACAGTTATGGTAACTCAGGGATAGAGGATGAGATATGGTAGTTTCAAGCACACCTCTTCTTGTCTGCACATCTGTGCAAGGGAATTTTTGTTTTGGGGGGGAGTTGTTAAAACTAGATTCTGAAATTTGCTAAGGGTGAGCCAAAAGTCAAAGCAGAACACGAACTGCTGTTTCACATTTTACAACCTCAGCCACAGAAGCTCAATAAAACTCTCTTGTATTCCGCACCGCGGGGTTACAAAACCTCATCTTTAAGTTTGTTAAAGACTCTATGGGTCAGATCTAGTAGTTGGTTATTTAGCACAACTGATGGTGTTATCACAATACAATATCTGTAGTTTTACATGAGACTTCAGGAAAATCTACATACTTTGACGTGTATGATGATGCTCCAGCTATGTTGCTCCAAATTCTATGTACTACTCTTATGTATTGTACTTTATTTGTTATACTTTATCGTGTAGACTTCGCATACACAGGATCCCATCGCCTCTGGTGTTTTTTTTTTATTCTAGACTAAGCCGGTACAACTCTGCATATGGCTTTGTCCTTATTAAAATATTCCACTGCATTGTCTAAAATGCTGTCCAAGGTCTTGTTCAAAAACACCATATGCAGCTCTGATTGACAAGCATTTGTCCACCTAACACCCTGGAGCACCCTAACCACAAACAGGTTTCCATTATGGCCCAATGTGGATTCACAAGAGCATAAGAAACTGTAAAAACACTGTCAACGCTCTTTTAACTAAGCAAACTGGGAAAGGGTGAATGTGTTCAAGTGTGTTTTATTATAAGCATGCTTCTTTCTTCTTTGTACACTCTGTTAATTTGGTCCATCTGCCAACGAAGATGTTCTGCCTGCAAAATGGGCATACTGCTAAAAACTCCTTCCCACCATTAAACAAAGGAAATGAAGGCTTCTAATGAAAACACCAACCTTTCCGAGTCGGGGAGGGGGTGGGCATCAGATGAGTTTTAGTGAAAAAATTGGACAAGTTTGAAGAGTAGCCATTATTCCAAAAGGGTTAATAGGAGCACCAATGCAAGCATAGATTATTATTGCATTGTACTTTCAATTGATCATTTTAGAAACCATTATCTTAATCTTCGCATTAGTAATTAAGAAAATCCCATTAGAAGAAAGGAAAAGGTAACAGCACGGACCGGCACAGATGAAGCAGGTAACAGACATATTGAACATTTTAACGGCGCTGTCACTCGCACTAGGCTAAGCATTGTACAATTCCCTGGACTGACTGCACATTATAATTTCGGCTTGTAGCTGTGTACAGCTCTATTACAGAGGAAGGTGAGAGGAGCATTAAGATTCTGCTGGTGCGTCTGCCAGGAAATTTGCATGCACTGATCTAAACTTGCACCTAAAGGTTTCTCGAAGGTGCTGTAACTTTGCTAATATTTCATACACAAATCATGAGTCCACGCTGCAGGAAGGCGTCCTGACCTTAACACACCTGCAACGTTCCCCGCTCAAGTCCAGCTCAGAGTCACTTGGGAAAAGACAAGTAAGCCTAATGGAAAGATTCAATAATTCTTCGTCCCTTGATGAACAGTAAAAACCATTTTCCAACAATGTTTATTGGGTCCGGCCAGACGAAATGTACATGGGAAGGGAGACCATTGACAAAAAGTCACATCAATCTAGGTGACTAAAGTCATTCTGCAAAGTCGTGACCATGCCGGTGCATCGATGATGGCTTGAAGTTTTTCACTTATTCTTCGAAGCCAAGTTGGCCATTCGACATATTGCAATATATTGATGAATTTACAAGAAGCTGATTTTGCACAATGTGGTTCCAAAGAGTTAAATGACAAATTCAGCTCCGATACATCTGTGTATACCTGAAAATAGCAAAAAAATACCCTAATAATCTGCAGAATGCCCTATAAAAAGGATTCCCTACTACGAAAATCTGTAAATTCACCAGTATATACACAAATCTGAAACAAAAAATTGAAGCAAGGCCAATCTCACGAGAAATCAGGCTGAAATTTACCAATGAGTCTCGAAAAGAAATACAATAATACTATAAGCTCCTGGATAGCAGAGTGTGTATCAGGTGTATGTATGGGTGTGAATAGAAGGGGATCAGACCCCTTTATCTAATCACATAACTGCCAGTATACCCATGGCACACACACAACCTCCAGCAGCAGAAAGCAAATAAAGATGCTTACTGATTAGATCTCATAGTAAGTGATGGCAGGATGCCAAGCAATGTCCAGCTTGATGCTAAGCGTCTTTTATTGCACAAAGCTGGTACCACGGCATACAAATGCCAACTACATTGCTGGCAAAACGGTGTCTAATTCAATATGAAAGGAGCCATTGCTTCTGTAATCAGCTACTTCGGCATCTCCAAAGGGCACCTCCATTATTACAGTTTTTACATAATAAAGGCATGATGCAAGCGTAGTCGCCGAGAGTAAAGATTATCGATTGAACAACACACATCAATTCTGTTTACTGCCAGTGAATGGAAAATCTTCATTCTAGTGCCGGTCTACCTGATTATGCCGTCTTCATCTTATAAGTGTGATCATTTTCTCTGTAGTGACAGTCCCTCCCACAGTAAAACATGATGGCTTTACAATTCACAGTTCACAGCTTGTATGAACGCGAAAGCTAATCGATACAATGGGTATACGGCACTACTACTGCAAGGAAACCTCCCATACCGCCTGTATAGGCGATGACAATATGGACATTTCTTCCTTTCCCTATCGAATAATAAACACATTCGCACAAAGTGTCCAATTCAATATGTATTGTGATAGGATTCATTTTAACTAATTGGAGTATTGAGCAATTATAACCCAATATATTCCAATAGAAGCAGAAATCCAGCGCTTCCTAATTACTTTACAGCCACATGCAGATAAATATTCTATATAGCCTCAGCCCGGCAACGATGATATCATTTACCCAATCCATAAAATAGTCCAATAACACAAGCCAGACTACAGAAGCCTTGTGTGCGGTGTATAAATGCAATCCTCATGGTACAAGTTCCTGTGTATACAATTGCATCTCTCCTACATCAAAGTGCATAGACTTTCGACGTCATATTTACAACTCAGCGGGGCCTCCATAATGACCACATGTTAATTAAATCAATTCAGACCATAGACGTAGAGGAGGTTTTGGTTTTTTTGCAGAGATAAATGAAGCATTTATGGCGGGATGCCAGAACAGAGGAAGCGCTATTTTCTGCAATTTCGGAAAAGACACTAGAACTCCGACTTCCGTAAAATGTATATATATATATATATACCGTATATATATATATATATATATATATATATATATATATATATATATATATATATATATATATATATATTTGCTTTAACTAAATCGTGTCCTGTTGGGATGCTATACTCTAAGATTACTAGAAAAGCGTAGAATAAGTACTGATCCACCAATTCAACCAATGCTGTAATAGGTGACCCTACTGTAAAGTTGTCCGTAAAATGTATATATATTTTTGCTTTAACTAAATCGTGTCCTGTTGTGATGCTATAATCAAAGATTACTAGAAAAGAGTAGAATAAGTACTGATCCACCAATTCAAAGTTGTCCTTATGTGGCTAATGTCATGGACCCTTTGCATGAGTTTTGAGAAAATTTTACAAAAAGATACAACATTCTAAGATATTTTTATGCTTTCCTCAAGACTTGTCCCACCAAAACTGAGATGGTGGTCTTCATGGGTTCACGTAGAACAATGATTGACCAATATATTTCTGATGCTGATCCTGTTTTTTATCAAAGGTGTCACCTCTCATTCTTAAATGTCCTCATGGCGTAAAATTATTTGGACAAAACATTGGACCTTTAAGAAACGATCACAGTCTTAGGCAAAACCATGAACTGATTGGTGTAAGTTTCGACAGGGACTTCTATATGTCTTGATAGGTTATTATTTTTACCCGTAACTGTATATTTGTGACTTATTAGTAGCAGTTCTAGAACAAAGCCCAGATTGATACTGAGCGTTCTACTTGGGAGATGTCCTCCCGTAGAAGAGGATTGTTCAGCAGAGATTGAATTTTGTATCTGATAGCACAATTTGACTTCTATTTCCACTCAGAGTATAAGGATTACACAGAACATCATCTAATGAATTACAACATGTTCCAAAAATGCTTGTTAAAGGATGTCTGAAGATGTAAGAGTCCCAGAAGGAAGTTACTTGCGAATGTATGAGCCCAAGTCTCTGGATTAAACCTATAAATGGATCAAAGGCTGGAGATGCTCAGATTCTGGAAGTAATAGGAATAGAGGAGCCTTATTTATAAGATGCTATCTGGGCTAAGGTGAACACACAGTTCCTTAAAGGAGTTCTCCCGAAAGACTGTTTAGTTACAGTAGCCTCGAAATGAACATATGGAGTTTATCAATAGAGTGACCTATTTGGGACAATGGCAAGCAGTCTGCTTTTAATTCCTTCTTGACAGATACTGTGTTTTGTCTTTTAAACAGAGCTCTCCGACATGTAAATATGATGTTACATCACTCCAGCCTTACTCCATATTTGGCCATTTAGAATGACTTTGGATCTCTAAAGGCTACAGATCCCTTCCACCAATCCCAGCTTCATTAATCACCAGATACTATTCTGCTGCTATTCCCTCCTATGAAAGACAGCAATTGGAAATGGTCACTAGGCCCCGCAAACGGGGAGAAAGAAAATTAACCCTGCGGGTGCCAAACTGAGCTCCTCCGCAAACAGAATGCGCGCTCCATGAGCCTTAGCTACAGAAGTAGCCGAGCTGAACTTTTTGGAGGCATATTTTTTTGTGCACTTTCATATCCCCCTCAGGTTACGATTTACCGCCAGTTAACCGGTAAGTGTACCTGCAGTCCTATGTAAAATTAGACAGGACGAGCACATTCATAAATTAAAGGACACGTAAAAAGTCGAGATTGCCGGTTAAACTTTACATACAATTTTATCATACTCAGTATAATTATTTGGAAACTTTTAACCCAATTTCTGCAGTATGACCAAGTTGTACGGATGACCAGAATATACTACATGTCCGGAATATTTAGAATAAGACAACTAATCCAACAATAAAAATAAAGCTTGTCCTAAAACAAGAAGAACCCAATGCAAAGTTTTGTTTAACCATGACTCTGCCGCTTAGACAGCGAGAGCAGGTCTCCCGGGCAGTCCGGGGCCTGTAACGAGGTGCCAGAACCTACTGAATTCCAGATCCATCTTGCAACCGGAGAGCTACATTAAGATGTAACTGTTTGATTTTCACACATGCTGACCTTATACTAAATACACCACACAGCCCTAGTTCTCACACAGTGCTGGGCTGCAAGTCAATTCACATTTCATTGTCTGTGTCTAAAAGGTTAAAACAACAGATACAAAAGAGAGGGAATCTCATAAAGAGTAATACACTTGTGACCTATTCTTAGGAATGAGGTTTGTCTGGACTTGGAAAGGCAATCACCCAACTACAACTCTTTACGTTTATAATACCACTTCTACCACGAGAATTGGGAACGTGTATTAGCCTTCTACGGATTCAGATGGTTCTGGAGTGTGCAGATGTAGAAGAGCTCAATTTGTCAATGAGCTATATCCTTCAGTACAGTAGTGGCTAAAATATCCCTGTAAGTTCACTGGGGAAAAGGCAAATTGCCATATTATGATTGTGAGAACAAATCAATCAACTCTGCTAAATATATATGTGACAGAGATAGAAAGAAATAGATAGATGTATTGATAGAGATCGATAGATTGATATAGATATATTGATAGATTAATTGAGATAGATATGTAGATAGAGATAGAGAGATAGATAATAGATAGATTGATGGAGATAGAAAGAAATAGATATATTGATAGAGATCGATAGATAGGGATAGATAGAGATAGATAAATAGAGAAGTAGAGAGATAGATATAGATTAATTGATAGAGATAGATAGATAACAGATTGATAGATACATAGATAGAGCAATAGATAATAGATTGATTTATTGATAGATTGATAGAGCGACACCATAGATGTATAGATAGATAGATACAGAAATAAATAGAAAGCTACATTGATAGAGATCAATAAATAGGTATATATAAATAGAGAGATACAGTAATAGATGATAGCTGGATAGAATGATAGATAGAGAGATAGATAGATAGATAGATAGATAGATAGAGAGATAGATAGATAGAGAGATAGATAGAGATACACATAGAGGTATAGATAGATAGACAGATAGATATAGAAAGAAATAGTTATATTGATAGAGGTCGATAGAGATAGATAGCAATAGAGAGATAGATTAATTGATAGAGATAGATAGGTTATAGATAATAGATAGATATAGAACAATAGCTAGACAATAAATAGATAGATAGATATAGAAAGAATTAGAAAGCTATATTGATAGAGATGGATAGATAGGTATAGATATACATAGATAAATTGATAATAGATAGATATACATAGATAGAGTAATAGATAGCTAGCTAGCTAGCTAGATAGATAGATAGATAGATAGATAGATAGATAGATAGATAGATAGATAGAAAGCTATATTAATAGAAATCAATAAGAAGGTATAGATAGACAGAAATAGATAGGGAGAAATAGATAGACAGATAGATAGATAGATAGATGGTAGATAGATGATAGATAAATAGATAGATAGATAGCTAGAGGGATAGATAGATAGATAGATAGATAGAGGGATAGATAGATTGATTGATAGATAGCTATATTGATAGAGATCAATAAGTAGGTATAGATAGACAGAAATAGATAGGGAGAAATAGATAGACAGATAGATAGATGGTAGATAGATGATAGATAGATAGATAGATAGATAGCTATATTGATAGAGATCAATAAGTACATATAGATAGATAGAAATACAGAGAAATAGATAGATAGATAGATAGAGGGATAGATAGATAGATGATAGATAGATAGATAGATAGATAGATAGATAGATAGATAGATAGATGTAATAAAATCAGTGCAGGGCTCTTCTATAATATAAACCACAAAGAAAATAAAGATACATCTGTCAAACCCACATCAGAGGTATGGGAAAGCACAGAGAGGCATTTATCATTTGGCTGAAGAGGCAGACTGCACAAAGCGGCCTTTCCTGTCAAACCAACCTTTTGAAATTTCCAACATGCCCTTAAACTTTTCGAATAAGCATGTCTGTGCGCTTCAGCAACTGCCCTCTCTACTCTGGCCTGGCCAGTCGAAAATGGCATCTTAAAGTCAAGGTCAGAGGTGTCACTATGCCATGGGGCTGTGTTTAATTACAGTCTGCATGCTGACAGCCAGTATGGATCCACGGCTAGCTGCAACATGCTTTAACCCTATCTGTCCCCTACCAGTAAACCTGAGATGCTATAAAAAAAAAATAATTTTTGGTAAACATAAAAACAACCCACAAAGGCCTAATTTGTTTATAAAGACAAGTGCGGGCTAAATTGCATGGATTTTTCACTTTAGGCACTATTCGGTCAATTCTGGCCCTGTGTTCTAGAAGAGACGTTGTAGGAGACTTATACAAGTATCACCTAATTGTTCAGTGAGTCTTATAAGAAACAAAATCTGCGCCTAGAGGAATAATACCTGAATATGGTATCATGCTTCCATCAAATATGTGTTCATTGATTTTGGAGATCTTAACAAAGAAATTGTGCGAGGTCAACTCTACCCTTGTAGGTGAGGTGATATGGCTGGAGTATAGGGTGAGGGGAGTATTTAGTTACTTCCTCTCGTTAGATTTACCTGTTACATTTTCCTGTTTAGGACAAATCCCTCTAGATGACGTTGACAAACAGTCGTCATCCTCCGGCGTGACCTGGATGCCAACCTCCACAGGATTGGACGCCTTCTTCAGCTCGCTTGGCGTAGGTGAGGGCGGCTTATCCACAGCCTTCTCTAAGCAAAGGCTGCCATTGCATTGTTTCCGTTTGTGCTCAATAAAAATAAGAATGTCCCCCAATGGGAAGTTCATCTGACACTGGCCACAGGTAAGAAGGTCATGGTCCCCTTCTCCAGTTCCCAATGTGCTGTTGTCTGGTTCATCGTCTGTTAAAATGGCTTCGACAGGTTCGGCTGCAGTGTAGAAAACAAAGAAAACATCAGCTCTCGAGAAGGGAAAGGAGAAGCAGGCAAGAGATAGGCAAGGTGTATACCCCATACATACTGTACCCATGTATCTTGGAACCCCATAGTGTCAAGAAAGAGGTACAATGGAAGAACCATTATGAAGAATACCGGGAGGATTTCCCGAGACCTTGATAACATAGTTGCTGTTGTATGTCACTATAGACAGCAAAGACATTTTGAATGAATATGTAGATGCTGCTTGGAAAATTATTTAACCCCACGGTGCCGAGAAGCAGGATAGGAAATACTGTATTTGTATACGAGAATATATAACTACGTCGATATACTTTGGAGGAATTAATTCTGCACATAAAAAAATGCATGTGATTATTTTGTGATGTGTATAAGAAGGTGCGTACGATCCACTCCTCACACGTTTACATTCATGTCGCACCATCATGTAGAAGTCAGTGTGGTCAAGTGAATGCCACGTTTCATAACCACCGATAGAAGTCTATTTCATAAACCTGAAAACACCTATTCAACCGGCTGTCAAATCTGACAGATTTTCTACATGGAGATACAAGTCATTTTTTTTTAGAATAGTAAAATGAAGCTTCTAATAAACCATACAGGCAGCATCACAATGGTATTGTTCCTAGAAAGCATTTTAAGCTAGAAAAATTTGACGCCAGATCTATGGACGTTCCATCAAGCTGGAAAAAAAAATACACACAAAGTACCACGTTCTTTGATTCGTCACACAAAGACAGTGGTGACATTACAATGTCAATTAGAGCACAAAGAAAACCCATTTTTTGAAAATATCATGGTGCCCAATACAACTATCAAATAGTTAATCAGTCTGACCTTCTTAAGCAGGCTGCCAATTTCACATTTTAATGAACTTAAAGCCACAGAGAATCAAAAAATAGATTTTAATTTGGTCTTAGAACTATTGGAATAGATCCTGGTAAAGTGCAAAAATCTACTGAACTCAGGTTAAATTTATTTCAGCCGCCCCACGTAGAGCGAATATTAAAGGGGGAGATCTGGAGTAGCTCCCAGTTGAGCTGTATAAAATAATATAACACCTCACTGTTACCTGAGCTTCAAGTAGGACAAAGTCTGACTTTCGAGAAGTGATGGAAGCCCAATGTTATGGGGTCAATATGGGCAAGTCATGACGTTAATTTTCAGTATCATGATACCACATGATATACAAGTAGTATAAATGATTAAAAGCGAAAAATAATCAACTAACCAGGAAACTAAATAAAATTATATATATATTTTTTTTATTAATTTTTTTTTTTTTTTTTTTTAATTCGAAATTCAAATTCAAGAATGGTTCCAGCCAAAAACTAATCACACTGGATCCGTCCACCATGAATGGTGCCGGCTCAGACATAGTTAAAAGATATTTGCACAAAATAGGCAAAGTCTACTGAGTGCAGTCACCAGCCTGATTTACAATCAAAACCAGGAAATGAAGTGCTTATTCAGAGGTAGCTGATTACCCCTCCACTTTTCACCTAATTAATTTTATAGGAGGCAAAGTTCTTGAAAATAACAAGATGATCAGATGTACAGATATAAAATCCATAACCTTAACATTTCCGATGCTCTCCATGTAAATTATTTCTAATTAGCTGGGAATACATCCTGATAAATAAAGTACATTCAGCGTGCGTATAGTTAGCTCATGATGTATACATATAACACCGGGGGGAATAATTCCATTATTCGACATTATTAGTAAAATTGGAGGCAGCTGGAACAGCTCAGTCGTGTATATTTTGTATAGGACGAGCTGCTATTTATATACAAAGCTTATATTGTTTTAAGTGCATTTCATGACGTATACCTATATTATGATTTGAGATATATACAGTATATATATATATATAAATATATATATATATATATATACATATATATATACACAGACACACACACACAATAACACTTTATATATATATACACAAACACACACACACACTAACACTTTTTTATATATATATATATACACAAACACACACACTAACACTTTATATATACACACACACACACACTAACACTTTATATATATACACACACACACACACACTAACACTTTATATATATACACAAACACACTAATACTTTATATATATATACACAAAAACACACACTAACACTTTATATATATACTCAAAAACACACACACTAAAACTTTATATATATACACAAACACACACACACGCACGTACATACATATACATAGAGAGAGATAGGTAGGTAGATACGTTTTTTGAATTTGAATTTCTTTTTATTTGTAAACAAGACTTTCAAAAACTACTTGTGATCTTTAGACTTTCTTTTTGATTCGGGCGCACGTTCTTGCGTTCTCTCATTGTTTCTCGTGACCATAGAGTGTTGAGTAAATGAGAACAGTATTAAATGTTACCCCGAGTTTGGCTTTAGTAAAAATAATAAAGATCTTGGGCCGGACGACCAACGTTTTTGATGTGAACTTTGCAAATAATAAAGGCACAATGGGAGCTTGAACAGAGGACTCTATCCCTCCCTCTTCCTCTCTCTGTCCAAACACGTGGATGAAAGGCAAACATGTCAGACAGTCAACAAGGAACCTCTCTGTTTTAGGAAAAACCTGTTTCCCTCCCCTCCCCCTCTTACACAAGACTTCTTGCCTCCCTTCATCGTACTTAATAAAGAACAGAACAATGTAAACTTTAAAAAAAAAAAAAGAATACGCCGCACTCGACATGCCACAAGCAAACTTAAACTTATCTATGTACACGAAAATTTAAAAAAAATTATGGAAGAGCGATGAATAATAAAAAAAAATATTTATGATATTTATAGAAATTTTTACACAAAAATTTTGTAAATGGGGCAACAATTTCGCCAAGACGTTTCGATTTGACGTTTTATTTGTACGTGATTTTATACGATATCATTCGTAAAAAATAAAACACTCCCACTATAGATTAATATATGTATATATGTGCCTCAGCAGCATGAATAGTGATGTCTGCGAGTGTGAAAGCAGCTGAGGACACCGTTTTTCAAGGTAGTTTAATCCAAAGCCTGCATCGCCTCATTTAAATAAAGCACCATAAATTGTAGATATGGACAAAGAAATGAGAAGGAGAATAAAATGTGCTTCTCATTCACCCCCACCATGAAGAAAAACAAATTATGAAAATGTAGGAATATATGTTGAACCGGTCAGGTTCAAGTTTGCACGCGTTTCCTGATCTTTCTCTGCTCCCTAGCGGTCAGGTCTGATATCACACAATATGTCTTAAGTAAAACCTCATGTTGTCGATCAAGTCCCCCGGAGCTCCCTTGGCAAAGGAAAGAAAGGGGGGGGAAGCGGGGGTCAGAAATACCAGAAATAAACATTAATGCAGACAACAAGAGGCAAAATAACACACACCGATCAATAATAACCCATCGAATGGAAGTTTATAGGTATGATAATTGACAAGATACATGGGAAATAAACCCATGGGGAATAGGATACTATAGGGTCATGCGTTGAAATCTGATACATTGTAACTCCGTCACATTCCCGCTGTAAATGAGGGAACACCCAGAGTAAAATATATCAAGGAAATGTGGCGGGATACAAACCGGGGCAAATCGTACACTAATCAATATCTGGGAAATTGGTAAAGGATTGATCAAAGTTGGGAATAAGTAAAACATGAATGGTGACTATATCAAGGATACGGATGGGTAAAGGTAACATAGACGTACAGATTAGCTGCCACCAGGCACTCGAGGACTGTACAATAAGACTGTGGACGCCATTAAGAATACATACATGTAGATGGGCTGGCACAGATCTGACAATGCGTGGTCATTCTACAATGCATGATCACAACAAGCTGCATACCATTCACTCATTGTTCTCAAGATCCCTGAGAATCACTCCGAAAAAAAAAAGAAAGGAGAACAATTCCATACTAAATGCCCCCCATCCTGTATTATTATTTTTTTGTATCTTGTATAGGTTACAGCAGGGCTGTCAATGGGATTCTTTCCACAGAGGATCTGCCTCTTCAGATCATTTTTTTTTCTGCTTACTTTTTTTTTTCTGGAGATTATTTTGCTTTTCCTGTCTCCGTTGTTGGCAGGAGATTCTGCACACGCGGTGCTTGTAAACATTCAGACACGAGATTTTTCCCAATCAAAATCCACTTCCACTTTTTTTTTTTTTTTTTTTGAAAATCTTCCAAAAAATAGTAAAAGAGAGAGACAGAAACAGAGAGAGAGGAGAGAGAGAGGGGGGAAAGGAAGGGATTTCGTCTGCCAGCTGCTATCGAGGCAAAGTTTTCAAAGAAGAGTTTTTGGAAGAGGAATTCTTTGAAAGAGCACTGGCATCTAAACTCGAGCTGTCCTGGCTGGATCTCTCTGTGCTCGCCCTTCCCTGGCCAGATCTCTCTGTGCTCGCCCTTCCCTGGCCAGATCTCTCTGTGCTCGCCCTTCCCTGGCCAGATCTACTTGTGCTCACCCTTCCCTGGTCGTCTTGCTCTTTGCCCTGGCCGGCTCTCCCTTTGCTTGCCCTTCCCTGGCCAGATCTCCCTGTTCCTGCTCCCCCTGACCAGCTCCCCTGTCCTTCCTTCTGCCCTGACCAGCTCTCCTTGTGCTTGGTCCCCCTGACTGGCTCCCCTGTGCTTTCTTCCCCCCTGGCCGGCTCTCCTTGTGCTTGCTCCCCTCTGATCGGCTGTCTCTGTGCTTGATCCCCCTTGACCAACTCTCCTTGTGCTTGCTCCCCTCTGGCCAGGTCTCCTAGTGCTTGATCCCCCCGACTGGCTCTCCTTGTGCTTGCTCCCCTCTGGCTAGCTCTCCTTGTGCTTGCTCCCCCCTGGCCGGCTCTTCCTCTGCTTGCTGCCCCCTGACCAGCTCTTTGCTCGCTGTCCCCTGGCTGGCTCCCTCTGTGCTTTCTCTCCCCCCCTGACGAGCTCTCCCTCTGCTCGCTGTCCCCTGGCCGGCTCCCCCTGTGCTTTCTCTCCCCCCTGACCAGCTCTCCCTCTGCTTGCTGCCCCCTGGCCAGCTCTCTCTTTGCTCGCTGTCCCCTGGCTGGCTCCCTCTGTGCTTTCTCTCCACCCTGACCAGTTCTCCCTCTGCTCGCTGTCCCCTGGCCGGCTCTCCCTCTGCTCGCTGTCCCCTGGCCGGCTCCCCCTGTGCTTTCTCTCCCCCCTGACCAGCTCTCCCTCTGTTTGCTGTCCCCTGGCCAGCTCTCTCTTTGCTCACTGTCCCCTGCCTGGCTACCCCTGTGCTTTCATCCCCCCCCGACCAGCTCTCCCTCTGCTCGCTGTCCCCTGGCCGTCTCCCCCTGTGCTTTCTCTCCCCCCCTGACCAGCTCTCCCTCTGCTCGCTGTCCCCTGGCCGTCTCCCCCTGTGCTTTCTCTCCCCCCTGACCAGCTCTCCCTCTGCTTGCTGTCCCCTGGCCGGCTCCCCCTGTGCTTTTGCTCCCCCCTGACCATCTCTCCCTCTGCTTGCTGTCCCCTGGCCGGCTCCCCCTGTGCTTTCTCTCCCCCCTGACCAGCTCTCCCTCTGCTTGCTGTCCCCTGGCCGGCTCCCCCTGTGCTTTTGCTCCCCCCTGACCATCTCTCCCTCTGCTTGCTGCCCCTGGCCGGCTCTTCTTGTGGCTGCTCTCCTCCCTTGGTCATCTCTCTGTGCTTCCCCCAGCAGCTCTTACAGCCGGACAGAGCAGCACTGGCAGCCTGCAGCTGGCCACAAAGCAGTGATCTCTTGCAAACCCTCACACCTTTAAGGTTGCAGCTTACAAACCCGTTTCAGGGTAACCCTGAACCCCACACGGCGGCTGCTTTCTAGGAGCACTGTCCACTTGGGGCTATTTATTGAGTTGCATGCTCTCTATGAAGAGTCCAGTGTGCAGCCTCAGATGCTTCCTTATCAGCATAACCCTGTGCTCTCTCAACAGAGGAGAAAAGTATTTCATTTCCAAGACACGAGAAAACTAAAAGAAAGTGAAAGGGCTTCTCACACGGATGCAGTGACTTCCCACCCCCATCCGCCTGTGCAGGTAAGGCACGGATTAAGCACGGTACTTACGTGAGTATTCCCGTTTGCTTAAGTGCTGGGGCTTGCCTTGCTTGCGGCGAGACATGTTGGTTGGTGGGTGGCTTGTGAGAGCTCGGATCACATCGGGAGAGCAGGGTTAGAAAGAAGGAGACTCCAGAGAAAATATCTTCATCAAATGCCTTTGACATCCAAAATAAATTAGAAATAATACAAAGATGGTGCAGGGAAGATGAATTGTGGGACAGCCGTCATGCCTTTTTTTTTTTTTTTTTCTTTTTGGAGGGGGTGAAAAAAAAAAGAAGAGAGAGATAGAGAAGGAGAGAAATGAAAAAAATGGCAAAAGCCCCCCTGAGCTGCAAGTTCAAGTGCGGACGTGACGTCCCTGCAAACTTGAACGTCAGGAGCTGGATGGACAGAGACATACAAAACATGGGCAGGGCCAGGGGAGAGAAGAGGAGGAGGTAAGGCAACACCAATGGACACTCATAAGGGGCTGGACAGGAAAACCAGACCCGGGCAAGCCAATGGACAGTGATCAGAAGGAGAGGGGGTGGGAATGAGGGCACTCACAGTACAAGGGGGGAGCTGGGGGGCGAGGAGAGAAGGGGCTAGACACAAGCTGCTGCTTATTGAAGGAAAAAAAATGTACAAGCACAGTGTAGAGCTGGAATCTGATCCTGCTGAGGAGATAGCACAGAGAAGGGATCACAGCCTCTGTCACATAAACACACTATGGACACAGAGACCCCAAAGCAGTCAGTGCTCACACAAGGGGGTCTGCAGGGAAATAGGGCACATGCTAGAGGACGATGGCTTTGTAAAGGGCGCTGAGGTCCACGACACGCGCGAAGCGTGAAGGACAGACCGTAACTGGGTGCTGTC
This sequence comes from Anomaloglossus baeobatrachus, assembly GCF_048569485.1. Taxonomy (NCBI): domain Eukaryota; kingdom Metazoa; phylum Chordata; class Amphibia; order Anura; family Aromobatidae; genus Anomaloglossus; species Anomaloglossus baeobatrachus. The sequence goes on along the minus strand of NC_134355.1, from coordinate 103,169,240 downwards.
TACGGAAGCAAACGCGCTAAAGTTTTACAGATGTGTAGGGGACGGGGAAATAGAAGTTAGAGAGGAGGGAGGGGTTAAAACAGTTGGGTTAGAGAAAAACTACTATGTAAGGAGAGGTGTGAGGGGTGGAAATTACCCAAAGAGGGGGCGAAAATCAGGTGAAAGAATATATCTGTATATATACTATATTGTGTGTGTGTATATATATATATATATACACCCCCAATATAGTATATATTCTTTCACCTGATTTTCACCCCCTCTTTGGGTAATGCATTTCCATATATATATATATATATATATATATTTCCAAAAAGTATGTTACCAACAAGGTCGGCCTTTGACCGAAACGTCCTGTGATATGGGCCATTACAGAAGATTTTATTTGAAAGAGAAGTGGAGTGCTGCCTTCTGATTTTTTGGAAATATTGAGGGGACGGTAGGATGCTGTTGTGAAGGATTTTGCACCCAAGTTATTTTTAAGTGCTCGTCTGCAATTGTTTTTTATATATATATATATATATATATATATATATATATATATATATACATATACGTGCAACCGGTCTTTACGCATCTTTTACCCTACACTGAGAGGGTCATTTAAATAGGTCAAGTACACAATGGTCAGTGTGGGTTGCATATATCAGTGCGCAATGGGTTAAGTCAAAGGAGGAGGTGGAGGAGGTGACAAGGACAAGTATATACTATATTGTATATATATATATATATATATGTGTACATTCAGTCTTTACGTATCTTTTACTCTACTCCGAGAGGGTCATTTAAATAGGTCAAGTACACAATGGTCAGTGTGCGTTGCATGTATCAGTGCGTAATGGGTTAAGTCAGAGGAGGAGGAGGTGACAAGGACAAGTATAAACTATATTGTGTGTATATATATTTATATATATATATATATATATATATATACATATATATGTGTGTACATTCAGTCTTTACGCATCTTTTACTCTACACCGAGAGGGTCATTTAACACTAAAACTACTGAGGTAGTCATTTTGACTACTTTGCACCATGTATTTCTATATAGCTGTCACGAGTCCAGTAGTTCTAGTGTTAAATAGGTCAAGTACACAATGGTCAGTGTGCGTTGCATGTATCCGTGCGTAATGGGTTAAGTCGGAGGAGGAGGAGGAGGTGACAAGGAGGGAGAGATAGGTATGTGCAGACAATGAGGCAGAGAGGACATAGGATTCTATAGCTGGAAGGCCACAAGGAGAGAGGGCAGAGTTCAGCTGGTTTAAGGTGACTGGTAAAAGCATTGATTGGTCAAACAAACAGAAGTGGTTAAAAAAAAGAGGAACAAGAGCTCAGACCTTCTGCTTCCTTGACCAGCGAAAACCACTAACAGGCGACTTATCACTATATACACCTTGTCCAGCACAGAGATATAGCATCAGCCACAGCTGTGTATAGTCTGCGCTGATAAGGGGCCACAGGGCAGAGCCACACAAGCAAGATGAGAAGAGCAGATACAAAGGAGTCACTTGTTTTATAAACAAAAGTGTTCAATAAATAAATATGTTTAAGGGCAGGTAGTAAATTCTGGAAATGGGATCTAATACTTCTATAATACTAATTGTATCGCAGCATAATATAGGGGACAGATTGTATAGACGGGTAGTAAAGTGTTTGCCTTGTTCTGGAGTGACACAATCTGCGCCCCTGAATTGCATAGGGTAGAGAGCTAGGATAAAGAAAGTAATGTAAAATAAAGCGGAGTTGTGTTTCTGCTGACAGGACTTTGTCTGGGGGGCACAGACGGCTTTGAAGAAGCTTATTAAGGAATGTGCAGAAAAGCTGTTGGAAATAAGACACTGCCTGAATCCTACATACAAGTTGCTGCTGGCAGATATCCCTGTCTATTAGAGGCGATGCAGTTTCAGCAGTAGCACCCCCTAGGATCTCAAGTTTATTCTCAAACAATAAACTACTTGCCAACACCGAAATTTCTCAGCCAGGTTGAGAAATCCTTCAAGTCACAAATTAGCAGATCCAAAGGGTGGGATGGAGATGGTTCTTCAGTGAATGAATTGTCTGAATTTCCCTGCAGCACTGAATTCAGCTCAGAAATTCTTCTACATCAACATCTGCTCCTTCTTATATGAGGGGTTTTACTTTATGGAAATGATAAGATCCTGCAGTTACAATGTTGGAGACCCCCAGCTATGTCATTCACTGAAGTATTCGGCTTTCCCACGGACGACGGACGACAAAATTCCAACCCAAGGTGTGTATGATAAAATAAAATGCATATGGCAAGGAATGCGGAATGCATCATGTCTGGCTGCGCGTTATTTACTGTCGCTTGCATTAGTGCATGCATTGGTGGAGAGGTGTTTACATTCAGGGAGGGAGGAGCGGATGGGGAGGTATGGCTTGATGTATTACACTGTGCATATGTCAAATGTCTCTTTGATACATATTATATATGGCTTGTTAAGTTTATCTGATGATGTGTCAACATTTGGGAACACTGAATGGGTTAAGTTACCGTGTTAAGTGCTTGATATTTCTGCATGGTACGCATTAGAAAGAGATATGCAGAAACCAGATGATGTTTATTCATAACTGTGCAACTCCACTTTATATCAAAGTAACATAGCCTCAGTCTTGGGGGTTCCTTATGTACAGACTACCACTTTAAGAATTTACCTGTATACGTATACCAGACCAGAAATGGACATTGAAAGGGCCTTAGTCCAAGAAAGTGTAGAAATGTATCACGACAAATAGAATACATTTGTATTTGCTAAGATAGATAGACAGATAGAATAAGGGATAGATAGATAGATAGACAGATAGAATAAGGGATAGATAGATAGATAGACAGATAGAATAAGCCATAGATAGATAGATAGATAGATAGATAGAATAAGCCATAGATAGATAGATAGATAGATAGATAGATAGATAGAATAAGGGATAGATAGATAGATAGAGAGATAGATAGATAGATAGATAGATAGATAGATAGATAGAATAAGGCATAGATATAGATACATAGATAGAACAAGGGATAGATAGAATAAGAGGTAGATAGAATAAGGGATAGATAGATAGATAGATAGATAGATAGATAAGTAGATAGATAGAATAAGGGATAGATAGATAGATAGATAGATAGATAGAAGGGATAGATAGATAGATAGATAGATAGATAGAATAAGGCATAGATATAGATACATAGATAGAACAAGGGATAGATAGATAGAATAAGAGGTAGATAGAATAAGGGATAGATAGATAGATAAGTAGATAGATAGAATAAGGGATAGATAGATAGATAGATAGAAGGGATAGATAGATAGATAGATAGATAGATAGATAGATAGATAGATAGATAGATAGAATAAGGGCTAGAAAGATAGATAGATAGATAGATAAATAGATAGATAGATAGATAGATAGAAGGGCTAGAAAGATAGATAGATAGATAGATAGATAGATAAATAGATAGATAGATAGAATAAGGGATAGATAGATAGATAGATAGATAGATAGAATAAGGGCTAGATAGATAGATAGATAGATAGATAGATAGATAGATAAATAGATAGATAGATAGAGGGATAGATAGATAGAATAAGGGCTAGAAAGATAGATAGATAGATAGATAAATAGATAGATAGATAGAATAAGGGATAGATAGATAGATAGATAGATAGATAAATAGAATAAGGGCTAGAAAGATAGATAGATAGATAGATAGATAGATAAATAGATAGATAGATAGATAGATAGAGGGATAGATAGATAGATAGATAGATAGATAGATACATAGAATAAGGGATAGATAGATAGATAGATAGATAGATAGATAGATAGATAGATAGATAGATAGAATAAGGGATAGATAGATAGATAGATAGAAGGGATAGATAGATAGATAGATAGATAGATAGAATAAGGGATAGATAGAAGGGATAGAGATAGATAGATAGATAGATAGAATAAGGGATAAATAGGCTGATGATAGATATATAGGTAGATAGATATATAGCAATCGCTAATGTGACATTTTACGTGAGTGTATATTAAAAGACATGGAAAAAGGAAAGAAAGAATGAATATTATATTTTTTACACTTCCCCCTCTGCCTGTAAATCTTACTCCTGCATTGACTTTGGGTCTTATCCTGTATTTGTAGTATATAACACATAACAGCAAAATCGCTCTTGAAACTTTCAATGTCTGAAAAAAATCCATTTAAAAATGTGTTTCAGTTTTTGCCATTACCAAAAGAATATTCCGCAAACATCCTAGGACTCGCCGTCTGGATTCAAATGAACACATCCATAGAAAAGTGAACGTTAAAAAGCATTTAGTCAAATAATATATGCGTACAGGATCGGGTATGATGCAGAAATATATTGATAGATGGCACCGAAAGGAAATGTACGCATTGTTCTAATGATCGGACCACACTAGAATGGAAAACAATTCATTATATAAGTTTAAAAATGCACAGGGAGGTTATGGAGAACCCTTCAGTGGTTATTTTCAATCAATAAATTGCATTGTTATATTGATTTCCTTAAAGAAAATTCACAATAAATTCTAGAGCACTTAGTTACAGTAGATTTATTTATTATTATGCCGCTGTTAGACCGAAAAGGTGACTTCCCGACCACAGTTCGAGTTCACTCACTAGACTACTCTGTCCGCCAAGGGACTTCATGGTCAGCAATATATTATCAGTGTATTAAGTCCAAGAGCTTACAATCCACACAGCCAGCTACTAATTAAGAATCTATTTCAAATTAGAGTCCCCTTAAGATATATTTTTATGATCTTTAATAGGAATGATCGAATACCTCAAATATTCCGCTTCGTGAGTATTTTCTGACTAGGTCGCTGTTATGCGAATATTCGATGCACAATGTAAGTCTATGGGAAGCCCGAATAGTTCCGAATAGTTGTTATTCGGGTTTCTCATAGACTTACATTGCACATCGAATATTCGCGAATAGTCGAATAGCGGCGCCCTATTCGGAAAATATTCGCAAAGCCGAATATTTGAAGTATTCGATCACCCCTAATCTTTAAGCATTAGGACATTTTCTGGTTCTTCGGAATTTGATGTCCTTATTTTCAGAACTTTCCTTGAGAATTTTCCTTGCAATGTTTTGTTTGCACAAGTCTTATATTATGCATGTTTTCATTTTCCTCTTCGGTCTGCAATAAATAAAGGGAATGTTAAAATATTTCCTTACGAGTCAGTTTTATTGTGTTTTGCAGTGAAATGCCTGCAGGGATTTTCTATCTGTCTTCTAATCACGGTGGATGAGGCTTTATTCGCTGGTCCTGAGGTGGCATGAAGGCGTTATCAGTCTGCAGCCCAATACTCGTGTTGTCTTGTACTCGCTTTCTTCCTGTATTATGTACCGGCTCCATTCTTCAAGCCTTCATGTTAAGCTTTATCTTCTAGTGGCAAGTTTTCTAACTGTTCTCTAAAAGAATGCACATAGATTGGCACAGTTAGAGACTCACTGGTGTGGAGTCTACTAGATCTATATCCTAATGCACCGAGAGAGTGTAAATCATAGAGGATTTCATAGCTCTTTCAGTAGTTTTCTGTATGAAGTATGAGCTGCGTGGCCTCCAGACGTAACCTTTTAGAAAAAAAGACAGTGCTTTTATTTTATGGTGTAAAGTGCTTTTAGCTCCAGGGCTCGGGACGTGAACGTGGTCAGCAAACAGTTTCTTGAGTTGAGCTTGATGTAGCTGCATCACCTGCTCGAGAGCGGTATCATGTAATCTGGAGGAAAAGGGGTTAATAGTTTATCTCAATGGTAATGACAAGATCACAACAATATCTTCTCAAATGGCTTTCTAGGCCAACACCTTTCATTATTAACTTAAGAGTCAATCCATCTTGAAGGAACAGTTTGAGATAAATGTCCTTTTTGGTGGGAAAAATGTAATTATATGAATTACATAGGAAGTGAAATTACAGTTCTGTACTCATACCGGGTACAGTCCTATCAAATCTATGGTTTTATTGTAGCCTTTTGCAACAGGAAAGATCACCTGTATATTACGGAAAAAGCCATTTTATGTGTCCTGTGGTCTCTCTCGTGAATGCGGGTGGAACCTACAAAATTGGCAAGGTCTATTTAAAAGGTTATAATTAGGGATGATCGAATACCAGAATATTCGCCTTCGCGAATATCTGACGAATAGGTCACCACTATGCGAATATTCGCTGTGCAATATAAGTCTATGGGAAGCTCGAATAGTTGTTATTCGGGTTTCCCATAGACTTATATTGCGCATCGAATATTAGCGAATAGTCGAATAGTGGCGACCTATTTGGCGATTATTCGCGAAGTCGAATTCGATCATCACTAGTTATAATGTCTGACGTGGACATAAAGGTGCAACCTATAAAAGTGCTTCTCAGAGGTCCTCAGATGTGGAGACATTGGTAATAAAGCAATGATCAAAGAGTAGATATTTCAAGGCCACCCTGTCTGATAAAGTAGGTATAATTGTGAGATACAGATATTTCCTTCTTAAAATTTCTTAGCTCTGCATATCCCAAAATGAGCTGCATGAAATGACCAGTATTGAAAAAAGTATGATTTTGTTATTCACTGTCGGGAAATGGAGATGCTACATGTGTCTATATAGTCTGTGGTCACCCAAGGGTTGTGATGTGGATTGCAGCCTATTAAGGATTTTTTGCTAGCTTGTCATGATAATATTGTATAGTCAGAAATTGGAGAGCTTTAAAAGGGTTATCCCGAAAAAAATCCAAAAATACTAAAGTGAATGTTATTATAAATAAATTCTTAAACACCCTAGTTAAGGTGGGTAATCACTATAGATTTAAAATGGTTGTGGAATTGTTGCACCTGTAGAAACCCTTTTGGCAATGTTAGTAGGCCAATTGCCTGTGAGCGTGTGCAGCAAGGAGTGCCACCCTTCATTAAGTGTAAGAAGATGTAGCCACAGTGGATATTCTGGAATATTACTGGAGATATCAGGGGTGTTGAGGTAAGAAGTGGCTACTCACACTGCTGTCCTCCCTGTCTATCTGGTCAAATAATGAAGATACCAGGGATGCTGAGGTAAGAAGTGTCCGCTCACACTGCTGTCCTCCCTGTCTATCTGGTCTACTGGTGAAGATAGCAGGTGCGCTGAGGTAAGAAGTGTCCGCTCACACTGCTGTCCTCCCTGTCTATCTGGTCTACTGGTGAAGATAGCAGGTGCGCTGAGGTAAGAAGTGTCCGCTCACACTGCTGTCCTCCCTGTCTATCTGGTCTACTGGTGAAGATAGCAGGTGCGCTGAGGTAAGAAGTGTCCGCTCACACTGCTGTCCTCCCTGTCTATCTGGTCTACTGCTGAAGATAGCAGGTGCGCTGAAGTAAGACGTGTCCGCTCACACTGCTGTCCTCCCTGTCTATCTGGTCTACTGCTGAAGATAGCAGGTGTGCTGAAGTAAGAAGTGTCCGCTCACACTGCTGTCCTCCCTGTCTATCTGGTCAAATAATGAAGATACCAGGGATGCTGAGGTAAGAAGTGGCCACTCACACTGCTGTCCTCCCTGTCCATCTGGTCTACTGCTAAAGATAGCAGGTGTGCTGAAGTAAGAAGTGTCCGCTCACACTGCTGTCCTCCCTGTCTATCTGGTCAAATAATGAAGATACCAGGGATGCTGAGGTACGAAGTGTCCGCTCACACTGCTGTCCTCCCTGTCTATCTGGTCTACTGGTGAAGATAGCAGGTGCGCTGAAGTAAGAAGTGTCCGCTCACACTGCTGTCCTCCCTGTCTATCTGGTCTACTGCTGAAGATAGCAGGGGTGATGAGGTAAGAAGTGTCCGCTCACACTGCTGTCCTCCCTGTCTATCTGGTCTACTGCTGAAGATAGCAAGGGTGCTGAGGTAAGAAGTGTCCGCTCACACTGCTGTCCTCCCTGTCTATCTGGTCTACTGCTGAAGATAGCAGGGGTGATGAGGTAAGAAGTGTCCGCTCACACTGCTGTCCTCCCTGTCTATCTGGTCTACTGGTGAAGATAGCAGGTGCGCTGAGGTAAGAAGTGTCCGCTCACACTGCTGTCCTCCCTGTCTATCTGGTCTACTGCTGAAGATAGCAGGGGTGATGAGGTAAGAAGTGTCCGCTCACACTGCTGTCCTCCCTGTCTATCTGGTCTACTGCTGAAGATAGCAAGGGTGCTGAGGTAAGAAGTGTCAGCTCACACTGCTGTCCTCCCTGTCTATCTGGTCTACTGCTGAAGATAGCAGGGGTGCTGAGGTAAGAAGTGTCTGCTCACACTGCTGTCCTCCCTGTCTATCTGGTCTACTGCTGAAGATATTAGGGGTGCTGAGGTAAGAAGTGTCCGCTCACACTGCTGTCCTCCCTGTCTATCTGGTCTACTGCTGAAGATAGCAGGGGTGATGAGGTAAAAATTGGCCGCTCACACTGCTGTCCTCCCTGTCTATCTGGTCTACTGCTGAAGATAGCAAGGGTGATGAGGTAAGAAGTGTCCGCTCACACAGCTGTTCTCCCTTTCTATCTGGTCTACTGCTGAAGATAGCAGTGGTGATGAGGTAAAAATTGGCCGCTCACACTGCTGTCCTCCCTGTCTATCTGGTCTACTGCTGAAGATAGCAAGGGTGATGAGGTAAGAAGAGGCCACTCACACTGCTGTTCTCCCTGTCTATCTGGTCTACTGCTGAAGATACCAGGGATGCTGAGGTAAGAAGTGGCCGCTCACACTGCTGTCCTCCCTGTCTATCTGGTCTAATACTGAAGATACCAGGGATGCTGAGGTAAGAAGTGGCCACTCACACTGCTGTCCTCCCTGTCTATCTGGTCTACTGCTGAAGATAGCAGGGGTGATGAGGTAAAAATTGGCCGCTCACACTGCTGTCCACCCTGTCTATCTGGTCTAGTACTGTAGATACCATGGGTGCTGAAGTAAGAAGAGGCCACTCACACTGCTGTTCTCCCTGTCTATCTGGTCTAATACTGGAGATACCAGGGGTGCTAAGGTAAGAAGAGGCCGCTCACACTGCTGTTCGCCCTGTCTATCTGATCTAATATTGAAAATACCAGGGTGCTGAGGTAAGAAAAGGCCACTCACAGTCCATCCTGTTTATCTGATTTATTACTGAAGATACCAGAGGTACCGAATTAAGAAGAGGCTGCTCACATTGCTGTCCACCCTGTCTTTGTGATCTAATACTGGAGCTACCAAAGGTACTGAGGTAAGATGAGGCTGCTCACATTGCTGTCCACCCTGTCTTTGTGATCTAATACTGGACCTACTAGGGATGCTAAGGTAAGAAGAAGCTGCTTACGCTGTTGTCCTCTTTGTCTTTCTGATCTAATACTGGAAATACTATGTGTACTAAGGTAAGAAGATGCCACTGCTGTTTACCCTGTTTATCTGATTTAGTACTGGAGATATTATGATCTAATGCTAGAGATAGCAGAAGTCCTGAGATATGAAAAGACCACTTACACCGCTATCATCCATGTTTGACCTAATACTGGCGCTATCAGGAGTTAGGAGATAAGAAAAGGCTGCTCACATTGCTGTCCATCCTATTTATCTGATCTAATACTGGAGGTTCCAGAGGTGCTGAGGTAAGAAGAAGTTGCTTATACTGCTGTCCACTCTATTTTTCTGATCTAATAATGGATGTACCAGGGGGGGCTGCAGTAAAAATAGGCCACTCATACTGCTATCCACACAGCCATTCTGAATACTGGGAGACTGTGTGATAACTTGACAGTACATGGTATAGGATATCTCCAGGTTACAGCAGCAAAGCTTCCTACTGCACATGCTCACGTTTTATTTACATTGTAGGACATGTTTCTGACTGTGTAACTAAAACGGTTGCCACTTTAATGTACTTTAAGAATATGTTAGTAAGTACTGCCTGCTGTCAATTTGCTAATACACTAGGTAAAAAGGTCTTGGCAATTTTCATTGCCTGCTCAAAATTACGCAGTCAATCACATTTGTGATTTGATAGTTAAAAGAATTCATGAATGCATTTATAATTACATATTATTTAGTTATTTATTTCTGTTCCTAATGAACCCTTTTAATGGGTTATCCCATAAACAACATTTATAACCTATCTCAGTAGTTGTTGGAGTTCTGTCATCGTTTATTACAGGAACGGGGGCGCCATGTTCTCTAAGTGAATTGAGTGGTTTCAAGTCATCATTTATTACAAGAACAGGGGCACTATGTTCCGTAAGTGAATTGAGTGGTTTCCAGTCATCATTTATTACAAGAATAGGGGTGCCGTGTTCCCTAAGAGAATTGAGTGGCTTCCACTCATCATTTATTACAAGAACGGGGGCGCCATGTTCCCTAAGTGAATTGAGTGGTATTGCTCATGCGTGACCTCTGTTAAATTCACTGTCTATGGAAGAGATGGTCACGACTCCCCAATACTGCTCACATAGACCCATGGAATAGAGCGGTGGGCAAGCACAGACACCACTGCTCCATTCACACCCCCATTCTCAGGATCGCTGTTGGTCCAAGAGACCTTTAATTAAATTTGCAGAAAAGTAATTATAGACATATTGTAATGCCTGCCTGGATCCACAGACTCAGACAGGCTGTAATGGACAAGCTAAAGGGAATTCACTCACCAAGCAGGACCCCTAGAACCATGAAACCCTTTAACCCCTATATAGGGATTTGGAATTACACAGGGCCCCGGTGATCACTACTTGTGGAAGGCTGCAGTCCGATGAGAGTAGTAGTCAGGCAGGGTCGAACCGGGAAATGCAAAACTGGGACAGAATCATGCAGGCAAGGATGTAATCAGAAAACAAAGCAGAGGTCAAATCCGTATCGGGCAGCGAGGTACAAATACGGCAGGCAGGAGGGGAGTCAGGAAACAAGCAGAAGTCAGAACACCAGAATCACTAAACAGAACAGGGTGGGACAGGAACTAGGAATACAGAACTATCTCTGGCAGTGGTCAGCAGACAGGAGGGGAAATAAGAAGGGTGTGGTGTCTTCCCATTCGTTATAGCTGAATGATGGTAACTTCAGCTGGAAGACACACACCACCTACAGTCCGCCAGTGGTACTGCAGATCCCAAGGAAACCCAGCCCAGTGGATGAACGGAGCCTGTGTCGACCAGCGCCGCTGGCAACGACTCTTCTCCCATCACGCGCACTATCCATGGCAGGAACACGGCGTCACCTGGTAATTGAAGTAGAAGTCGCTGCAGCGGACTCAATACAATAGTACAAAAAGTACAAGAGGCAATTTTGTATTCATCACAAATGGCTAGATCTGCCTATATAATATCTCATGTCTATAGTCACGGTTGGAAAATAGTACAGCCAGCTGCCTAAACTGCAGTAGATTGCATTCAGCTAAACAGAAACTGGAGATAAGGTGTAATATAAGTTTATTGCCCCTTTAAGAAACAGCTGTAGTATTTTATATGTTATCTATTACATCAGGCATATTATTTCTGCTGTACTCTTGCCCTAAGTAAGGTGATAATTATCCACTACTGACAGACCAAACATGGCTACCCTCCCTGTAACAAGATCAGGAGTGTACATAGTGATGATGAGCTCTGCGTACAAGGTTCTCTCTTCACAGTTATTGTGCGGCGGTATAAACATAGCCATTTGCAGGAAATTGTTTTTATTTATTTGTTTACACGTGCGTAAGGAGGGATTTATATTTTTCCTGCTACCTTCCCCTCGCAGCCAGGCAATCATAATGAACTGCGGGAGGTGCCATAAATATGCAAATTGCCAAGAAATTACTAGTTTTACTGATCTTACCTTTCCGATGTTAGAAAACTGGAGAATTCATTTATTCAAGGGTCGCTCCTTTATAAGAGATTGCACTCTGAGGTTTACATGCATTTTATATGCACATGCACTCGTTCTTCTACAGAAAAGCTTTAGTTATGTTATCGATCAATTAAAGGCTCCTGATCGGGTGTGAATATATAGATCATAAATCTGATCATGAGCTGAATATAGCGATAAAACGGTGCCGTTTGTGTCATTTAACTCTTTGGTACTGGGTTAATATGTTCTAGTGGGTTTATGATGAGCCACACTGTGAGTTTGGGATATAGACCATATGACAAACCCTATTCCGCTGCATATGTAAATACAAATGTCTCTCAGCTTATCAATATATGAGTACAATAAATAGGGATGATCGAATACCTTAATTATTTGTCTTTGCGAATATTCGACGAATAGGTCGCTGTTATGCGAATATTCGATGTGCAATGTAAGTCTATGGGAAGCCCGAATAGTTCCGAATAGTTGTTATTCGGGTTTCCCGTAGACTTACATTGCGCATTGAATATTCACAAATAGTCGAATAGCGGCGACCTATTCGGAAAATATTCACGAAGCGAATATTTGAGGTATTCGATCATCCCCAATAATAAAGTATTGTGGTACATAAGCAATACAGGTAGTTTAATGTGATGTGAGACCAAAGTGGTACGCCTGTCTCCTTTCGATAAAGAAGACTGATGTTAAGGAAACATATACAAAAAAAATATCCTGCTAAAGGAAATGTTGATACAAAAACAGTATCAATACCGAAAAGAGAACAATATTCCGCCGAACCCAAAAATTAGAAAATATGATTTTGAAAACTTTTAATCCCATTTTTACAAAATTCTAAACTTTTTCTTGTGAGTATCATTTCTTATCATCAATACAATTTTGGAAAATATATTATATTGTTTAGATTTCAAAAGTTTTGCTCATTTTTGTTCGTCATTGTCCCATCACATAAGTGTCGGGATGGAGTGTGTGCAAGATCGGTCTTTGAAAGGTCCAAAGATATAATTTTGGGCTACAGGGAAAAATTGCCCCCGAATTCAGGCACACAGGATATTAGAGGTTGATGGGGATACATGAAGCGGCCCTTGGCATCACCACTCTGTACGAGCCTGGATTCAGCGGGATGTAAGTATTGTCACTTACCTTGGAGATGCCGAGTGTAGCCATTCAAACCATTGAATCAAGAGGCTGTTTGATCTTATCTGCATCTGTGAGCTGACTGTCAACCTTTCCCGGCTGCATATTAAATCATGTATAGTAGCTATATCAAGCTGGGATGATCTGTTAATTCTAAATTTATTAACCCTTGGAGTGCAGTCATCATGTTTAATCTACTGTATCCAAAATTAGTTTTCGGAGGGTAAATCATTCAGGAAGATATGAGTGCGATTTAGATTAGAGAACCATTAATGAGCGTTACATTAGGATAATTGAAATATACAGCGTTCAGTGACTGATGTCAGGGAAACAGAAAAATATACATTACACATATACGCAAGATGACCCCTGTGATCTATGCCCATTACAACCTACATGGTCAAATATTCACTGGACAGTGCTATGGTATCTGGTACTTCATTAATCTGAAGAATCAAATAATGTACCCGGAGTGCAAATCTCTATTTTTTAAAATTAGAAAATAGCATACGTGAACACTTTTTTCTTACCATGGCAGTACAAATTTCCAAGCATGCTTTTTTTTTTTGTTTTTTACCATGACTGTACATGGAGTATATATACATTTATAAATAACAGTTAGATATAGATTAGATATATACTGTAGATATTTAAAGTCACTTGTGCATGCATTGGACTGATGGCTTCTCACGACTATGCAGATATCGGTCACCAAGCCCCGTCGTCTGCCATGTGCATCAGATTAGCTGATTGAGATATATATATATATATATATATATATATATATATATATATATATATATAGTGTACAGACCAAACGTTTGGACACACCTCCTCATTCAAAGAGTTTTCTTTATTTTCATGACTCTAAAAATTGTAGATTCACATTGAAGGCATCAAAACAATGAATTAAAACATGTGAAATAAAATACTTAAAAAAGTGTGAAATAACTGAAAATATGTCTTATATTCTAGGTTCTTCAAAGTAGCCCCCTTTTGCTTTCATTACTGCTTTGCACACTCTTGGCATTCTCTTGATGAGCTTCAAGAGGTAGTTACCGGAAATGGTCTTCCAACAGTCTTGAAGGAGTTCCCAGAGATGCTTAGCACTTGTTGGCCCTTTTGCCTTCCCTCTGCGGTCCAGCTCACCCCAAACCATCTCGACTGGGTTCAGGTCTGGTGACTGTGGAGGCCAGGTCATCTGGCGTAGCACCCCATCACTCTCCTTTTTAGTCAAATAGCCTTTACACAGCCTGGAGGTGTGTTTGGGGTCAATGTCCTGTTGAAAAATAAATTATGGTCCAACTAAACGCAAACCGGATGGAATAGCACGCCGCTGCAAGATGCTGTGGTAGCCATGCTGGTTCTGTATGCCTTCAATTTTGAATAAATCCCCAACAGTGTCACCAGCAAAGCACCCCCACACCATCACACCTCCTCCTCCATGCTTCACGGTGGGAACCAGGCATGTAGAGTCCATCCGTTCACCTTTTCTAGAAAGACAGTGGTTGGATCCAAAGATCTCAAATTTGGACTCATCAAACAAGTCTCTTCTGCTTGTTGCCTGTCCTTAGCACTGGTTTCCTAGCAGCTATTTTACCATGAAGGCCTGCTGCACAAAGTCTCCTCTTAATAATTGTTCTAGAGATAAGAAGGTGTGTCCAAACCTCTGGTCTGTACTGTGTATATATATATATATATATATATATATATTCATATTCATATATGTATATGGCTCTTTTCTACACATGTACCGTATACACCTTTGTCAATCATTCTCAGCTTTGATTTCAGACACAAACTACTGAGCATGATTTTATTTACTATGGCATTGAATGTATATGGAGTATATATACATATATAGATAGCAGTTAGATATAGATTAGAAATATAGATATATAAAGTCACTTGTGCATGCATTAGACCGATGGCTTCTCACGACTATGCGGATAGCGGATATCGGTCGCTGAGTCCCCTCGTTCGCCATGTGCATCAGAGTAGGTGATTGAGATATATATATATATATATATATATATATACAGTGCCTACAAGTAGTATTCAACCCCCTGCAGATTTAGCAGGTTTGATAAGATGCAAATAAGTTAGAGCCTGCAAACTTCAAACAAGAGCAGGATTTATTAACAGATGCATAAATCTTACAAACCAACAAGTTATGTTGCTCAGTTAAATTTTAATAAATTTTCAACATAAAAGTGTGGGTCAATTATTATTCAACCCCTAGGTTTAATATTTTGTGGAATAACCCTTGTTTGCAATTACAGCTAATAATCGTCTTTTATAAGACCTGATCAGGCCGGCACAGGTCTCTGGAGTTATCTTGGCCCACTCCTCCATGCAGATCTTCTCCAAGTTATCTAGGTTCTTTGGGTGTCTCATGTGGACTTTAATCTTTAGCTCCTTCCACAAGTTTTCAATTGGGTTAAGGTCAAGAGACTGACTAGGCCACTGCAACACCTTGATTTTTTCCCTCTTGAACCAGGCCTTGGTTTTCTTGGCTGTGTGCTTTGGGTCGTTGTCTTGTTGGAAGATGAAAGGACGACCCATCTTAAGATCCTTGATGGAGGAGCGGAGGTTCTTGGCCAAAATCTCCAGGTAGGCCGTGCTATCCATCTTCCCATGGATGCGGACCAGATGGCCAGGCCCCTTGGCTGAGAAACAGCCCCACAGCATGATGCTGCCACCACCATGCTTGACTGTAGGGATGGTATTCTTGGGGTCGTATGCAGTGCCATCCAGTCTCCAAACGTCACGTGTGTGGTTGGCACCAAAGATCTCGATCTTGGTCTCATCAGACCAGAGAACCTTGAACCAGTCTGTCTCAGAGTCCTCCAAGTGATCATGAGCAAACTGTAGATGAGCCTTGACATGACGCTTTGAAAGTAAAGGTACCTTACGGGCTCGTCTGGAACGGAGACCATTGCGGTGGAGTACGTTACTTATGGTATTGACTGAAACCAATGTCCCCACTGCCATGAGATCTTCCCGGAGCTCCTTCCTTGTTGTCCGTGGGTTAGCCTTGACTCTTCGGACAATCCTGGCCTCGGCACGGGTGAAAACTTTCAAAGGCTGTCCAGGCCGTGGAAGGCTAACAGTAGTTCCATAAGCCTTCCACTTCCGGATGATCCTCCCAACAGTGGAGACAGGTAGGCCCAACTCCTTCGAAAGGGTTTTGTACCCCTTGCCAGCCTTGTGACCCTCCACGATCTTGTCTCTGATGGCCTTGGAATGCTCCTTTGTCTTTCCCATGTTGACCAAGTATGAGTGCTGTTCACAAGTTTGGGGAGGGTCTTAATTAGTCAGAAAAGGCTGGAAAAAGAGATAATTAATCCAAACATGTGAAGCTCATTGTTCTTTGTGCCTGAAATACTTCTTAATACTTAAGGGGAACCAAACAGAATTCTTGTGGTTTGAGGGGTTGAATAATAAATGACCCTCTGAATAAACTTTTCACAATTTAAAAAAAAAAAATAAAAAAAGAAATAACATTCTTTTTTGCTGCAGTGCATTTCACACTTCCAGGCTGATCTACAGTCCAAATGTCACAATGCCAAGTTAATTCCGAATGTGTAAACCTGCTAAATCTGCAGGGGGTTGAATACTACTTGCAGGCACTGTATATATATATATACATATTCATATATGGTTCTTTTCTATACATGCACTATATACACCTATTTGTCATCTTGTCATTGATAATGGCAGCACTCCCAACTTTGATTTGGGACACAAACTGCCAAGCATGCTTTTTTTTACTTTTTTTTTACCTTGGCATTGACTGTACATGGAGTATATATATATATATATATATATATATATATATATATATATATAAATAGCAGGTAGATATAGATTAGAAATACAGATATACAAAGTCACTTGCACTGATGGCTTCTCACGACTATATTGGTCGCCGAGTCCCGTCGTTTGCCATGTGCATCATATTAGGTAATTGAGATATATATATATATTTATTAAAATTAGAAAATAGCATACGTGAACGCTTTTTTCTTACCATGGCAGTGACTGTACATGAAGTATTTTAACATACATAAATAGCAGATAGATATAGAGTAGATATATAGATATATAGAGTCTCTTGTGCATGCACTGGACTGATGGCTTCTCACGATTGTGCAGATATCGGTCGCCAAGTCCAGTCGTCAAGTTCAGTCGTTTGCAACGTGCATCAGTTTAGCAGATTTATATATATATATATATATATATAATTTTAAAATATTCGTGTATATATATGGCTCTATTCTATACATGCACCATATACACCTTTGTCGTCGGTAATGGCAGCATTCCCAGCTTTGATTTCAGACACAAACTGCCAAGCATGCTTTTTTTTTTTTTTGGTAATCACGTGTCTGATTTGCCTCTAATGTAGCCTAATAACAATTTTAGCATTCAGATGAAGCGATTTCATTCTGTGACTGCCTTTTCTATTAGATTTGATTTTGAGAAGCCCCAGTGGGTGCCTCCGAGGCAGAGATCTATCTGTGAGGCTGCAGCCGATTCAATAGCAGCCTGAGCTAACCTTGACCTTTCACTAGACCCTGCTCCATCTGGTGCCAGCCTGTTTTTTTTTTCTCCTTACTCCTTCTTCTTGCTTCATACATTGATCACGGCGGAATTGAGCTTCTCATCTCCTCCAAGGGCTAGGGAGACTCGAAAGGACAGCACATTTCAATATATGGAAATGATAAAGCCTCTTATGCAATCATAAATCTACATGCAGTCTTGTGATTTGATATTTCACTCACCTCCATCTATTTCTCTGCCCAGATCTCGGAGATATATAAAGCATAGACACAGATCATAGGACACTATTGGGCTCCCATTACTCAAAAGAAAATGGGAAAACAGCGGTATTTATGTAAAATGATTTGGAAATAAGGTTCTTTCATAGTGATACCTAGGTGGGCACAATGGGTAACCCTCCTTATTAGAGTAAATAAGAAACATTGCTTCGATGCAGGCACGAGGAAAGATTAATGACATTTTTAAGGCATTTTATTGCTTGGTGCTGTCATAACCGTGCATAACGAAGATGCTGGGAGATGCGTTAGTTTCTCACGGCGGCTGCCTGTGCATCATTAGTTCAGTTCCCGCTACCAGGTTAAGAACATAAAAAAACCTGCGCGCTTGTATTCCCCTACAATACCTATGACATTGATTGCCGGCTCATGTCTTTAATATGTTTTTGTCTTGATCAAAGCCGGAGATGCAGAATAGGAGGGAGGAGGGAGTCAGATGAGTCACATGGGCCGACCATGGGCAGCAGACGCAGCTCAAAGGAAATTGACTGACTGGCCGCTTGGGCGCATTTCAATATATGGAAATGACCAGGGGCTTCTGCAATAAATCAACACCCAGCACTGTCATTTTCCCAGTTTTGCAACATATTCCTCGCCTCTTTATTCCAAGCGGTCCCTTTCTTCTCCGGGCTCTGTTAATTGGAGCTCACTGTCACTGATTCCCCAGCACATGCAGTATAGTTGCGCGGATGATTTTTTTTATGTGTGTGTTTGTTTGATGTATGCATTGCATACGGCAGATTGTTTCATAGCTGACGTCTGCTTTCATATGCTCGCAAAGGTAGAAAGTGCGGGAGAGATTTTTGATACAGCTCCTAGTATAAAAATCCTGCATATATCACCTATACTGTATATATAGAAAATATATGACTAAGGACTGCTTTTAAAATTCACCGTCCGAAACGCGTAAGGTGTTTCATGCACTCTGCCCCATCCCTCTGCTAATATATACATATATCTACATATATATGTATATATATATATATGCATACATATATACATATATCTTCTGTATATTTTCTTATGCTTATTTTTCAATAAAGTGAAATGTAATTTGATGCTGGATCCAACCCTCTCTCTAACTATGATAGAAAATATATACCAGTGCGCAGTATATATTGTATCGTGCACATCCAGGTCAGGCACCTAATTACTAAATATTGCATTGCATTCTTCACTTTAAATCATTACCATAAGGCTAAAAAAAAAAAAACAATCTACTTGAATAACCTTTGTAGTATCTTCTCAATATTCCTAGAAGAGGGCGTCTATTTAATTCAAGTCTTTTTGATCTATAGTATTAAAAACAAAAATATTTCCCACTGGCCATGAGCACAATAGGCACTTAGAAGGTCAGCGGCCATCACCCTATAAAAGTCTGATCCTAATTAATTAGATTCCAAGGGGCCTGTTTATGCCATATGATAGACGTCGGACATTAACCCTGTATAGTCTGCAGCATACATTTTCTCACCACAGCCCACAGTAATTGTATACTAGTTACCGGCCATGTCAGACATGATTTACATGCAGAGCAGAGAAGGATCCGTTGTAAAAATAATCACTGTATCTATTTTTTTTTTATATATACCCGCATGGTGATAGAGAAATTATTATTTGGCATTATTGTTTTCATTAGGCTTTTCTAAATCTGCTGCTCCCATAAATATGTTACCTAATAACCTCTGGCAAATTTTATATTCAGCCGGCAATTCTCCTGTCCAGGAGTTTATTTCTTAATTATTAGAACATATTTTACATGGTTTATGTTAGCTGGCATATTTTCCAGTTCCCTCTACACGCATAATCACAAAACAGTTCTCAATTATATGCACAAGTAATCAATTTAACCTGGTAGTGGACTGGATGTCACATTGCAGAGCACAATAGATAACATTATTAAAATCTGCAAAGAAAAAAATAAAAAAACTACGAAAATATATAGATTAAGGCCGGGGTCACCCTGGTGTATAGCATCAGATGCGAGCGTGAGACAAGTGCTTCTCACTGTGATCCCATTCTCTCACAAGCATGGAGAAGATGGAGATATTAATTTCTCCATCTTCTTCATTGTCTGTCTCAGCGTATATCGGTCTGTACTCGGTTGACATCTGAGTGCAGTCCGATGTTTCACACACACACACACACACACACACACACACACACACACACACACACCTATAGACTTGTATGGGTGCGTGTGAACTGAGATACGCTGCCAAATACAGCATGCTATCATTTTTTCAGATTAGAGCTAAAGAAAAACTCACAGCTCTGACCTGCATCATTGAATAACATTTGGCCAAGTGCAATCCGATTTTTTAATACATTGCACTTATCCGATTCATATACTCATTTGACCCCAGCCTAAAAGTATGATCAAGATCTCCAGTAAACATTTTTCTAACTTATAACTAATTCGAAGTGTAAGTTCTTATGGTTAGCTGAGTTCTGTCTCTCTCCTATAGAGTGTAAGTTTTTTTATGATCAGTGGGGTGCTGCCTCTTTCCTGTAGGGTATAAGCTCTTATAGTCAGCGGGGTCCTGTTTCTCTGTTGCAGAGTGTAAGCTTTTATGGTAAGCAGGGTCCTGTTACTCTCCTCTAGAGTGTAAGCTCGTTGATCAGCGGGGTCCTATCTCTCTCCTGTAGAGTGTAAGCTGTTATGGTCAACGGGGTCCTGTTTCCCTCCTATAGAGTGTAAGCTCTTATAGTCAGCCAGGTCCTGTCTCTCTTCTGTAGAGTGTAAGGTCTTATGGTCAGCAGGGTCCTGTCTCTCTCCTGTAGAGTGTAAGCTCTTATAGTCAGCGGGGTCCTGTCTCTCCTGTAGAATGTACGCTCTTAGGGGTACTTCTCACATAGCGAGATCGCTAGCGAGATCGCTGCTGAGTCACAGGTTTTGTGACGTACCAGTTACCTTATCAGCGATCTCACTGTGTGTGACACTAAGCAGCGACCTGGCCCCTGCTGTGAAATCGCTGATCGTTACACACTGTTCTGGTTCATTTTTTGCTCGTTGGTCTCCCGCTGTGCAACACGCATCGGCCTGTTTGACTGCGGGAGACCAACGACCCCCGACTCTGTGTAAACAGCGTACGCTGGTAACCAGGGTAAATATTGGGTAACTAAGCAAAGCGCTTTTCTTAGTAACCCAAAGTGTACCCTAGCTGCGTATACAGGGAGCCAGCGCTGGCAGCCTGTAAGCGGTGTACGCTGGTAACCAGGGTAAATATCGGGTAACCAAGTAAAGCGCTTTGCTTAGTTACTCAATATTTACCCTGGTTACCAAGCGCAGCATCATTACACGAGTTGCTGGTGGCTGATGGCTGGTCGCTGGTGAGATCTGCCTGATTGACAGCTCACCAGCGACCATGAAGCGACGCACCAACGAACCCTGCCAGGTCGGATCACTGGTGGGATCGTTGGTGCGTCGCTACGTGTGACCCCAGCCTTATGGTCAGTGAGGTCCTGTCTCTCTCCTGTAGAGTGTAAGCTTTATGATTGGCGGGGTCCTGTCTCTCTCCTATAGAGTGTAAGATCTTATGGTCAGTGGGGCCCTCTCTCTCTCTCTCGTTGAGTGTAAGCTCTTATAGCAGGGGGGATCCTGTCTCTCTCCTCTAGAGTGTAAGTTCTTATGGTCAATGGGGTCCTCTCTCTCTCTTGTAGAGTGTAAGCTCTTAGGGGTACTTTGCATGCTGCGACATCGCTACTGCGATATCGTCGGGGTCAAATCGAAAGTGACGCACATCCGGTGCCAGTAACGACGTCGCAACGTGTAAAGCCTAGATGCGCCGATAAATGATCGCAAAAGCGTCGTAAATCGGTGATCTGTGTAGCAGGTCATGAGTCCCCTCGTTCTGTAGCTAAATTCATAACTGTCACAATGAGAGCGTTGGCGTCCGCCTACGACGCTCCCAGGCAAAGTTATGGCCCATATTCCATGTTGGGATATTGTCCATAACTCAAGCCAGGGGTGGAGCAGTGCTCCCTGTGAGGTCACGAAGGTAGGAGGGGACCTGGATTTCTCCAGGTTGATAACCCTACTTCGGCCATTTTCCAGTGTTCTTTCGCTGGGGGCACGTGTAGGAAACATCTGTGGGAGTTCCTGGAAACCTGGCCTACAGCGCCCCCCTGTGGCCAGACGCACAAGGTAACTGATTGAATTGCATACCTGTTGTAAACCATGCTTTATCTGTAACTGTACTCTGACATATGTATATTCTGTAGATTCCCCACCGCTGCCACCAATATGTCACAAACCACCGGGGGGGTCACTCAGAAATCCCCCGCGCTGGCTACCAGTACGTCACAATCGGGGGGTAACAAGTGGGGGTCACCCCTCCTTTATACCTCCCGACCGACAGACAGAGCACGTGACGCGCTCTCTAGCGCCCCTCTTATAGTCAGGCCAATTATGGAATTGCCCGACCATAAGCAAGGAGGCCGCTATACTACTTATGCCGATTATTGAAGGGTCCCCGGTGAGAGTAAGGTATATATTCCCCCGACCTCCGCGGGCGGAATATATAAAATCTCCCCGAATCTCACTGGCCTCCCCACAATAATCCTTGGCACAATTCGCTGCCACCAACCGATTTACGGTAACTATTAGCCGAACACACAGACGTGGGATTCAAGATCGAGATAACAGAGCAGCCCAAGATTAATTATATAATTTAATCAGCCTAAAGCACACTAGAACTACAATATATACAATAGGGAATCTACAGAATATACATATGTCAGAGTACAGTTACAATCAAAGCATGGGTTACAAACAGGCATACACAGTTCCAGCAGTTACCTTGTTGCGTCTGGCCACAGGGGGGCGCTGTAGGCCAGGTTTCTAGGATCCTTCCCACAGATGTTTCCTACACGTGCCCCCAGCGAAAAGACACTGGAAAAAGGCTGAAGTAGGGTTATCAACCTGGACAAATCCAGGTCCCCTCCTACCTTCGTGACCTCACAGGGAGCACTGCTCCACCCCTGGCTTGAGTTATGGACAATATCCCAACATGGAATATGGGCCATAACTTTGCCTGGGAGCGTCGTAGGCGGACGCCAACGCTCTCATTGTGACAGCTATGAATTTAGCTACAGAACGAGGGGACTCATGACCTGTCTGCCAGTTCCCCATTGGCTGATATCACGCCTGGGGCATTTCCCAATGTCCTGCTCCCATAAAAAGGGTGTGCCGGCATCGTCCGCATGCAGAGACACCATTTTTATGGTTGCCATATTTATCGGAAATATGGCTTGCGGGATATGAACCATTTTTTACTGGAGTCGTTCTGTCTGGCTATTTCCATAGCCTTGCTAACTAGCTAGCAGCTCCTACTACAGGGTGACGGCAGGGAGTCATCCTGTGTCCATTGTTCCCACACCACCTAATTTCCATATCACAGGACATGGCCATGGAGGTGTAAGTGGAACACTGAGAACAAGAAGGGAGGGGGCACTGCCAGGGAGTGATGAGGGATTATGACTGGAGTCATAATTCATCTTCATATCCCGGGATTTGCCTCACAGTCGGCCATTTTCATAATGTCGCACCAATAGGAGATACGATGTTATTCCTCGTTTCTGCGGCAGCACACATCACTGTGTGTGAAGCCGCAGGAGTGAGGAACATCTCCTTACCTGCCTCCACAGGCTATGCGTAAGGAAGGAGGTGGGCAGGATGTTTACGTCCCGCTCATGTCCGCTCCTCCGCTTCTAATGGCCGCATGCCGTGTGACGTCGCTGTGACGCCGCACAACACACCCCCTTAGGAAGGAGAAGGGTCGCCGGCCAGAGCGACGTCGCAGGACAGGTAAGTGCGTGTGAAGCTGCCGTAGCGATTATGTTCGCTACGGCAGCTATCACAAGATATCGCATGTGCGACGGGGGCGGGTACTATCACGCTCGGTATCGCTAGCGTCGGCTAGCTCTTAAGCGGGCTTTACACGCTGTGAGATTGCTAGCCGATGCAAGCAATATCGAGCGTGATAGCACCCGCCCCCATCGTACGGCCGATATGGGTTGATCGCTGCTGTAGCGAACATTATCGCTACGGCAGCGTCACACGCACATACCTGCCTAGCGACGTCGCTGTGACCGGCGAACCGCCTCCTTTCTAAGTGGGCGGTTCGTTCGGTGTCACAGCGACATCACTAAGCGACTGCCCAATCAAAGCGGAGGGGCGGAGATGAGCAGGACGAACATCCCGCCCACCTACTTCCTTCCGCATTGCTGGCGGGATGCAGGTAAGGTGAGGTTCCTCGTTCCTGCGGTGTCACACATAGCGATGTGTGCTGCACCAGGAACGACGAACAACATAGCTACTGCAACAACAATGATAATTGGGAATAGGGGGGCATGTCACCGATGAGCAATTTTGAACGTTTTTGCGACGATTCAAAATCGCTCATAGGTGTCACACACAACGATATCGCTAAAGCGTCCGTCTGTGCTTCACAAATTCCGTGACCCCAACGAGATCACTATAGCGATATTGTAGCGTGTAAAGCCACTCTTAGGGTCAGCAGGGTTTTCTCTGTCCTCTACTTATATATTATCTGAGCAATTACAAGCTTTCCACTATTGAAATTCACACAAATTTATTTGCCATGAATCAATAAGAATTCAAAAGATCTGCTCATCTCTGCCCATTATAATCTATAATGCTGCTCACTTGTCACTCTGCATCCTTTGAAGGCTGTGTGTCTTCCGTGACATGGAGACGTATCTTATTTAATCAACGTAACAGATCAAAATGATCCATGCAATGGGTCCAGTAAAATCACTGATAGCAAATGGATGTCATCTTTGTGCAGTGCAGAGGGTAGGAGAAGGTTTGCTATCTTTTTTTCGCATATGGGAAAACAATGTAAAAAATCAACCCTTTTTTTTTTCTTTTTTTTTAATTACGAAAAACACAAATGCCACTTTACACGCTACAACATCGCTGAAGCGATCTCGTTGGGGTCACGGAATTTGTGACGCACATCCGGCCGCTTTACCGATGTCGTTGCGTGTGATACCTATGAGTGATTTTAAATTGTCGCAAAAACGTGCTAAATCGCTAATCGGTGACATGTCCCCCTATTCCCAATTATCGTTGCTGCTGCAGGTACGATGTTGTTCGTCGTTCCTGCGGCAGCACACATCACTATGTGTGACACCGCAGGAATGAGGAATCTCACCTTACCTGCGGCCGCCGGCAATGAGGAAGGAAGGAGGTGGGCGGGATGTTACGTCCTGCCCATCTCCGTCCCTCTGCTTCTATTGGGCGGTCGCTTAGTGACGCCGCTGTGACGTCGAACTAACCTCCCCCTTAGAAAGGAGGCGGTTCGCCGGCCACAGCGACGTCGCTAGGCAGGTAAGTAGTGTGACAGGTCCGAGCACTTTTGTGCGCCACAGGCAGCGATTTGCCCCTGACGCACAAACGATGGGGGAGGGTGCACACGCTAGCGATATCGGTCATGATATCGCAGCGTGTAAAGCGGCCTTAAGTGTGTTCGGCTGGGGTGGAAAGTATGGTGTGATTGCCATGAGACTTCACTCCAGTGCTTACTAAGGATACATAGCATAATCTCTAATTGCTTTATATGTGGTTGTCAAGCAACACTTCCATAGCAACAAGTCTGCACATGTTCCGAGTTATTACAATAGGTGCACATGTGTGCAGACATGTGTATAGCTCATTCGGGGTCAAGATCCAGACATGAAAGTAGCCAGACTAGAGAACCAGAGCTAGTAGTAGAAGAGAAGTATGAGATTATGGTAATTGTGTAGAGTAACAGTAATGGTCTCAGAATGAAATGGTATATAGAGCTTAAAGGGAATCTGGCACCAGGCGTTTGCTACTGTGAGAGCAGGATGATGCAGGTACACAGACCCTTACATCACCAATATGTCGCTTACTTTGCAATTTTGATAAAATCCCTGTTTTATATACTTCAGTTCTACCGGTTCACTAAATGCTGATTCTTTATACCCCGCCAAATCCAGTGATCGGTAGCTTTCTGTGTCCTCTGGGCATAGGAAGAAGGGCTAGAAATCAGTGGCGAGACCGAAAATGTTATGGTGGCCTACACAGATGAAACTGATGACACCCCTTCTTCAGCCTCTAAGCAAAGGAAAACGTCAGAGACTAAGGTAACTGGACCTCAAACGCACTGCTCCCTTCCTGCCACTCCAATGGGTAACAGCTCTGACAACCACTTCTCCTACAATTGTTACCTTTTTCATAAAAAAATCCCAGCAAAAGTAAAAAAGGGGTTTAATTTAGGGATGAGGTTAAACTAGTGCAATTTCAATGATTAAATTTAGAATCTACTCATTGTTTGTGGACCATGTACACAATACAAGGAACAAATAATGATATTCATCCCTGACATCCTATATTTTAAATGTCAGACCCAAGAATAGTCGTGGAAACTAATTGTAACGCCTGCCTGGATCCACAGACTCAGACAGGCTGTAATGGACAGGCTAGAGGGAAGCCACTCACCAAGCAGGACCCCTAGAACTCTGAAACCCTTTAACCCCTATACAGGGATTTGGAATTACACAGGGCCCAAGGTGATCACTACCTGTGGAAAGTTGCAGTACGATTAGAGTAGTAGTCAGGCAGGGTCAAACCGGGAAATGTAAAACTGGGACAGAATCGGCAGGCAAGGACGTAATCAGAAAACAAAGCAGAGGTCAAATCCGGATCGAGCAGCGATGTACATAAACAGCAGGCAGGAGGGTAGTCAGGAAACAAGCAGAAGTCAGAACACCAGAATCCCTAAACAGAACAATGTGGGACAGGAACCAGGAATACAGAACAGTCTCTGGCAGTGGTCAGCAGACACGAGGGGAAATAAGAAGGGTGTAGTGTCTTCCCATTAGTTATAGCTGAATGATGGTAACTTCAGCTGGAAGACATACGCCACCTACTGTCAGCCAGTTCTGCAGATACCAAGGAAACTCAGCCCAATTTATGAGTGGAGCCTGCACCCACCAGCGCCACTGGCATCGACTCCTCTCCCATCACCAGCACTCTCCATGGAAGGAACACAGCATCGCCTGGTAATTGAAGTAGAAGTTGCTGGAGTGGACTCCGGTGGGGACATAGCACTAATATAGCTTAACCATAATGAGGACTGTTTTTTTCAATTAAAGTGTCTAACATTTGGCAGATACCCTAATGGAAACTAACCATATCACATTGTAGATGGGGTTTTTGCATCCATCATGTGACAAATACAGCTTGCAACAAGACCCGTGATGATTGTCCTGATGCTGTACTCAAGTACTTTTGGTGGCTCTGTTGATGCATTCATGTAGTGATCATAATTTTGGTGATGTTTTCATCACCAGAACCATCATCAGTACATGAACATAAAACCAAATTCATCATCAGTACACAAATAGAACACCAGAGCCAACAATAGTACATATGACACCAGAACCATAATCAATAAATAAATAGATCCCATGAACCATCGAATAGGTCATCAGAAATCCCATCAGTACATGAATGCATTACCAGAACCACCATCCCACCATCAGTAAATGAACACATCAACAGAACCCCATCACTACATGAAAGCATCATTAGAACCATAATCAGTACATGAATATTTCACTAAAAACACCGTCAGCACATGAATACATCAACAGAACTACCATCAGTAAATAAATACAACAAGAATACGATCATCAGTACATGAATATGACACCAAAACGCTCATCAATACATGAACACTATGAATACAGCACCACAACCTGTCATCAGTACATGAATACATTATCAAAACAATCATCAGTAAATAAATACAACACCAGTGCCATCATCAGTACATGAATACATTACAAAACCACCATAAGTACTTGAAAACAAGAACCAAGATTAGTATAGCAGTCAATTGTAATGTCAAATCAACCCCATACAGTGGTATGCAAAAGTTCGGGCACCCCTGGTCAAAATTACTGTTGTGAACAGTTAAGCAAGTTGAAGATGAAATGATCTCTAAAAGGCATAAAGTTAAAGATGACAAATTTTCTTGTATTTATGCAACAAATATTTATATTTTCATTTTTTACATTTTTAAGTTAACAAAAAAGGAAAATGGACAAATGTTTCAGCACCCTGCATGGTTAGTACTTATTAGCACCCCCTTTAACAAGTATTACTACTTGTAAATGCTTTTTGTAGCCAGCAAAGAATCTTTTAATTCTTGTTTGAAGGATTTTCATACATTCTTCCTTGGAAAAATCTTCCAGTTCTGTGAGATTCCTGAGTTGTCTTGCATGCACTGTTCTTTTGAAGTCTAGCCACAGATATTCAATGATGTTCAGATCAGGGAACTGTGAGTGCCATTGTAAAACCTTCAGCTTGCACCTTTTGAGGTATTTTATTGTGAATTTTGACTTGTGTTTAGGATCATTATTCATTTGTAGAAACTATCCTCTTTTCAATTTCAGCTTTTTTAAAGCAAAATTTCTGTGAGTGCTGCTAGAGAAGCAAATCAGAACCCCTGTTTGACTGCAAAAGACCTTCAGGAAGATCTAGCAGACTCTGGAGTTGTGATACATTGTTCTACTGTTCAGAGTCACCCGCACAAATATGGTCTTCATTAAATAGTCATCAGAAGAAAACTTCCCCTGCATCCTCACCATAAAATTCAGAGTCAGAAGTATGCAAAAGAACATCTAAACAAACATCATGCATTTTGGAAACAAATCCTGTGGACCGATGAGGTTAAAATAGAACTCTTTGGTCACAAAGAAAAGAACATATTTGGGGTTTTGTTGCAGCCAATTGCACAGAGAATATTTCACGAGTAGAATGGATTCAATGAAATTTCAACAAATTCTTGATGAAAAAATTTAGGAGCATAAGAATTTAGGAGCAATTTGAAACATAACACCATCTGTAAAAAACAAAACCTGAAGTTCAAAAGAGGATCGCTTCTACAAATGTATAATGATTCTTGTCACAAACCACCGGGGGGGTCACTCAGAAATCCCCCGCGCTGGCTACCAGTACGTCACAATCGGGGGGTAACAAGTGGGGGGTCACCCCTACTTTATACCTCCCGACCGACAGACAGAGCACGTGACGCGCTCTCTAGCGCCCCTCTTATAGTCAGGCCAATTATGGAATTGCCCGACAATAAGCAAGGAGGCCGCTATACTACTTATGCCGATTATTGAAGGGCCCCCGGCGAGAGAAGGGTATATATTCCCCCGACCTCCGCGGGCGGAATATATAAACTCTCCCCGAATCTCACTGGCCTCCCCACAATAATCCTTGGCACAACTCGCTGCCACCAACCGATTTACGGTAACTATTAGCCGAACACACAGACGTGGGATTCGAGATCGAGATAACAGAACAGCTCAAGATTAATTATATACTTTAATCAGCCTAAAGCACACTAGAACTACAATATATACAATAGGGAATCTACAGAATATACATATGTCAGAGTACAGTTACAGATAAAGCATGGTTTACAACAGGTATGCAATTCAATCAGTTACCTTGTGCGTCTGGCCACAGGGGGGCGCTGTAGACCAGGTTTCCAGGAACTCTCTCACAGGTCTGTCCCAACCAGGCCCCCGAGCAGAAGAACCTTGGAAAATGGTCGAAGTAGGGTTATCAACCTGGGCAGATCCAGGTCCCCTCCTACCTTAGTGACCTCACAGGGAAGCACTGCCACTCCCCCTGCATGGATCAGAATTATCCAGCAAAGGGGATATTGGCCATAAGTTTGCCTGGGAGCGTCGTAGGCGGACGCCAATGCTCTCATTGTGACAGTTATGAATTTAGCTACAGAACGAGGGGACTCATGACCTGTCTACGAGTTCCCATATGGCTGATATCACGCCTGGGGTATTTCCCAATGTCCTGCTCCCATAAAAAGGGGGTGCCGGCATCGTCCACATGCGGAGACACCATTTTTATGGTTGCCATATTTATCGGAGATATGGCTTGCGAGATATGAACCATTTTTTACTGGAGTCGTTCTGTCTGGCTATTTCCATAGCCTTGCTAACTAGCTAGCAGCTCCTACTACAGGGTGACGGCAGGGAGTCATCCTGTGTTCATTGTCCTAAAGCCACCTAATTTCCATATCACAGGACATGGCCATGGATTTGTTGCTAAACCAGTTGTGTGAAGGGAAGGGGGTAGTGACACCAGGAGAGGGCTTCCTGACATGACTTGAATGTCATGATTTATCGTCATATCTCCGGATTTACCTCACACCTCCCCCCTTTTGAGGGCGCTAGGGGGCAGCACACTCCGGTGTTCCCCCGTGCGCCCGTCCGCGACCTCTCCTTGTCGGGACAGCCCGTCTGCGTTACCGTGGTCACGGCCCCTTTTGTGGCGAATGGTGAAGTTGTATTGCTGGAGCGCAAGGCTCCATCGCAACAATCGCCCATTCGTCCCAGAGACGGTGTGCAACCAGCTGAGGGGATTGTGGCCCGTCTCCACGATGAAGTGGCGCCCGTATAGATAGGGTTGCAGACGCTGCAGGGCCCACACTATGGCCAGGCACTCCTTCTCCATTGTAGAATAGGCCACTTCCCTTGGTAACAGCTTCCTGCTCAGGTACAAGACTGGGTGCTCTTGGCTCGCAGAGTCCACCTGGCTGAGCACCGCACCGAGGCCGAAGTCACTGGCGTCGGTCTGTACTACAAACGGCCGCGTGAAGTCGGCTGCCTGTAGTACGGGCGGGCTGGACAGGGCGTCCTTTAGGGCCCGGAAGGCTGTCTCGCAGTCCATTGTCCAATCGACTGCAGAGGGCAGCTTCTTCTTGGTGAGGTCCGTCAAGGGCTTTGCCAGGCTACTATAGCATGGAACAAACCTCCTATAGTACCCAGCGGTCCCCAAGAAGGACATCACCTGCTTCTTGGTCCTGGGGGTGGGCCAGGATGCGATGGCTTCCACCTTCTCAGGCTCGGGCTTCAGGGTTCTCCCACCTACCCGGTGACCGAGGTACTGGACCTCGCTCATGGCCAGCTGACACTTTCCCGGCTTGATGGTCAAACCTGCCCGGTGGATCCGCCTGAGCACCTGTGCTAGATGCTCTAGGTGGTCCTCCCAGGTGGGACTGAAGACGGCAATGTCATCCAGGTACGCGGCCGCGTACCCTTCAAGTCCCTTGAGCAGGGTGTTGACCATCCGCTGGAAAGTGGCAGGGGCATTCCTCATCCCGAATGGCATCACCGTGGACTCGTACAGTCCAAATGGGGTAATAAAGGCAGAGCGTTCCCTGGCCTTGCGAGTCAGGGGGATCTGCCAATATCCCCGGCTCAGGTCCATGATGGTCAGGTACTGAGCCCCGGCCAACTGATCGAGCAGGTCATCGATGCGTGGCATTGGGTACGCATCGGCGACCGTGACAGCATTGAGCCCCCTGTAGTCCACGCAGAACCGAGTGGTTCGGTCCTTCTTAGGGACGAGGACTACAGGCGAGGCCCAAGCGCTGTTGGATGCCTGGATCACCCCCAGCTCCAGCATCTCGTCAATTTCCTGGCGCATGTGTTGCTGCACCTCCAGGGAGACCCGATATGCTGAACGCCGGATCGGGGGATGATCCCCAGTGTCCACGTGATGGACAGCCAAGTCAGTCCTTCCGGGCTGGTTGGTAAACAACCCCCGGAAGGGGTGTAGGGTGGCCCACAGCTGGGACCGTTGGTCCTCCAAGAGCTGGTGGCCAACCTCCACATCCTCAATGGATCCGCCTGCCCTAACCTGGGCTAGCATATCCAAGAGGGTTTCCGCTTCTCCCTCCTCGGGCAGGTTGCACACGGGGAGCGCACATGCCTCCCGCTCATGATGTGCCTTCATCATGTTCACATGGAAGGGCTTCCGCCTTCCACGGGCAGGGTCCAGGGTGACCAGGTACGTCACAGGGTTGAGCTGCTGGTACACGAGGTATGGGCCTTCCCAGGCTGCCTGAAGCTTGTCCTGTGGTACGGGGACCAGTACCCACACCTTTTGACCCACTTGGTAGGTCCTCTCACAAGCGTTCTGGTCGTACCAACGCTTCTGATCGGCCTGGTCTTGAGCCATATTGTCGTGTACCAGTTGCGTCACGGCCTGCATTTTGTCCCGGAAGCGCATGACATACTCGATAACCGACACTCCAGGGGTGGCCAAATCCCCTTCCCAAGCCTCTTTCACCAGAGCCAGGGGGCCCCGCACACGTCGCCCGTACAGGAGCTCAAACGGTGAGAATCCTGTTGAGGCCTGTGGAACCTCCCGGTAAGCAAATAACAGGTGTGGGAGATACCGCTCCCAGTCACTCCCATGGGAGTCGACCAACATCTTAAGCATCTGCTTTAAGGTGCCATTGAACCGCTCGCACAGGCCATTAGTCTGTGGATGGTACGGGCTGGCCACCAGATGTCGCACCTGGACTTGCCTACAGAGGGCCTCCATCAGCTGGGACATGAATTGGGTCCCCCGGTCAGTGAGCATTTCCTGGGGAAAACCCACTCGGGAGAAAATCTCCAGCAATGCGGTGGCCACCTTGTCAGCCCGAATGGACGACAAGGCCACTGCTTCTGGGTACCGGGTGGCATAGTCAACTACCGTCAGTATGAAGCGTTTCCCGGAGCTGCTGGGGATGGCCAGCGGGCCGACCAGATCCACAGCCACCCTCCTGAAAGGCTCATCGATGATTGGCAGAGATACCAGTGGGGCTTTGGGGTGTGGCCCCGCCTTCCCCACTCTCTGACAGGTTTCACACGAACGGCAGTAGGCAGCCACATCGGCCCCCATTTTTGGCCAGTAGAAATGCTGGTTTAACCTGGCCTTGGTCTTAGCGATCCCTAGGTGTCCGGCCATCGGAATCTCATGTGCGATCCGCAACAACTCCGTCCGGAACGGATAGGGTACCACCAACTGTCGGTCCCTGGGCCACGCCTCCGGTGAACCCTGCTGGACCGTGGCCCGGTACAGCCGTCCTTGGTCCCAGACCACTCGCTCCGGGTCCGAGTCCGAGGGAGGCTGTGCCGCCTGCTCCTTAAGAGCTTTCAGGCTGTCGTCAGCTTCTAACGCTGCCTGAAACCCCTGACTAGATGTGGCCAGAATCGACGAGACTGTCACATCTTCGGTCAGTACCCCGGGACCTGTGTCCTGGCCTCCACCTGACTCGGCTGCCACTTGGTCAGAAGGGGAAGAGCTATCGGACCTCCGGGAGGCCCCTTGGCTTCCAGCACTCCCACTGCGGGTGACAGCGGCCACAGCCGCTGCGACCGTGGGTCGTGCCTGCTCCTCCTCCGTTCCTGACCAAGTCGCCGGTTCAGGCAGACCTACCTGGCTTCCTGACACCCCGGTTGTGGGGGAACCATGCACCGAGATCTTACCTGGGAGCACTTCCGCTCCTGGACCGGCCCCAATCTCACCTGCCTGTTCCCCTCCTGCAGCAACAGAACCCCGCTGTGAAATCTCTGGGGACCCCACATTTGCTGTGGTAGCCCCCACCCCACACACTGGTCCTCCCCCTGCAGCACCCTGCTCTCTGCTTATCCCTGCAGAGGGCAACAGATCCCAGCTCACAGGCTGGTTACTTGTAGAGGCATTGTCACACCTTTCTCTGACCCCCTCCCCTGTCACAGCTGCAGCTGTGTGTGTGTCTATGGTGTCTGTGCAAGCAGAAATATCAGAGTTCACTCCCTCCTCCCTTACATCATTCATAGATAACACACTAACATTGTCAGGAGTCATGTCAGCACTGGCTGAAGGTTCAGCCTTTGGGGCAGGGCCAAACTGGGAGGTTATTTGCCCCAAATCTGTCCCAAGTAGC
Source organism: Anomaloglossus baeobatrachus (assembly GCF_048569485.1). Classification (NCBI taxonomy): domain Eukaryota; kingdom Metazoa; phylum Chordata; class Amphibia; order Anura; family Aromobatidae; genus Anomaloglossus; species Anomaloglossus baeobatrachus. The sequence continues at coordinate 103,135,628 of NC_134355.1, read as the reverse complement.
ACGTTTGCAGGGATCCGATCAGTTACCCCCACCTCCCTCACCCCTCGCCCTGCGCCCCAGTCCACATAAATGTCAGCAACAGGCAGCGCCGGGTCAATGCCTCCAATCCCGGAGACAGCGAGGGTTTTTCCAGGGATCAAGTCTTGGGGGGACACCATCTCAGGCCGCACCAGAGTCACCTCCGAGGCGCTGTCTCGCAGTCCTATGGTCACAGACCGGCCGACGGTGACAGGTTGGAAGCTGTCCAGGGACCTACCGCCACCCCCACCCACACAATACACCTTGGGCGGCCCTTGGGACGGGGACGGAGCCGGGGCCTTGGGACGCTGAGGGCACATGGCCTTGAAGTGTCCAGGTAGGTTGCACTGGTGGCACCGTCTTGGCTCTGCCACGGGCCTGGAGAGGGGAGTTGAGGGGGACACCCCCTGCAGTCTAGGGACAGGTGGGGCAGTCGCAGAGTTCATCTTACCCCCTCTCCAGGTGCTGCTGGTGGCTGCTCTCCTGGCTTCAGGAGCCCGATTGTTGGTGTAGTCATCTGCCAGGGCAGCTGTAGCCGTGGATCCCTTTGGCTTCTGGTCTCGGATGAACTGGCGGAGATCCTCAGGGCAGTTCCACAAGAGTTGCTCCGTGATGAACAAGTCCAGGATCTCCGGTCCGGTGGAAAGCTGCAGGCCTTGGGTCCAGTGGTCGGCAGCTCGGGCAAGTGCCCGCCTGTGGTCAGCCCAGGAGTCCTTTGGTCCCTTCTGTAGGCTCCGGAACTTCTTGCGGTAGGACTCCGGGGTGAGGTTGTACTGTTGGATCAGGGCCCGCTTGATGGTGTCGTAGCCCTGATCTGCCTCAGCAGGCAAGTCCCCAAGGATATCCAGGGCCTTACCCCTTAAACGGGGGGTCAGGTATTTGGCCCACTGGTCCTTGTTCAGATGGTGCTGCAAGCAAGTCCGCTCAAAAGCAGTCAAGAAAGAGTCCAAGTCTCCATCCTTCTCCAGCACTGGGAAGTCCTCAACACGGACCTTTGGAAGTTTGGTGTCTTGAAGGTCACGTGTGGCTGATGAGGGCCGGAGCTGAGCTAGCTGCAGCTGGTGGTCACGGTCTGCCTGTTGCCGTCGCTCCGCAGCCTCACGCTCTGCCTGGCGCTCTTCACGCGCTGCCTGCCGCTCTGCCCTGCGCTCTGCCATGAGTATCTCGTAGGTATCCCGGTCTCCAGCCTGGAGAAGGGCCATAGCCATTTGAAGAAGGCTATCCGAGCCTCCCAGGCTCGGTGGAATGGCACGTGGTGATCTGCGGCCCGCTGCGGAGCCTGGTGATTCACTGTCCCTTGCAGAGCGGAGGGCTGGCATCTGGCTCGTTGAGGACCCTTGGGTGAGCTGCTCCTCATCTTGTCCATAATTGCCAGCTTGTGCGCTGTCCTCTGCAGAACGGTTTTCTGGCGTCGAGCTCCTGGAGGACTCGTGGGCAACCTCCTCATTACTGCCCACAGCACCGTCCTCCCTCTCTTCGGCTCCTGCTTTAGCATTGGCCAGTTGCATAGCTCTGCTCCTGGTGCCATCAGCCATTCTTGCAGACTTTTGGTCACTGACACAGAACTGACACCTGATGCCTCCACACACCTTACAGTATCTGCACTCTGACACTCTAGTGTTGAGCTAGTCTGAAGACCCCAGCAGCCACAGCTGCTGCAGGCAGTCTTTAGTGTCTGGGAGTATGGGTCTCACACTCACACACACTATTATCTCGATCCCACCGCTATGCCACCAATATGTCACAAACCACCGGGGGGGTCACTCAGAAATCCCCCGCGCTGGCTACCAGTACGTCACAATCGGGGGGTAACAAGTGGGGGGTCACCCCTACTTTATACCTCCCGACCGACAGACAGAGCACGTGACGCGCTCTCTAGCGCCCCTCTTATAGTCAGGCCAATTATGGAATTGCCCGACAATAAGCAAGGAGGCCGCTATACTACTTATGCCGATTATTGAAGGGCCCCCGGCGAGAGAAGGGTATATATTCCCCCGACCTCCGCGGGCGGAATATATAAACTCTCCCCGAATCTCACTGGCCTCCCCACAATAATCCTTGGCACAACTCGCTGCCACCAACCGATTTACGGTAACTATTAGCCGAACACACAGACGTGGGATTCGAGATCGAGATAACAGAACAGCTCAAGATTAATTATATACTTTAATCAGCCTAAAGCACACTAGAACTACAATATATACAATAGGGAATCTACAGAATATACATATGTCAGAGTACAGTTACAGATAAAGCATGGTTTACAACAGGTATGCAATTCAATCAGTTACCTTGTGCGTCTGGCCACAGGGGGGCGCTGTAGACCAGGTTTCCAGGAACTCTCTCACAGGTCTGTCCCAACCAGGCCCCCGAGCAGAAGAACCTTGGAAAATGGTCGAAGTAGGGTTATCAACCTGGGCAGATCCAGGTCCCCTCCTACCTTAGTGACCTCACAGGGAAGCACTGCCACTCCCCCTGCATGGATCAGAATTATCCAGCAAAGGGGATATTGGCCATAAGTTTGCCTGGGAGCGTCGTAGGCGGACGCCAATGCTCTCATTGTGACAGTTATGAATTTAGCTACAGAACGAGGGGACTCATGACCTGTCTACGAGTTCCCATATGGCTGATATCACGCCTGGGGTATTTCCCAATGTCCTGCTCCCATAAAAAGGGGGTGCCGGCATCGTCCACATGCGGAGACACCATTTTTATGGTTGCCATATTTATCGGAGATATGGCTTGCGAGATATGAACCATTTTTTACTGGAGTCGTTCTGTCTGGCTATTTCCATAGCCTTGCTAACTAGCTAGCAGCTCCTACTACAGGGTGACGGCAGGGAGTCATCCTGTGTTCATTGTCCTAAAGCCACCTAATTTCCATATCACAGGACATGGCCATGGATTTGTTGCTAAACCAGTTGTGTGAAGGGAAGGGGGTAGTGACACCAGGAGAGGGCTTCCTGACATGACTTGAATGTCATGATTTATCGTCATATCTCCGGATTTACCTCACAATTCTAAACACAAGTCAAAACCCAGAATAGACTACATCAAAAGGCACTAGCTGAAGGATTTACAATGGCCCTCACAGTCACAAAAAGTAACAATAAAATTAAAATGCCCTCTGCATAAAAATATCTACCTATACTATGCCTTAAAAAAGTATCCTACTGCATATGGCCTTCACACTGTCTGCCCTTATGAGCTAAACCTGCCACACTGTCCATCTTATGCCACACCGCTGCCACACTGTGTGCCATTATCAGCTATAACTGCTACAGCAAGGTGTTTTTTTTTGGTTTTTTTTTTAGGTTTTTGCACCCAGTTTAGACTTAGAATGGTGTTCCAAACGTTATTCCTTATTTATTCCTTATTTATAACTGCTACAGCTTCTGCCCTTGTGAACCATGCCCAACCTGTACCTCTCCACTGTTTTCTGTTACACTATCTCCACACTGTCCCCCTACCATTATAACCTCTCCATACTGTGCCCCGATTTCATGTTGTCCACTCTCAATATCCATTCTATGCCACCTGTTCACACTATGCCCTCATACTGCTCACCAGTCCCCGCTGCCCTGTCCAAACTAACTCCTCCTCACACTGTCCCCCTACAAAATATGATGGCCACCACAGTAGCCCATAAAGTATGATATCCATAACAGCCCCTAAATTTAAAGTATGATGTTTTCCACAGTCCCCATACAGCATGATGTCCACCGCAGCCTCCAATATATTGTATGATAGCCCCCACAGCACCACATATGGTATTATGTCCGTCATATTCCCCCAAACTGTACTATGGTCTTTCAGTCACTAATTCAATATAATGGCCTTTTATGTACAGTATAATGTCCCCCACAGCACCCTATACAGTATGATATCCACCATAGCCACCCTATATACAGTATGACCACCATAGCCCCTATACGATATGGCCACCACAGCCCCCAGTATAATGTCCACCACAGCACCCTAAACAGTATTGTCACTACAGCCCCCTATACACTATGGTCACTACAGCCCCCTGTACAGTAAAATGTCCCCCTCAGCCCTCAGTACAGTTTGGTCACCAGATAACCTAGTATATTGTTCCCCACAACCCTTGTACAGTATGGTCACCACAGACCTCCTGTACGGTATGATGGCTCCACATCCTCCAGTATAGCATCCCCCTATATATTATGCTGTCCGCACAGCCCAGGTATAATGTGCACCACATCCCCCAGTATGTCCTCTTGTGACCCCCATATAATATGATGTATATACATGTACAGCACCGGTATAGGTTCCACCACATGACCCATATGATATGACATCACCATAGCCCAAGTTTATGTGCCCAACAGCTCCCAGTATAATGACACCCACAGACCAATATATAATATGATGTCCGCACAGCCCAGTTATAATGTCTCCCACAGCCCCCAATATAATGTTCTCCACAGATCGAAATATGATATAATGTCTCGACAGCCCAAGTTTAATGTCCCCCACAGACCCAAATATAATATGATGTCCCCACTGCCTACAGTCAATGGCCAAATAATATAGGAAAAAGAAAAGCTTAAACCCACCTAATCCAGGCTCACTGTCCAACACGGCTGCCATCTCCTCTATCTAGTACAGCATTGGCGTTGGATGGTGCGATGCAGTGATGGCCTTGTGCACCCGATATCCCCTGCATGTGTTGTCTCCAACAGGGAACTGGCTGGAAGTAGTCTGCATCTTGCTGGAGTTACGGTGGAGCAGGGAGCTGGTTACAGTTCCTCTATTCTTGTCCCAGGCAGCACTCACATCAATTATATTCGTGTCCTACAGTTGTGGGTATGAATGATGGCTGGAGCCCAGGCAATGAGCATGATCTGTGTCAGTGACTCACTGACATCACTTGCCACCTGCGCTCTGGCCATCAGTGTACCAAGTTTCCAAAGGCATGCCTCAATGTCAATTTGTTTTTTCAGACTATGCCCCCCTCCAGGAGGCAGCACCCTAGACGGGTGCCTGTCCTGACTACCCCTAGTCCCAGCCCTAGGCCGGGGTAATGCAGATCTCATAAATGTGGAGAACTACATTGCAGCAGGCTCGCTAGTCCTGTAGGGATGATCTATTTCTGATAAAACAGTGATTTGTTCAAAACTACAGCAAGCAGCTATCTAATTAACATAGTGCTGGCATCTCGCCATCATGCTTCTCTGACTTGATGTCAAAAACCTGGTGACAGATTCCTTTTAAATATCTGTAGAATTGTACTTTTATAAAAAATAAAAATAGCTTTATTAACACAACCATATGAAATACCTCAATATACCACAGCTTTGAACACAACACAGTACAGTAAATATCAGTTAAATAACACTGGCGAGCAAAGACAGACATCGCCCCCGATGTGCAGCAACATGAGGAGATCAGCACCTTGCTGACGTCATCACAGTGCTGCCGGCACCACACTGGATGCATCAGGACTCGGTAAGCGCTCCATGGAGGAGCCGAAGAGACGGGTTTAATAATGGGGATGAGTGGGGAGGGTCTGAGGACACATAACGGGGGAACACTTGCGAAGGAACACAGCTTTGTGATAGGCAGAGGGGAAGTACTGTATTCCGAGGGAGGGGGTAGGCAGGAGTGTGTAGTGATGGGGTAGTGTATTTTGTGTGTGTAGGGGGTGATGGGGGGTGCATTGTATTATGTCTGGGGAGAGGGTAATGGGGGGTGCATTGTATTGTATGTGTGGGGAGGGTTAATGGGAGGTACATTGTATTGTGTGTGTATGTGTGTGTGTGTGTGTGTGTAGGGTGTGATGGGGGGTGCACTGTATTGTGTGTGTGTGTGGGGAGGGGTAATGGATGGAGCATTGTATCGTGTATGTGTGTGTGTGTGTGTGTGTGTGTAGGGTAATGGGTGTACATTGTATTGTGTGTGTGTGTGTGTGTGTGTGGGGGGAGGGGTAATGGAGGGTGCATTGTATTGTGTGTGTGTGTGTGTGTGTGTGTGTGTAGGGGTAATGGGGGTGCATTGTATTGTGTGTGGGGGGAGGGGTAATGGAGGGTGAATTGTATTGTGTGTGTGTGAGGGGGAGGGGTAATGGAGGGTGCATTGTGTTCTGTGTGTCTGTGTGTGTATGTGTAGGGGTAATAGGGGTGCATTGTATTGTGTGTGGGGGGAGGGGTAACGGAGGGTGCATTGTTTTGTGTGTCTGTGTGTTTAAGGGTAATGGGGGTGCATTGTATTGCATGTGTGTGTGTGGGGGTGAGGGGTAATGGAGGGTGAATTGTATTGTGTGTGTGTGTGTGTGTGTGTGTGTATAGGGGTAATGAGGGTGCATTGTATTGTGTGTGTGTGTGTGGGGGGGGGGGAAGGGGTAATGGAGGGTGCATTGTATTGTGTGTGTGTGTAGGGGTAAAGGGGGTGCATTGTATTGTGTGTGTGTGTGTGTGGGGGAGGGGTAATGGAGGGTGCATTGTATTGTGTGTGTGTGTGTGTGTGTGTGTAGAGGTAATGGGGGTGCATTGTATTGTGTGTGTGTGTGTGGGGGAGGGGTAATGGAGGGTGCATTGTATTGTGTGTGTGTGTGTGTGTGTGTAGAGGTAATGGGGGTGCATTGTATTGTGTGTGTGGGGGGAGGGGTAATAGAGGGTGCATTGTATTGTGTGTGTGGGGGGAGGGGTAATAGAGGGTGCATTGTATTGTGTGTGTGTGTGTGGGGGAAGGAAGCACAGCAATTATTTATTCAGGGGCACAGCATGGGAGATATTTATATTTATGGGGCAGTATAATGATACCTTTATTTTTAACCCTTTAGTGACGGGGCTAATTTTCACCTTAATGACCAGACCAAATTTTGCAATTCTGACCAGTGTCACTTCATGAGGTTATAACTCTGGAACGCTTCAACGGATCCCGGTGATTCTGAGATTGTTTTTTCGTCACATATTGGACTTCATGTTAGTACCAAATTTAGGACAAAATTTTTTGCGTTTATTTGTGAAAAAATATGAATTTTGGCAAAATTTTTGAAAATTTTGAAATTTTCAACTTTTGAATTTTTTTTCCGTTAAACCAGAGAGTTCTGTGACACAAAATAGTTAATAAATAACATTTCCCACTTGTCTACTTTACATCAGCACAATTTTGGAAAAAAAAAAAAATTTTGTTAGGAAGTTAGAAGGGTTCAAAGTTTATGAGCAATTTCTCATTTTTACATCAAAATTTACAAAACCATTTTTTTAGGGACCACATCACATTTGAAGTGATTTTGAGAGGCCTAGATGACAGAAAATACCCAAAAGTGACACCATTCTAAAAACTGCACCCCTCAAAGTACTCAAAACCACATTCAAGAAGTTTATTAACCCTTTAGGTGCTTCACAGGAACTAAAGCAATGTGGAATGAAAAAAGCAAAAAATAAAATTTTACCTAAAAATGTTGCTTTACCCCAAATGTAATCAATTTTAGAAGAAATAACACAACAAAATGGACCCCAAAACTTGTTACCCACTTTCTTATGAGCGCGGTGATACCCCATAAGTGGTCAGAAACCTCTGTTTGGACAAATGGGAGGGCTGGGAACACAAGGAGCAATATTTGAAGTTTGGAAAGCAAATTTGGCTGAAATAGATTGTGGGCACCATGTTGCATTTACATGTCCGCTAAGGTACCTAAACAGCAGAAACCCCTCACAAGTGATGCCATTCTGGAAACTAGACCCCTCAAGGCTTCTATCTAGGGGTATAGTGAGCATTTTGGACCCACAGGTACTTTACAGATTTTGATAACGTTACGTTGTCATATTGAAAATTTTTATTTTTTTCTCAAAAATGTTGCTTTAGCATTAATTTTCTTACTTTTTCAAGAGGTAATTCCAAAAATTGGACCCCATCTTTTATTACCCACTTTCTTATGAGCGCGGTGATACCCCATATGTGGACAGAAACCTCTGTTTGGGCAAATGGGAGGGCTGGGAACACAAGGAGCAATATTTGAAGTTTGGAAAGCAAATTTGGCTGAAATAGATTGTGGGCACCATGTTGCATTTGTAGGGCCCCTAAGGTACCTAAACAGCAGAAACCCCCCACAACTGACCCCATTTTGGAAACTAGACCCCTCAAAGAATTTATTTAGATGTTTGGTGAGTACCCTGAACCCCCAGGTGCTTCACAGAATTTTATAGCGTTGAGCCATGAAAATAAAAAAATTAAATTTTAACACAAAATTGTTACTTCAACCATGTAGCTTTTTTTTTCACAAGGGTAAAAGGAAAAAAAACACCATAAAATGTATTGTGCAATTTCTCCTGAGTTCGCCGATACATCATATGTGGCGGAAATCAACTGTCTGGGTACACGGCAGGGTGCGGAATGAAAGGAGCGCCATTTGACTGCAAAATTGGCAGGAATCATTAGCGCACGCCATGTTGTGTTTGGAGACCCCCTAAAGTGGCTAAACAGTAGAGCTCCCCCACAACTGACCCCATTCTGGAATCTATACCCCTCAAGGATGTTATCTAGGGGTATAGTGTGCATTTTGAACCCACAGGTACTTCACAGAATTTTATAACAATAGGTTGTCATATTGAAAATGTTCTTCTTTTTCACAAAAGTGATGCTTTAGCACCAAATTTTCCACTTTTACAAGATGTAACACCAAAACGTGGACCCCTCATTTTGTTACCCACTTTCTTACGAGTCCAGCGATACCCAACATGTAGTCAAAAACGTCTGTTTGGGCAAACGGCAGGACTTGGAAGGGAAGGTGCACTTTTCAAATTTTGGATTATTTGATTTGCAGAGCCTATGTGTTATCAGAACAACTGAAAACCCACATAAATGGATTTTTTGTACATTTTATCTTGGAGTGAAGGGCAAAATGTGGAGGAAAATACCGCCAATTATATGGCAGACTTGTGCTTGTTCCAGAGATGAAGGAACACCAGGAGGGCTAGAAGGACACGTTAATTTTTCAGAGACTGGTCGTACAACGTCTGTTTAGCACCATCAATCCCTATATGAGGGACAATTGTGCCAGCCGACGTGGTACACCATAACAGGCTCCTACCTGCCAAGGTCGGAACCGCTATATGCACAAAACAACCAGTCCCCCACAGGGTTATAAAAGTATTGTCCAGTGCAGGAGGTTCGGCAAGAACCATGCAGTAAAGCCCAAGGTGTAAAATTACAGAACAGCTTCAGATCCTCCAATAAAGTGATCATGCCCGGATCACCAAGACATAGTTGTAATAGCAGTCAGACTAAGATGACTGGTGCTAACACTTTGAGTGATCAAATCTTGGAATTATTTGTCAGATGATCAGATGTTTCAAGAACATTTGCGGGGTCCACATTCTGGAGTACGCAGACGTGGGCATATGACGAGAATTTGTCTGCATAACACTTCGGTATGTGAGTGATCAAGTCCTGGAATTATTTGTGAAATGGGGTAAAATGTGTTTTACTGATGAAAATAGTAAATTTTATTTGACAAGTAACACAGGGGCTCACTACACAGAAAATATAAACGTGAAAGAAAAACCCTACCACACAATTTGGGAATAGTGTATGATGTCTAATAATTGTGGGATGTGTGGTAGATCTCGAAGCAGGGGGTAACACAAAGTCCTGGCTGGGAAGGGCACATGGGACAGTAATATCTTGAGTCGCTTCTCCTACCCTGCTTGCGACATACCCGGCACCTTTTTTTAGGACGGTTTTGGGTGGGAGTAGGAGGCACGAGATGCATAAAATGCCGTTCCGTTAGTCTCCGGGCATTCTCTGACTCAAAGGCTGCCTCTGGTGCCGCTGAGTCAAACATGAGGGACTCAATAATTTTTTCCTGGTATTGCAGAAATGTGAGGGCCCCTTGTGATTTTTTAAACAGTACAAAACTGTTGTAGGTAGCAATCTGTATCAGGTAGATTGCTACCTTTTTGTACCAGGCCCTCGTTTTCCGCTTTACCAGGTATGGTTGGAGCACCTGGTCAGACAGGTCCACGCCACCCATAAACCTGTTGTATTGGGTCACACAGAAGGGTTTCTGTTTGTCCCTGGTGGCTCCCCTCTCTCTGACCGACACAGTGGTGTCCTCATGCAGGGTGGTGAGCATGTAGACGTCCTTGCGGTCATTCCACTTTACGGCAAGCAGTTTGTCACTTGCCAGTGCGAATGACGCCCCCCTCTCTAGACGTCTGGACACTAACTGTGCCGGCAAACCAACACGGTTTTTCCTTATTGTCCCACAGGCCCCTGTATTTGCAGCATGGAGGGATTGGTATAGGGGGATACTAGTGTAGTAGTTGTTGGTGTACACATGGTAACCTTTACCAAGAAATGGGGACATTAGCTCCCAGACAATTTTTCCTGGGACGCCAATTGTCTGGGGACAGTTGGGTGGGCTTATTTGGCGGTCCCTACCCTCATAAATGATAAAGTTACATGTGTACCCGCTGGTGCTTTCGCACACGTTATATAATTTTATGCCATACTTGGCTCTTTTGGAGGGGATAAACTGACGGAATGAGAGACGGCCCTTGTAACTCATTAGGGACTCGTCAACCGAAACGTTCTCCTCTGGGCTGTAGGAAGTTAGGAAGGACTCTTTCAGGAGGGATATTAGGGGTTTCAATTTATTAAGGCGGTCATAATTGGGGTCAGTTCTTGGGGGGACTTGGGAATTATCACTAAAATGGAGGAATCTCAATAGGGTCTCATATCGGGTTCTGGGCATTATGGCTGCAAATACAGGGGTGGCGTGGACAGATTTGGTTGCCCAGTAGGAGCGGATACTGGGTTTTTTCACTATTCCCATGTTGAGGGTAATGCCTAAAAATTTTTTGATTTCCGGGACACTTGTGGGGATCCAGGACCGGGAATGCACAGATGTTGGCTTTTGGGCAATATATTGGCGGGCGTACAAGTTGGTGTGGTGGGTGATAAGCTCAAGTACCTGTTGGTTAACAAAAATTTGGAAAAAATCCAGTGGGGCAAAATTGGTGACATTTATTTTTATGCCAGGGTCTCCTATGAAAGGGGGAATTTGTGGGGTAAAGGACGGGTCGGGGTTCCAGAGAGCATGGGGGACTGCAGAACTAGGTCCTGCCCCTGACGCTTCAGCAGTGGCGACTGGCGGGGTGTGGGACCCCGTGGAGGAAGCCGAATCGTCACCGCTATCCGAAAAATCTCTTTCTGAGGCCGATTCGGTCTCTGACCCAGAACTGCCGGAGGCAAGCAGCGAGTACGCTTGCTCTGCCGTAAACATTCTGCGGGCCATGGTTTTTGTTTTTATCCCTGGCTAACAAAAAATAAAAAAAAAACCTAACACTAGTATTTTTTTTTTTTTTTTAAATGTTTTTATAAAGATTATAAAAAAAAATATTTAGCGGAATGACGCAGCGAGGGATGACGGAATGATGGAGGGGGGGATGATCACAGGGGGGTGATCAGAAAAATTGGAAATTGATTATGATGATCTTTGTGAATATATAACTTTTTCTCTCTATATGGCAGCACGTAGTCTCTCTCTCTTCTCTCCCAGATCAACTACAAGGGAGAGAGGAGAAAGGCAGACCTAAATGCTGCCATATTTATCAAATATTGGCATTTTGACTACTGTGATAGGATCTATCACAGTATTCAAATCTAAACAGCCAATCAGAATTTTTTTTTTGGTTGCCGGGTGCAGGAGGCAGATTATGCCAAGCGCACTGCGCATGCGCCCGCCATTTTCCCGGAGAAGAGAAGAAGGGGGGCCGCGGGGGACCGGGGGACCGGTGATTTTTTTTATTAAGGTACAGGGGAGGGGATTGGGGGAACGGGGGATCCCAGATCGGGTGGGAGAGAGACTGGGAACGGTGGTGAGAACTCCGGTTCTCCAGATCCCTCTCTCTGGTCCCCCGGAGGGAGCTCCGGGGGACCAGAGAGCTCCGGTGTACCGGAGGAGAGGTCAGGGGGAGGACATTTCCCTCCGATCTGAAATGTTTGATCATTTCAGATCGGAGGGAAATGAATGCAGAGTCGGCGGCGGCAGTTTTCAGCGCGCGTCGGCGCCATCTTGCACGCTCCGGAGGGGGGCTCTGAGGAACCGGAGGGGGCTCCAGGGACCAAAGAGCTCCAGTGTACCGGAGGGGAGGTCAGGGGGAGGACATTTCCCTCCGATCTGAAATGTTTGATCATTTCAGATCGGAGGGAAATGAATGCAGAGCCGGCGGCGGCGGGAGTTTTCAGCGCGCGTCGGCGCCATCTTGGATTTTCCGGAGGGGGGGGGGTTGGATGGATTTCTCCGGTACCGGGGGCCTTGGGGGCACTAAGGGCTCACATTTATTTCTCATCTGACATGTTTGATCACGTCAGATGAGAAATAAATCAATTTTACCGGCCATTTATTTTTTTTTAATGTTGTCGCCGGTATACGGTGTATACCGGCGATCGCATTAACGGGGTGCATAAAAAACACCCCGATTCATAATCTGGGGGGTCTCAGCTACCCCCGGTAGCTGAAACCCCCGAGATTTTCGGTCGCTGGGGGGCGCTACAGGGTTTTTTCGGGCCGCCGCTTTAAAGCGGCGGAACAGAATAAGTACCCTGTTTTGCCGCCGCTTTAAGTCGTACGGCCGTCGTTATGAGGTTAAAGGTGTGTGGAGAAGTGCTGCTGATTGCTGAAGAATAAAGAGGGAGGTCTTCAGAGACGAGCAGTGGGCACGAAACCTCATCGTGGCGTCTGTACTGCGTGGAGACAAAAAGGATAGGAACGACTCAGAAGATGTCACCTATAAAGGTACCTGGATGTTAATGATTATTTGTGATATTGCCTGCGTCTTATCAGTATTGTGGTTCCTGTATGGTCCACAGTCTGATAACAACAACTCCCAGCATCTACTTACCATTGTTAAGGACAAGCTGGGAGTTGTAGATTCCTTCCCATTGATCTGCATTATAAAATACAGAGCGTTTTCCGAGTGGAAAGCACCAGAAGAATGGAGCGTCCACTTCTTTTAATCACTTGGTGGTTTTAGAAACCTGAAGTGGGTAAAAGATGCTCAAAAGCCTGTGCACAGCGAGTAGATGCAGATGGTCATTCGAGGATTTTTCATAGTAGTTTCCATGGTGGGATCTGTCCCCAAAAAATGTCATTGAACATTCCCTAAGTGGTATGTGTCCAAAATTATCACCAGTGAAAACAACAGCTTCCTTGATCACCTATCTGTAGAATACATGATCAATATTAGTTCAGGGGGATCTGATTTTGTATCCCTGCCCATCAGCTATGTGACCGCAGCATTATGTGGAGAGTGCAGCATCCTCTTCATTATCTGCGAGACCCAGCTCTGTAGGGAAAATAGCGGCTTCACCAGGTCCTGCTACTAAGAGCAATAAATAGGCCTGAGCTGCAATACTGGACACAGCCGTGACTGCATGTTATATGGTCGTGTTACACAATCTACAAGTGCACAAAGATATTACACATTCACCATGCAAAAAGTGGGCCTGTGTACCCCCAAATGCCAGGGCTGAATTTTAGTTCCAGTCCGACCCTGCATACACCACTTCCTCATCTCGCCCCCTATCTGTTGGTGTCCCCAGAGGCTCTGTTCTTGGACCCCTCCTCTTTTCCATCTACACCTTTGGCCTGGGACAGGTCATAGAGTCCCACAGGTTTCAGTATCACCTCTACGCTGATGATACGCAGATCTACCTGACTGTACCTGACATCTCCTCCCTACTAACAAAACTCCCACAATGTCTCTCTGCTATTTCATCCTTTTTCTCTGCTGTATTTCTAAAGCTTAACATGGACAAAACTGACTTAATTATCTTTCCTCCTCCTCTCTCAACCCCCCCAGAAAGCTTATCCATCAATGTTGATGGCTGCTCAGTCATCTCAGTATGACAATCTCGTTGCCTTGCAGTAACCCACGACTCTGCTCTATCCTTCAAGCCACACATCCAGGCCCTCTTCACCTCCTGCAGACTACAACTCAAAAATATCCCCCAGATTCGTGCATTCCTTAACCAAGAATCAGCAAAAACACTAGTGCATGCCCTCATCATCTCCCACCTCGACTACTGCAACCTCCTGCTCTGTCACCTCCCTTCTAACACTCTTGCACCCCTCCAATCCATCCTAAACGCTGCGGCCTGATTAATCCATTTCTCCACTCACTATTCCCTGGCCTCCCACTCTGCCATTCCCTCACTGGCCTCCTATTGCCCAAAGACTCTAGTTCAAAACACTCACCATGACATACAAAGCCATCCATAACCTGTCTCCTCTATACATTTGTGACCTAGTTTCCTGATACACTTACCTGCATGCAACCTCAGATCCACACAAGATCTCCTTCTCTACTCCACTCTTATCTCCTTGTCCCACAATCACGTACAAGATTTCTCACGTGCCTCCTCCATACTTTGGAATGCTCTACCCCAGCATGTCATACTCTCAACTACCGTGGAAAGCTTCAAAAGGAGCCTGAAACCCACCTCTTCCAACAAGCTTTCAACCTACAATAACCCTCACACCAGTACACCACTGCGCAACCTGCTCTGTCCTCATCTACTGTACCCTCACCCATCCCCTGCAGACTGTGAGCCCTCACGGGGAGGGTCCTCTCTCCTCCTATACCAGTCTGTGCCTTGTATTGTTCATGATTATTGTACTTGTTTTTATGTATAACCTTTACACTTGTAAAGTGCCATGGAATAAATTGTGCTATAATAACATGAACATTTATTTTATTTATGACTAATTTACATTACAGAATAAGAATTAAACATGCATAAAAAGTTGTCATTGATGCACTATTCATTTACTGAGATACCTTGCAAAAGTAACGCTTTAAACAGTTCGTTTAGGGAGTTGCGAAAGAGCAATCACTTTTAATAGACCAGCAGTATTCCACTATCATGTGGGTATTCCGGTGTCTTAGGTATCTTTTGTCTATATTTCTTAAAGCTTGGTGGAATCGCTACTCTGCTCTTCACTCACCAAGGTTTTCCTGGGAAACGATCCAAGTGGCTGTGGAAATAATGCTCCTTGATTCTCATTGTAGAACCAAGGTGATGGGAAATAGGTAACATTCTTTCTACTAGTTCAGTGTAATTATCTGCTTTATAGCACCCAAGAAAATTCTGTACAACCATAGTGAAAGAAGACCATGCATCTGCCTCAGCATCGTTCAATGAGGACCATCAAAAATACCTGCCTTTAGCTTCTCGATAGTGACGAGCGCTGGAAATTTTCTACAGCTGTAGTCAAAATATCTACCCTCTTTGTTTATACCATTTACAAACTGCTTCGCTAACCTAATTTCATGTCCTGTGGTGGTAAAATAATCTTATTGGGATTGATCCGTATTTGTTTCCATTGTGTAAAAGTATACATTTTAGGCTCCTCTTAGAACTGTCTATGAACAGTTGCCATTTACTTGGTCGATATTGTGATATGTCCATTTTCATCAGCAAGTCTTATACGGTATATTAATACG
The DNA here is from genome assembly GCF_048569485.1 of Anomaloglossus baeobatrachus. Classification (NCBI taxonomy): domain Eukaryota; kingdom Metazoa; phylum Chordata; class Amphibia; order Anura; family Aromobatidae; genus Anomaloglossus; species Anomaloglossus baeobatrachus. The sequence goes on along the minus strand of NC_134355.1, from coordinate 103,120,131 downwards.
TATTTAAATGAACATAGCATTTAATAAGTTTTCAAGTATTTGTCACATACCTTACAGACCATCTATGGTTCTATAATTAATAACTGTGTGCTTGTGTGGACAACTGTACATTATCTCAAAAAGTAGAGGAGCTACAATAAAATAAATGACATATTCTGATTCAGAGAACTGAATATACCTAAAAACAAGCCTAATACCTGAGGTTCTCCCCAATTTTGTTTTTTATTTGTTCCAACGTGTAATTTGTAGCACAAAAGCATAAAATACAACAATGCACAGATCCTATACTATTCATTACACCGTACATTACAACAATAATCTGATCAAGCAGCATATGTCAAACAATAAGGAACAGACAAGTAAAAAGAAATGAGATTGAAAAAAGGGTCAGGAAGGGAATCACAAATCCAAAGCTTAAATGATAGACAAACACGTTAAGGGAGGTGGGAAAATAGAGGCCTATCAATTCTCTTCTTCGAAATCTGACTGTCCATGATGAAATAGTTACTGAGCAGGCTGTAAACCAGCCTGGAGCAGTCCTGGTCGGCATACTCTGTTTATGACCAGGCATTTCCTTGAAAGCCACAAAGTGTCCTGAGAACAGCTTATAAGGCCCCAGGCTTTCCAGGTAGCCTGAACAGTGTTATCTCCAAGAAATAGTGCATAGGCAGCTCAAAAGAACTTCGTCTATGATGTACAGTAGTATGCTTGCTTAACAGGGTCTGGACAAGTGGCGGTAAGGCTACTTTCACACATCAGTTTTTTGCCATCAGGTACAATCCGGAAAAAAAAGGATAAAATGGATCCGGTATCGCATCCGGTTTATCCCCATAGACTTGCATTGTAACCGGATTGTACCTGATTGCTTTGCGGTGCATCCGGTTTTTTCCGGATGCGGCAAAATAATTAAATGCGGCGGCCGGATAGAACGTATCATGTAACGTTTTTTTGCCCCTTAAAAAAACCGCATTCTGCCGGATCCGGCACAATACGGCATTGTATACAATGGGTGTCTATGCATGCCGGATCCGGCGCAATGCGGTTTAAACCGGATGCGGTGACCGCATCCGGTTTGGTAAACAGAGCATGCGCAAATTTTTTTTTTTCATCATCACCAAACTTATAAAAGGATCCAGCACATTCTACACACCTCCTGCCGTTCGTTCCTGACTTCAAGTTCTGCTGTCCTCCAGTCCAGTGCTCCAGGGAAGAGGTAATGTCCACAGTACTGTCCACAGATAACTGTTGTGAGCTGCGTACATGTACTTAGACATTGTTTTTTCGTTTTTTACAGGTGCAGTGTTGCGGTCAGAGTTTGGTCCAGCCAGTTGCTGTGTTCCTTCGGTTCTGTGCAAGTGTGCAAATCTTGTGGAGGAGAGTGTTCCTGAGGTAATGTCCACAGTACTGTCCACAGATCACTGTTGTGAGCTGCGTACATGTACTTAGACATTGTTTTTTCTTTACAGGTGCAGTGTTGCGGTCAGAGTTTGGTCCAGCCAGTTGCTGTGCGAGGCCTGTAATAAAATAAGATATGTCGTCTTCTGGTAGCCCGCCCTCCGGTTCACAAACTGAGGTATATATTTTTTTTTTTTGGTTTTTTTTTTTAAAAAAAAAAAAAAAATTTTTAAATAAACGACATTTACCCAGGTGGCCGAAACATCACAGGAGATGCTGCCAGAAGAGGACGGAAGGGGTGGAGAAATACACGGAGCGGGCGGTCATAGTGTAAGTTTCATACAGGAATTGTTTACCACAGCACACCAAACACATAAGTAAATAATGGGTTTTTTTTTTTCTTCACTAAAGGCTTCAACTTCTAGGGCTCACGATAGAGCTCCCCCAAGACCGTCCCAGGGTCGTCGTCGAGGTGGCGGTGGTCATAGTGTAAGATTTTATTTTTATTTTTTTTTTGTTTTTTCATGTCTGTGTGAATTTCTGTCTATTTTTATTTTTTTTTTAATTTCTTTTTTCTTTCTTTGAACAGGCATCACAGCGTGCTCCCGATTCTGACGGTGAGGAGGCCGGATTTATCAACATCGACCTCCTCATCGATGAAGTTAGAGAGAGGGAGCCGCTGTGGAACATGTCTGACCGCCGCCACGCTGATTCAATCGTAACCCGTCGACTCTGGGACGAGGTATGCCACGCAGCGATAGAAGGTTGGGGGGAGCTCAATTCTCGTGGCCAGAAGAAAGCGCGTAAGTATTCACAGTTCAGTAGGTTATGCTGCAGGATGTAATGTGTTGTATACTAACCACTTTGTGCTTTCCACTTTCAGGTGACAAACTTCTGAAGCGGTGGCGGTCTATCAGGGATCGCTTCAAAAAGGAGTTGAATCAAGAGATGCAGGCCCCGAGTGGATCCGGAGGACGCAGATCGAAGTACCGTTACTTTAGAGCGTTGTCGTTCCTCCGGACAACTATGGTGTGCAGAAGGTAAATATTCCCCACAATATGTACAAAGTATAATATTTTATGTCTGATTTTTTTTGCCTTTTTTTTTAGTCAGTGCCAATGTATAGCAATTAAATTAATTATTGTTTTGTTTTTCCTCTTTTTAACAGCACCGTCTGCAGCACTCAGGAGCCTGCATCGAACCCGACAGGAGCGATCCCTGAACAGTCCGCCACTGGGGAACACAGGCACAGACCCGACCCATCTGAACCTTCCCTTCCATCTACATCTGTCCCATCCACCTGCGCTGGAGCTTCCCGTGAGACTTCATTACCTGAAGCTGCTGGTGACGAGATAGCTTTTCCCCTACCCCACCCCTCTGACACTGCTGCCCTCAGTAGAACACCTTTGGGTTCTGGGCGTCAGCGTCATAGGGGTCAGGAAAAAAACTATGCGCCCGAGTTCTTGCATCTAAATGCAGCCTTCCAGAACGCCATTAAATTATTAGCCGAACAAAATAGTTCTGGTTTTAGCTTCATAAAGGCCAATATGGATAAAAATACACACGAATTGTGCACGCGTCTGGACAGGCTGCATTTAGATGCAAGTAAATCACCCAATCATTGCTTTTTTCAAGCCGTACTAGAGCGCATGGAAAAGCTATCTCCTGACCAGCAGATGCATGTAATGCAAGCCACACGGCAGGCTCTTGCGCAGGTTTCCTCCCAACCACCTCCACCCACCCCTCCTCCAGCACCTGCCCCCCCTCCAGCCATTGTCCCTACTCCCCCTGCTGCCCAGTACCAGCCTGCTGCCCAGTACCAGCCTGCTGCCCAGTACCAGCCTGCAGCCCAGTACCAGCCTGCGGCCCAGTACCAGCTCCCAACCACATCTGCCCCTACACTTCCTACCCACTACCACATCTCGCCTTCCACACCCATCATGACCCCAACTCAAGCCAATTCACCCGCCACCTCTTCTGTCTCCCAATCCCTCCACTCCACCCCTCAATCCTTACCAAATCCCATCCCATCTCCTGGTTTCCCTCTTGGTTTCTCAACCACACCTTCACCTTCTGTTACTTCCCCACCACCACCACCAACACCACTTTCCACCCTCAATACTCCCACTGTGCGTGTGTTCCCATCTGTCAGCCCCTCCAGTACTATCTCCACCCCAAGCCCAAGATATACAAATTTATAATTTATGTATGTAATAAAAAATAAAAGTTTTTTGTTGAAAAGTATTTATTTGTTCTTGTTTTTTTTGGGGGGAAATATTATTTTGCAAGTTAAGTTAATAATAAGGTAATACAAAAACATAACATGTTGTAATTTGACGGTGTAAAAATTACAAATTTTTAAAGAGATTCAAAGATTAAAATTAACAAGGTTAACAAGATATTTTTTAATTTATTTTTAACTATTTTTATTTGTTATAAAACTAAACAAAAATCTTATACCATTTGATCTTGCCAATCTACTCTACCTTCTGGGGACACAAAATAGTCAGCATATTTGTCACGAATTGTTGAACAGGCAACACTACTCCTAAATCCAGGACTGGTGTAGTCAGTCAAAGAGGTGGCTTCCAAACTCTGGTCATCCAAGGACAAAGGTTCCTTTGTTAAAACAAAATTGTGCAGTACCACACATGCTTTCACTATTTCATCAACAGTTTCAATGTTTAAATTAATCGCTGTTAACAACACTCGCCATTTGCTGCTTAGTATCCCAAAGGAGCATTCCACCATTCTTCTGGCTCTGGATAATCGGTAATTATATATTTTTTGTGTTTGCGTCAATCCACGGCTTGCATATGGCTTTAATAGATGTTGGGAGAGTTGAAAGGCTTCGTCGGCCACAAAAACAAAGGGCATTGGGGGCTCACATGTGCCAGGAAGAGGTCTTGCAGGAGGGAAATCAAAAGTATTCCCATAGATTCGCCGCCCCATTGGGGACATTTTAAAGACCTGAGAGTCATTGGATCTCCCATATGCGCCAATGTCCACTGAGATAAATTTGTAGTCCGCATCCGTTATTGCCATTAGGACAATTGAGAAATACTTTTTATAATTGTAGTATTCTGACCCCGAAGCAGCAGGTTTCACAATTCTTATATGTTTGCCGTCCACTGAGCCAAGGCAATTTGGAAACTGACAAATGTTGTAGTATTGTTCAGCAATTGCAAGCCATCTGTCCCTGGTGGGCTGGGGGATGAAATCCTCATGGAGGCAATCCCACAAGGCTTGGCAAGTGTCTCTAATGATTCCCGAGATGGTGGAAATTCCTAGTCGAAACTGGTAGTGAAGGGACGAAAGCGACTCTCCAGTTGCAAGGAATCTGTAAAGGAAAGACAATAATTATAAAAAAATAATAGCAAACACATTACAGTTACAGGAGGATACAATTAAAAAAAAAAACTTACCTAAGCGTAACCAGCAAACGCTCCTCGGGTGTTATAGAGAACCGGCTGTAGGTGTCCGTTTTACGTATGTTGTCCACAACAAGGCCAAGGAGGACGTCAAAATTATTCACTGCCATCCGGACATAGCTTGTGAATTTTTCATCGTTTCCACGGAGCTCCAGGTATAGGGTTGAAAACACCCCACGTGTCAGTCTCTGGGCAGTCAGGGGATGGATCCAAAAGCGTCGATGTCGCTGACGCCTCAGTCGCTGTCGCTCCTTTTCTCTGACGATGATAGCCAAGCGATTTGCCTCAAATATAAAATCTGCAGTGATCTTTGTGATATTTGCAAGAATAACATCCATGGTTTCTGATTGTCTCTGTCTTCATTCTGTAATATATGCTTCAAAATACTGTATATATACTATATTTTCCCAATAGCCAATCAGAATACGGAACGCGTTAATTGTTTGTTTAGTGTTTAAAAAACGGATCCGTAAAAAAACGGACATAACGGATGCAAAACGGATGCAAACCGGACCCACCGGATCCGTTTTATTCCGGATCCGTCACCAACGGATCCGCTTAAAACCGGATCCGGTGGGTCCGGTCTGCTCCGGTTTGCACAACAAAACCGGAAACGTTGGATACGGAAAAAAAAAGGACTGTACCTGAATACAGAAAACTGATGTGTGAAAGTAGCCTAAAAGGTGTTTCCTCAATAAGCAAGACCCTTGGGCAGTTATAGAGATTGCATAGATTCCAGATATGTATAAAAGTTCTCAAATACAGGCCGCCATGAAAAGCCATCCATACCAGGTTTTTGTGACAGCTGTAGAAAAAGACATGGACCACACATCCGAAAATCAGCAGGTGATCTAGTGCCGCTAGGTAAAAATTGATAAAACAGAACATGAAGTTCTTAGTTTAACATGGTAATCAGACTTTATGAAGCCCACTGCTCATCACGGCGAACCTTTCAGTGGATCCCTAACTTTATAGCCGTAAATGGTGTGGTGTCATGTGACAACCACCACTGCAGTGCACCAGCAGGGCAGGCCACCGGTGCCCCACAGCACCCATGCTGCAAAGCTGAGTGCCCATGACTCCAGGCCACACTGAACCACAAGTAAAAAACCACAGCAACAAAGGTGGACACACAGCATCAACATCTATTGAAAGGAGCTGGAAAACTCACCTTCCAAAAGGTCTCAGACTGTGAAGTGTAGCAAAAATAGGTAGAACCTATGTTAACCCCTTCATGACCTTTGACATACTGATATGTGCAAGGTCGTGTCCCTCCCTTTGATGCGGGCTCACATGTCCGGCCCACATCTTTAGCTGTACATATCAGCTGATCTTATCAGCTGACATGTACGTCTAAGGCTTACGTCATATCAGCGGTATTTTGACACGAATCCGGATCCGTTACAAATGCGTTTCAGTTCCACTAACTTCAAATGGAATCGCAGCAGGATGAGGTCATATGCGGTTGCGTAAGTCATACACAACCTCGTGACCGCATCTTGCGTGATTTCATCAGAAATTAATGGAACTGAAATGCATTTGTAACGAATCCAGCTTTATGGCAAAATACCGCTGATGTGAAGTGAGCCTAACAGCGGTGTGCAGATCGGAGATCCACTCGCTGCTGTTAACTACCATAGTTAAGTCCTGCTGTCAATCTCTGACAGCAGGATTTAACACATGCTGGTGGGTAACTCGTCAGTCTCCGCTCTCATCAGCGGCCTCGTGACGTGATCACAGGGCGCCGATGGATTGTCATGATAGCCAGGGGTCAATTGATGACCCCTGTCACTGTCATGACATGTGAACGCCGGTTACATGCAGTCAATCATAGGAAGTCAGTATTTCTGTTATACAGAGCAGTGCTGAGCTGATGCCCTGCTCTGCACAGCCCAAGCGATCAGGAGATCGCAACTTCAAGACCCCTAACGGGACTAGAAAAAGCAATAAAAAGTGAAAACATGATTTAAAAAATATGAAAAAATAAAAAAACAGAAAAGTTCATATCAGCCCCCTTTTAATAACTTAATCTGATCAGTTAACAGTGTAAGAAAAAAAAAGTCAAAACGACAGAATTACCGTACATTTTTTGGGCAGTCGCAACATTGCAATAAAAGGTGATTAAAAATTATATCTATTCAAAAAATTGTAAAAACATAACATCGGGACTCAAAAAATAAGCTATCACACAGCCGAGATCCCAAAAAATGAGAATGTTATGGGTCTCGGAAAATGATGATTTTTGCGAGGGGGGGGGCAGATTTCAGAATTATTTTTCACCAAATACATTTAAATAAAACTATATACTTGGTATCTACGAACTCGTACGGACCTGGAAAATCAAATTGCCAGGTCAGTTTTACCATTTTGTGAACATGGTAAATAAAAAAAACATTTGTGGAATTGGACTTTTTTTGCATTTTCACTGTACGTGGAATTTTCTTCCCATTTAACAGTACACTATTTGGGAAAATGAATGGTTTCTTTCAAAAGTACAACTCGTCAGGCAATAAAAAAAAACAAGCCTTAAAAGGCTATGTTCACAGAAAAATAAAAATAAAAAAGAAAACGAAAAACAGCCAAGAACCTCATGTTCTGTTTTACAAATTTTTGCCTAACGGCACTAGTTTGGCTAATGATTTTTGGATGTGCAGTCCATGTCTTTTCTTCTATAAAATATTAGATATTGCATACCAGGTCTTCGTGTTTATTGATGTATTTGTTCAAAGGCTTCTTCTTTCAGTTTCTGCTATGGCACCAGGAAGCACTGGAATAGACTCGATTACTCGACTGATGTTTTGGATAGGATTGGTCACATCAGGCTTGAGGCACTCAAACCTGTGTTCCCTTATGAATCTGAAAAAATCATGATAGTCCCAGGCAATGTCTCTCTTGTAGAGGTAGGGTTTGCCTAGCTTGTTCCAACTCATTCTTCTCCAGACAGATGAGAAAGAAGTAGGACATGGCCAGCTTGCATACCCAAGCTGTTTGTTGTTGACAAAACGTATATGGAGGCAAAACCAAAAAAGATCCCAGTGATCAATAATACCAATACATAAAGTAACAGGAAGACCGCTGATATAAAAGAGACCAAAAAACAAAATATATGGTGAAATACACAATATTTTTAATAATACAGTGAGCGTGACAAAAGGACAGACAATACAGGCAAAAGAGTGTCAAAATTGCCGGACACAAAGGATGCACAAACCGCACCAGCAGATGGAAAACTAGCCACCAAACATATGGATCCGATTAAAACAGGCCAAATAGCCAGAAAAGAAAGGGAGAGGCAAATGAGTCAAAGGATAGATTCCCCATGTAAAGCTCACCCTTAGAACAATGTCAAAAATTTGTCAAATCATGAAGTAAAACGTATATGGAGGGTCTGCAGTAGAGTGTGGATATTGAGGACTTCTTTCCTACCTTTTCATGGTTCTTTGTACATAGCAGTCCATTTTCCTTTGTCAATTTTGGAGCTACAAATGAAGTGAAAGAATGGCCCGGCAATGGTGAAATTGAAGTACAGACATGTTCTCAGTTTTCACCGCAAGACCTTTTCCCTCGATGTTAAGTTTTCTGAGGCTCCATAGTCCCATCCTTTGGTTAACATTGACTAAGAAAACTTTGCAACACTAGAGGGCTTCTCCTTTCTTCCTGGATCCCAAAATCTTGATGAATGCAAAGTAAACAGAGAAGGAAAAGTTGTTGGTGAGATTCAGGTTTCATTCCCAGAAGAGCATAACCTCCAACTTTCTGAAGTTAACTATTACCCCCTAAGGCTATGTGCGCACTAGAAAGTGCCTTTTTCTTAAGGAAAATCCGGACCCTCTTAAAGAATACCGTACCCGTGGTAAAAAAATGCACCAAAACCGCTGCGAAATCCGCATGCAGTTTTACCACAGTTTGCCGCGGATTTACCGTGGATTTACCGCAGATTTTCCGCAGGTTGGTCCCCCAGATTTTTACCATTATCTATGGCAAAAACCGCAGGTACCTGCAGAAAAAAAGTGACATGCTCATTAATTCCGCAGCAGAAAATCCGCGGGTAAATCCGCGGGAATAAAAAAATGCAGTGTGCGCACAGCATTTTTTAAAACCCATAGGATTTGCTGGGGAATGACTGCAGCAATGTTAGACACATTTTCTGCAGCAAATCTGCGAAAATCCGCGGCAAAATCCGCGATAAATCCGCAGCATGCGCACATAGCCTTAAGCTCAAGCAGATTCAATGCAGGTCTGGAAAAGGCCTGACACATATATCTTATCGGTATAGAAGACAGCCATGTCATTCATGTAAACCAAGCACTTGGCCACTTGACATATAGCAGCAATGCTGAAGAACACAGGCAAGTTGTATCTCCAGAGCAAACATTCTCAGAAAAGGGCGACTGATATGTATACACAGAGCAAGAGGATGAGCATCAGATATTGAACGCCTTGTTGCCAGTATTACAGAAAGTGCAAAGAATTATATCCTGGTACATGTTATAAGTGAATTGTTATGTTTTTCTGAAATATTTTGCATTAAAAATATTAGAAATTGAACTTTAAAGATTATATCAGCCTTTGGCATACCGTCCTATGTGAAAGTCCATGTGTGGAAAAGCACCTTAGAAACCCACCAACAATCCCAGACCGCCCTAAATTTCTACTCATGTGTCCCTACATTTAATACTCTTCTCTGATGTGTGATTTGTGAGATATATATTGCGATATTATTTAGATATTTAAACTGTTGTTAATTTTAAGAATGCCCAGATACGTTGTAAAAGCAATTATGGCAAGCACCAATTACAAAATAGTTATTGATTCATTTTTACGAAAGAACATATTAGTATTTTTATATTGATCAGATAGCTTGTGGTATTATTAGTCTATGCCAGGCTGATTTTGCATATGCACTTTTCAAAATGGTGACAACAACACAATTCCATAATTTGGGGGGGTTTCGCTTTTTACAGCATTTATTGTTCACTAAAAATAACCTGGCAACATAATCCAATCACTACAATTCTGGTAACACCAAACTTAGGCTATGTGCGCACTAGAAAATGACTCTTTCTTAAGGAAAAACCGGACCCTGTAAAAGAATCCCTGTAAAAATAAAGCACCAAAACCGCAACGAAATCCGCATGCGGTTTTGCCGCGTTTTACTGCGGTTTTGGTGCGGATTTGCTGCGGCTTTTTACCAATAATTAAAGGCAAACCTGCAGGGACCTGCAGAAAAGAAGTGACATGCACATTAATTCCGCAGCGGAAAACTCACGGGTAAATCCACAGGGACAAAAAAACGCAGCTTTTTTTAATCCCCATAGATTTTGCTGGAGAAGGACCCATTTTCTGCAGCATTTCTGCAGCGAAATCCGCGGCAAATAGCCTTAGATGACTTTATATTTTATTAGTTTAAGAAACATTCAGAACTTTTGTGTCAGTATTGTCTGAGACCTATATCTTTTTTCTTGTTCTATTGAACTTGTATTATAAATAATTTTATGGATACCATTTTGGATAAATAAAACCTTTTACAGTATTTTATGGTATCACACAGGTACAAGTGAAGTCCGGGTTTATGCCGCGCTAAAAACCACTGATGCGTGTAAATTAAAAGATTTCCTTTTTATTTGACAGTCCCTACGCGTTTCAGAGACATCTGTCTCCTTCCTCAGGAAAAGGAATCATCTTCATCTTCATCACACAGTATTTTATGGGGCAGATGCAGCTATCAAAGGAACAATTCTCTTCATGTGTTAACTAATTTAATATTGTCATTCTAAAGACTTTAACTAATGCAAAAATATCTAATACTATATATATATCTCAAAGGGCAGGCAATCCAGCAACACGTCCAGTGATAACAAACAATTCTTTAATCCATACGTTTAAAAGGGTTTAGTACATCATAAAATCCATGCCCCAGGGTAGGGATCGCTTATGAGATTTGGACTATACAGTCCTTACTCATAGCAATTCGTGAATGCACTGGATTCCTGGTATCCATTGATCCCTGCACCGCCCGGGTTGATTGCACCTTCTGTGGATCTCTTCAACACTTGTGTGCAGGGTGAGCTGAAAATTACCTTTTTTTTCTTTATACATATATATATATATATATATATATATATATATATATATATATATATAAATATTACATCGCAAAAGTGAGTACACCCCTCACGTTTTTGTAAATATTGTATTATAGCTTTTCTTGGGACAACACTGAAGATATGACACTTTGATACAATGTACAGTAGTCAGTGTACAACTTGTATAACAGTGTCAATTTGGTTTGCCCTCTAAATAACTCAACACACAGCCATTACTGTCAAAACTGCTGGCAACAATAATGAGTACACCCCTAACTGAAAATGACCAAATTGTGCCCAAAGTGTCAAAGAGTTCCAACGTGTCGGGGCCTAATGAAGAAGGACGTGTAGTCCTTTGAAATGCATTGGAACTCTTTTTGCAAGCAGCGGGCATCTGTAGTGAGCTCGATACAGTGCGTGACGTCACTGCATTTTCAAGGTTTGCCGCTCTTTTACACCGTCGATGCGCCGCCGGCTGGGGCGTCATCCTGTGCAGCATGTACCGACGCTTCTTTCAAGACTCCACGATGATAGAACAGCAGGACAAGTATCCTCATCATCAACAGAAGCAGCCCTCTGCCACGCAACATATATATGAACGCACGGGACACTTTAAAGTATGTGGTGGGTTCAACACTATTTGATTAGGTTACATCAGTGGTATCCGATGACATGATATAATGGATATTTCCTTTGTAGTAGTATTTTTATCTTAAATTTACATAGACCTTTGGAGATTAACCCTTTGGAAGCTTTGGACTTTTCTAATTAGCTTCAATTGGGTAATCAGCCTACCTTTATAGACCATTCTGATTCTATGGGTATTTTCTTCATCTAGGAGCCTTTGTTTTGTTTCTATTGCTTGGGAAGTGCGGTGCCCATTTATAATTATTGATTTAGAACTCCCAGTTGGTCACCACACAGAACCGTCTGGCCACCAGCAGCTCCTTTATCTTACTTTAGCGCTGGTGATATATATTATTATTACTACTAGAAGGTGGCCCGATTCTAACGTATCGGGTAGTCTAGAATGTGTGTGTAGGTTAGCAGATTGAATATTAAGGTAATGAATTGACTGGATGGGTTAGGTTTAATTTAGTATTCTTATAATTGTTTATTGGTTTTAAAATGACAAACAACAGGAACAGTTTTAATAGATGAGTCTATTGTTTAATGATGTCCATGGCTTGTAATGAAAGAAGGCCATGAACAGTGTAAAGTTAAGTAAAAATATGCTGATGCTGTGATGTGGCCCAAGGCTGATATGTGCCCCCATCGTGGTGCAGCCACCATCCTGAGATGTGCCCCCATCCTGCGGGGTAATGTGTGTGGGGGGCGGAGTGTGGGGGGGTGGAGCCGAGCGGGGCCATAGCACTGAGGATGTCAGTGCCAGGGACTGCATGGCTGGGGACAGGTGACTATCCAGGTGTGTGTGTGTGTGTTCAGTGTATAAATGCGGAGAGCGGAGTGCGGGGGGCGGAGCCGAGTGGGGTAATGTGTGTGGGGGGCGGATTGCGGGGGGGTGGAGCCGAGCGGGGCCATAGCACTGAGGACGTCACTGCTGAGGACTGCATGGCTGGGGACTGATGACTATTCGTGTATGTGTGTGTGTGTCTGTATTCAATGTATACATGCGTAGGGTGGAGTGCAGGGGGGTGGAGCCGAGTGGGGTAATGTGTGCGGGGGGCAGAGGCGAGCGGTGGGTATGTGTCGGCTGGGTTGCCGGTGTGGGCTCCCGGGGGTGCAGCACTCACCGGGGAGTCGGGGCTCCATGTGGGTGTGGGAAAAAGTGTTGAGCGTCGTCCTGTCAGCCCGTAGTTTGGGCTATTCAGTTAGCTGAGCCGTTGGTCGCAGGCTCTTTAGCGCGCGCGGTGTGGCGGCGGTTGTCACTGTAATGACATCATTTTGGAGCAAGACAGACAGAATAAGGCAATTATTTATATAGATTATTATTATTGTTATTAATTTTATTTTTTACATATGTGAAAGTTACTATGTTTTCTTTTACTATCATACAATGCTAAGTTATATTATGGCTACTTGTAGGACACTTTTCAAATTTATAAGCAGCGATCTTCATTATCTTTCTATAGGCGCGCACTGCTCCTCTGCTTCCTGGGGTTGGTGTGCTCCTGAAGATTGGCAGTTTGGGCCAGAAGTCTAGCTGAGCTGTTGGCCCTAATTGTTTGATCTCCCCTGCCTATGCAGCATCTTAGGAGCAGCCCAGATCCAGTAATACCGCCAGCTTCAGAGAAATGCTCGAAACTCCAAAGCAAAGAACTTGTTATGACTACATTCCTTGCTAGGAGACTGACCACCACTGATTAGACTACGAAGGTGGCCGTAAACCTAGCAAACAAGCAATGAACAATAATAATAAGGCTGGGGCCACACGGGGATTACTGCGATCCCCTCGCATGACACTTGGCTCACGCTGGCAGTACAGCAGAGCCGAGTGTCATGCAAGTGTCACTGCGACTGAGGTTCGATCATGCAAGTGGACCTCAGCTGCAGGGGGTGGGTCGGCACTGAGGAGGGGAGGGAGTGAGTTATCTCCCTCTCTCCTCCGTTGCCGGCTGTTGCCATTCTCGCCCTGCACTCGCTGTACACCGGTGTACCGCGAGTGCAGTACGATTTTTCTCTTGCCCCATACACTTGAATGGGTGCGAGAGAGAGTCTCGCATTACAGTCGCTGCATGCTGCGATTATTTTCTCGGTTCGATTAGGGCTGAGAAAATAATTGCTCATGGGTGCTGACACACAGGTTAATATTGGTCCGAGTGGAATGCGATTTTTTTATCGCACTCCACTTGCACCAATTTTCATGCCGTGTGGCTTAGGCCTAAAAAGCCGTCTTCATGAGAGCAGAGAGAATTTTAGCAAGAGACAATCTACAAAGTTGACTATACTTTTACACTGTGAAATTTTACCCACTTATGACTATGAGAAAATCCCTTTAAGAGATAACACTACACATATATAAAGGTTATTTTTGACTACAGTAAGCACATTCTTGTACAACTTTCTTTTTCATTGTTACAAACCTACAAAGTATTTCCCACAATTCCTCTTGGTGATCTGCCTTTGACTCTCTGTATAACTTGTTTGTGAGACTTGTTAGCACTTGCCGACTTGAGTGATTCTCAATTATTACGTCTAGAAAGCTGACAATATTCTTCTCACTTAGGTTAAATTTAAGATGTTTGAGGGAACTTCCCAGCATCATCTTGACATTACGGTACTCAGAAGTGCTGCAAGGAGTGGAGAATTTGGAGACATTTGTATTTTTTGTAACAGCAGGAACCGAGTGGACGGTATTTCCAAACAGTAGTAAATGTAGTGTAATAGTATTTTTCAGCTTTATTAACAGGTTTGTTCACACCTTCTGTTTTTATGTATTTTAACACATTTTCAAGCAAGGATTTTTACATTTTTAGAGATGATAACAGTAGGAGGTAAGTGGGACTGTTTTTGAGGCACAAAATAGAAAAAGCTTGCTTTATGGTTTCTTTTAGATAATTAGTGCAAGTCCTCGGTTATATCAGAAACAATATGTATTTGCACAACTATTGAAACACAACTGACAAAAGAAAAATAAAAGTCCTGATTCATAAAGATGTTTTGTACACCTGTTTAAAAGAAGGGCGAGCAGTAACAATCCATTAATGAGTGCCCGCCACTTAATAAGTTTTGCAAAGAAAAAAGATAGGAAGTCTTCAGCATCCACGGATCCATCCACGGATCCATGAATAAGGAGTCTTTTCTCCCAAACGCATAGTATTCTCCACTTTCAGTATCATGGTGGCTAACAACTGTTTTCTATGAATTTTTGAAAATATACTTTTTTTTAATCTACTCACCTGTGCCTTCCGTAGATGCTGGAGACTTCCACTCTCTTTCTTCTTTGCAATACTCCATCCGAAGCCAGGTCAGCTACGTGCATCGGTAGTGACATCCTCCGTTGAAGTGGGTGAGCTGATATCCTATTTCTTTATGCTTAATAAGTTTGGCGCATTATTAGTGTCATGCGCTTTCGTGTGCCTCTGCAGAAATGTTACTCAAGTCAGACTAGAGTAACATTTCTGGCGCAATATACTCAACCACATTTTTTTAATTTGTCGGCGTAGAATTGCAATACCCCATCCCACCTTGGCTCCTCCCAAGCACTTCCCTTGGCAGAGCTGACTAAAAGTCCATGAAAACACCAAAAGCCACAATTTGTGAAGTGGCGTGAAACTTTGCATTCTGTAAAAAAATTTTCAAAATGCTTTATGCCTACATAAACACTTTTGGGGAATTGGGGCCAAAGACTACCCATTTCAGTGTCCAGAGTTACGTATACCAATTCTGAGGACCTTTGTTGATTGCAAGACACGTGCTGCCAAGACAGTCTTCACAGTCTTGCACACAGAACGATTCTGTTACCTATTGTTGTATATGCATTGAAATTATGGTCAGCCTGTTTAAATAGGCTTTTAAAAAACTGATGATCAGGAAATGTCAATTAGCCAGCATTGCCTAATACAAATGCACCCACAGAGAAAGTCAAAGCAGTGATATAGTATGTAAGTCCTTACAAAAAATCCCATTGCACACTGCCTGTATGAGATGTGTGCAGAATTATCATTCCTCTAGCCACAGGCCTGACCCCTACTGGGCTATGTCAACCAGGCTATGTCAACATCCAGCACCTCCGTATGGTCTTCCCATGCTGCTGTCTTTCCCTTCATACAGGGTACTCACTCGGATCGCAGTCCTGGATCTTCCTTCAGCTCCTCGCCTGTGGTCTGTTCTTCCAGAAGCATGCGTGCACTGAACAGGTCTTCCAGAACCTTGCTCAGGCAATGCCAGCCGCATCCTGATGGGATTTAGAGGGCCAGTATGTCTTAACCTGGAAGTGCTTCTCGGTCTATTGCGGAGAGGCACTGGACATATAAGGCATCGTCCCATTCTGGGAGGTGCCTGAGCAAAGTCTTCCTGTCCCTCAGTGTGGCGTTGCTTCACATCAGGTCTCTATTCCTTGTCTTTGTTGTTTACTCATGCTCCTGTTCCTAACCTCTGTACCTTGTCTCCACTCAGAGCTGGTTGTGCCTGTCTGCTGCTTCAGTACCTACATGGGGTCCCTGCACTCCACATAGTCCACACCTGGCCAGCTATGGCTACTCCGTTTCAGCCTGCTGGATAAGATCAAGCACTGCCAGAGGAGGTCCTTACAGAGTCGCCTAGTGTCAACATCCTTTCTACTAATAGTCCAAGACCTGGCTCAGTGTTATCATCTACCTCCATCCTGGACTGGACGTCGCTGGAGCTCAGGTCGTACTAGCTGTATATTGCTACTCTGCCTTACCTACAGGTATTAGGACTTCTCTTGTGCTGTCTGTACTTGCACTTTGGCCTCTATACAAGGACCCTTTTTTCGGCGCCCGTCATACCCTGATCATTAAAACTCTTCTCTTCCCTCAAACTTTGTTCTAGTCCATTCCTGGGGTCAGCTGCCACAATCCTCTATGGTCCTGTGGGTTTACTACCGCGCTCCCCTGTCGGTAGCGCAACAAGAATCTACAATGTATTTATATGCGATGCATCTTCAAAGTGGTAAAAGTTGACAAGGAGAAAGCTATTACAAGCAGCTAGGAGGAAGCAGAGACAGATTGATCTATTTAATTCACTTTCCAGTGGTTTTAAAGTTACATGACTTATCAGTGTATACCAACATTAGCTTGACTGTATGTATATGCTTATGTTTTTTTCAGCATAGTGGACAGTGGCAGAGCCCATTTATATGCAATACACCATTAAGTGCCTTATTTCTTTGGCTTGAGTTGTATTACAAAAAATGACCAATCCTGGAGGAATTATTAAAGCCCAATTAAATTGGACCAACATATGACATGACAGTAAAGATCCAGTTTGGCCCTTTTTCATGCATGTAAAAAAGCCTTCTGAATAATACTACAATATTGAGAAAATCATTCTACAATTTATCTACAGATTTTCATGCAGATAATATTTCATATGGGAAACCTATGATCCACACAGGAAGTATGGAGAAATCTTTAAAAATAACTCATGGATCTAAGGCGGACCACATAAAGGATATTAAAATGGCAGAATTTTTTTTCTACAAAGATGGATTTCTAATACTAGTCAGAGGCTTGTGATACTGGGCATTACTGTTTCATGAGTCTATCGATTTTACTTATCTGTTAGCTGGAGGCCGTTAATTTGAGTGGAGCTTATGGATTAAATCCGGATGGAAAAATGAAAGAGTTTAGAAATTGTCAAGATTTCTAAATGATTTGGACAAAAGTAATATTTAAAAAGAATAAAAACAGGATTCACTGTCAGTTACTGCCTATAAAACTCCATCTTTGGCACCTGCCACACATATGTGAAAATCACGCACGTGCCGCGAGATACGTATTTTCCCTGCGTGTTGCGTTTGGTAACTACGTGTCTCCGGTACGTGTGGACCACGTGTGTTCTACGTGTGCTATCCGCGATAACACACAGAGAACCGGTAATTTGCATACTCACGTGGTCCTTGCTGCTGTCCGTGGTGCTGAACTTCGGTCTCCAGCCCTCCCGTCTCCCCACTGCTGCAGCTTCCGGCCGCAGTGAAGTGAATATTAAATGAGCATAATGAGCGGCGGTCGGCAGCAAGTGACAGCAGCGGCAGAGACTGCGGGGCTGGAGAAGGTGAGTAAAGGTTTGTTATTTTTTTCTCTGACACATGAGTTTTCTCCGGCGCGTGTCACACGGGACCGCATCCACACTACATCCGTGTGGTACGGGTGCGGGCCGTGTGACACCCGTGATGCCGGAGAAAAACGGACATGTCAGCGTGAGAAACACACGGACACACGTAAGTACGGAACGGACACACGTTCTGTTCCAAAATACTTCCGTGTGTCTAAACCATTAGGAATACATAGGTCCACGTGTGTACGTGTCTCCGGTACGTCAGAAAACTGTCAAACACGTACCAGAGGCACGAACGTGTGACAGAGGCCTTTAGGAGTATCTATATTTATATAAACTGCTTATTAGTAGTTACCAGGGAACGAGATTTTTCCAATATTGGTTCAGAATACATAACCAATCACACTCACATCTAAAAATGTTGTTTTAATTACTTCAAATTCCTTTGCGTTGTGACAGATGTGTCCGTGTAATGGCACTTTTAAAAAAAAAAAAAAAAGAAAAGAAAAGCACGCTTATTTTATCTAAATGATTTATTCAAGATGAAAACCTTTACTGAGGTAAACCTGTAATTCATTGAAAAAAAACGATCTATCAACAGAAAATTGAAATCAAAATCATCAATCAATAGAGGGCTGGATTCCAAATCACACTGAGAATAAAAGTAAAAAAAGTAAAGCACTAGTAGATTCAATTTGTGTGAATTTCATCTCGGCGACTCATAATTTGTGTTATACTCGCAAAGCGACCAAGGGATTAGCGGACCCACTGGGCCACAGCACACAGAAAACCCAGAAGGGCTTGACTATGGAACCACACCTGGTTTTCCTCAAAGCCTCTGTTGTTGAAGGTGTTGCGCTGCAGGTGTGAGATCGGGTGCTACTTAGGAAGATTGATGCTGCAATGGCTGCCCCAGGACTACGGACACAGACAGTCTCTCAAGATAGGAACAGCAGCAGCAGCCGGTGTCATGGATTAAACCAGTACAGATGGATGGATGGATGGATGGATGGATGGATGGATGGATGCAGTAGTAGTGGCCAATGAAGATACTTGTGTCAACGGGTAGCATGGTAGGCGGCCAGCATGGATATTGCAGCTGCAGACTTGCAATGCACTGAAATACAGATATGAATCAGCAGCAGAGCATAGCACAATGAAAGAAGCAGCACAATGGGAGCTGAGAACTAGCAGCGTACTAACTTATTGCCCAGGCACTTACCATAAGAGAAAGGTGCCTTAAGTACCTGCAACCTCTCAGCTGACCTGAGAGGCACTTCCAGGCTAGGGCATACTGGCCCTTTAAGAAAAGGGGCGTGGCTGCACATGCACCCTACAGGCATTCACAGAAGGCATGTGTGGTTTGTGCAGGCCTTGGGAGGCAGACATCACATGACAGCCGAGCAGGTGAAAGCACCGACGTCCCCACCAGGGAGGGGGCAGGACAGTGCGGGGATGCTGGTATATGTGTTACTGTGTGGCCCTCATATACCTATACATACTCCCAACAGTTTATGGGCATCATCCTGATGAGATGTCTGATGGTGTTCTGAGATATGTCCTTCCAGACCTAAATCAGGGCATCCATGAACTATTGGACATCTGTGACACTATTTGCATTGAACGCCCTGATACAAGTCTCAGAGGTTCTCAGCTGGAGGTCAATTTCTAGAGAGCAGGCAGAGATTCTACTGTTCCTCTCAGCACAAATGAGCACATACTAGTGTGCCGCCCCTGCAGTAGTCGAACCGCTCGAATCCGGGGGTTGCTGCTGTGGCTCGAGGGTCTCCGGACCGAGGGGCTTGTGGCCACTTCAAATGTAAAGGGGGGGTATTTACAGGGAATAAGAGTTTGTGACGCCACCCGTGGTTTGCGGTAAGGGGAGTACTGCCGCTGCCGATGGGAGTACCTGGGGGAGATGGAGTGGGGCAGCCAGATGACGTTTCCCTCCAAGGGTAGGGGAGAGCCCGGGACTCTGGATGGAGAAGGTGCTGGGGAGCGTGGTGCAGGTGGGAAGCAGGGGAAGGACAGCGTACTCACTCAGGCAGTGTTGGTGATGATGTGACCACAAAGCAGACTCCGAAAACAAGGTAAACTAAGTCTATGGGTCCTGCTGCCCTCTTGGAGGAGCTCGTCCGGGTATCCGCCCCCTCTGGTACTGCCGGGTGGTCCGGATCCTGCCTCCGTGCACAAATTAGAAGTGTTCTGGTGGCCCGTTGGCTTAAAGCTGTTCGGGCCCCGCTTCCTACTTGTTGGTAGTAGAGCTGTGCTCTCAAGGGCTCACGCTTGGGATTTCTGTGGGCTGCGTGGGTTGGAAAGCCCTATCACCCTCGTAGCGCTAGTGCCCCTGATCTCTGAGCTTCTTGTGGACAGTCCATAAAGTCACTATCCTCCACAGGTTAATTGCCAGGTTGCCTGAAGCTACTCCCCGACCTAAGGTCCTGTACCCCACCGTGCTTTCGGTCCCAGACCGGTTATTAGGTTCGAGATGCTGTCCACCCTCCAAGACTGGGTACACGCACCCAGCCTCAATAACCTCTGACCGGGTCTCAGACTTCCGGGCACAGACCACCGTCTGCAACCCACTCTCTCTTCTTGAGGGCTAACACTACAGTACTCTACTTCCCTCCCACCAGCCTACCTGACCCCTAGGTGGGTGGCCCTATTCCAGCTCAGCAGCCCACTGGTGTGTCTGACAGGGTGTGGTGTGAGATGTGGTTGGGATTTGGATGCGGATGGAGGCAGTACCATAGGTTGTGAACCCGGAACCATGAGGGGTTGAGTCCTGCACCACTAGATAAAGAGGGTGCAGTACCCTGTGACACCCTGACTAGTTCAGGGGCGTCACACTAGTCCTGCTGCTGTATTGGTTTCCTTCCATGATTCCGTCCTGGTCTCTATATATATCAGCCAGTGTCTTGGTATCTCATCCATGATCTAGAGACTCTGCTTGAAGACACAGCAAATCTTTTCAGCTTGTATGCATGAAATTGCCATCTTGGAGGAGTTAAGCCCGCTACACATGCTTCAATATATCTCACAATCTGTCGTTGGGGTCAAGTTGTAAGTGACGCACATCCGGCATCGTTTGTGAGGTGTCTGCGTGTGACATCTACGTGCGATCAGGATTGAACGCAAAACCGTTGATCGCAAACACATCGTATCTTTCTCTAGAATTGAGCGTTTTGTTGTATGAACCTAGTCAATTGTAACGTGTGACATCCCTCATACGATTTTGGTGTCTGATGCTATGTGCGCAGGTGTGCGCTCTGCACCGCAGCTTAAAAAAGGTCCGCTTCAGAGCGCAGCTGAAAAGCTGCGTTCTGAAGTGCCTCACAATGTCTGTCATTCACTAATCTCTGTCAGTCGG
Source organism: Anomaloglossus baeobatrachus (assembly GCF_048569485.1). Classification (NCBI taxonomy): domain Eukaryota; kingdom Metazoa; phylum Chordata; class Amphibia; order Anura; family Aromobatidae; genus Anomaloglossus; species Anomaloglossus baeobatrachus. The sequence continues at coordinate 103,099,147 of NC_134355.1, read as the reverse complement.
TCACTATCTCTGTCCCTCACTCTCTGTCCATGTCAGTCTATCCCCCTCTCTCATACTCACCGATCCCCGGCGCGGCACTGCACGGCTTTCTCACTGCTCCGGCGGCTTTTACTGTTTTGAAAAAGCCGGCCGCCCATTAAACAATCTCGTATTCCCTGCTTTCCCCGCCCACCGGCGCCTATGATTGGTTACAGTGAGACACGCCCCCACGCTGAGTGACAGGTGTCACACTGCACCCAATCACAGCAGCCGGTGGGCGTGTCTATACTGTGTAGTGAAATAAATAATTAAATAATTAAAAAAAACGGCGTGCGGTCCCCCCCAATTTTAAAACCAGCCAGATAAAGCCATACGGCTGAAGGCTGGTATTCTCAGGATGGGGAGCTCCACGTTATGGGGAGCCCCCCAGCCTAACAATATCAGCCAACAGCCGCCCAGAATTGCCGCATACATTATATGCGACAGTTCTGGGACTGTACCCGGCTCTTCCCGATTTGCCCTGGTGCGTTGGCAAATCGGGGTAATAAGGAGTTATTGGCAGCCCATAGCTGCCAATAAGTCCTAGATTAATCATGTCAGGCGTCTATGAGACACCTTCCATGATTAATCTGTAAATTACAGTAAATAAACACACACCCGAAAAAATCCTTTATTATAAATAAAAAACACAAACATATAACCTGGTTAACCACTTTAATCAGCCCCAAAAAGCCCTCCATGTCCGGCGTAATCCAGGATGCTCCAGCGTCGCTTCCAGTGCTGCTGCATGGAGGTGACCGGAGCTGCAGCAGACACAGCCGCTCCGGTCACCTCCACGCAGCTAATGAAGACAGCCGTGCGATCAGCTGAGCTGTCAGTGAGGTTACCCGCTGTCACTGGATCCAGCGGTGGCCGCGGGTAACCTCAGTGACAGCTCAGCTGATCGCACGGCTGTCTTCATTAGCTGTGTGGAGGTGACCGGAGCGGCTGTGTCTGCTGCAGCTCCGGTCACCTCCATGCAGCAGCGCTGGAAGCGACGCTGGAGCATCCTGGATTACGCCGGACATGGAGGGCTTTTTGGGGCTGATTAAAGTGGTTAACCAGGGTATATGTTTGTGTTTTTTATTTCTAATAAAGGATTTTTTCGGGTGTGTGTTTATTTACTGTAATTTACAGATTAATCATGGAAGGTGTCTCATAGACGCCTGACATGATTAATCTAGGACTTATTGGCAGCTTTGGGCTGCCAATAACTCCTTATTACCCCGATTTGCCAACGCACCAGGGCAAATCGGGAAGAGTCGGGTACAGTCCCAGAACTGTCGCATATAATGTATGCGGCAATTCTGGGCGGCTGTTGGCTGATATTGTTAGGCTGGGGGGCTCCCCATAACGTGGAGCTCCCCATCCTGAGAATACCAGCCTTCAGCCGTATGGCTTTATCTGGCTGGTTTTAAAATTGGGGGGGACCGCACGCCGTTTTTTTTAATTATTTAATTATTTATTTCACTACACAGTATAGACACGCCCACCGGCTGCTGTGATTGGGTGCAGTGTGACACCTGTCACTCAGCGTGGGGGCGTGTCTCACTGTAACCAATCATAGGCGCCGGTGGGCGGGGAAAGCAGGGAATACGAGATTGTTTAATGGGCGGCCGGCTTTTTCAAAACAGTAAAAGCCGCCGGAGCAGTGTGAATGCCGTGCAGCGCCGGGGATCGGTGAATATATGAGAGAGGGCTGCTCAATTCACTTACTCAGGAGTTTAGCGGTCACCGGTGAGTCCTTCACTGGTGACCGCTAATCAGGGCGCGACACAGACAGAGCCGCAGCATGACAATGAAGTTGGGTGAAGTTCACCCGAGTTCATTCTGACAGTGCGGCTCTGTCTGTGTCTGCTGTCATCTGCCATTCAGCTCTGCTACATGGCTGTCTGTGTCTGCTGTTAGCGGCCATGTAGCAGAGCTGAATGGCAGATGACATAGTAAAAACGCATCCCTACACATTACACACGCTTGGCAAGTCAATTAAAAAAAAAAAAAAAAAAAAAGGTGCCCAATGCATACGTCACAGAACACATGATCTAAAGGATCGCACACAAAATTGATCAATTTAACATAGACTACTAACGCACGTGTGACAGCAAATGAACGACCTACGTGCAATCTCATTCAATCGCATATGCAACCTGGGCGTGTCACATCGCAAATGCGATTGTACAACTAATTGCAACGTGTAAAGTGGGCTTTAGACTACCTGTGCAATTTGAATGGGCTGCAGTTACTGCTTCACACTAAGGGGCACTTTGCACACTGCGACATCGCAGGTGCGATGTCGGTGGGGTCAAATTGAAAATGACGCACTTCCGGCATCGCATGCGACATTGCAGTGTGTAAAGCCTAGATGATACGATTAACGAGCGCAAAAGCGTCGTAATCGTATCATCGGTGCAGCGTCGGCGTAATCCATGATTACGCTGACGCGACGGTCCGATGTTGTTCCTCGCTCCTGCGGCTGCACACATCGCTGTGTGTGAAGTCGCAGGAGCGAGGAACGTCTCCTACCGGCCTCACTGCGGCTTCCGTAGGATATGCGGAAGGAAGGAGGTGGGCAGGATGTTTACATCCTGCTCATCTCCGCCCCTCCGCTCTGATTGGCCGCCTGCCGTGTGACGTCGCAGTGACGCCGCACGACCCGCCCCCTTAACAAGGAGGCGGGTCGCCGGCCACAGGGACGTCGCACGGCAGGTGAGTGTGTGTGTGAAGCTGGCGTAGCGATAACTTTCGCTACGCCAGCTATCACCACATATCGCTGCTGCGACGGGGGCGGGCACTATCGCACTCGGCATCGCAGCATCGGGCTGCGATGTCGTAGTGTGCAAAGCCCGCCTAACAGTAACAAGGACACAAGCAAAACACAAAACTAGAGAAGGACCAGTCATGATGGATAAATAGATTGTAATTGTTGGTATCCTCCACCAACAAAACCATTTCTTTTGGGGGGGGTGGGCTTGTCATTGCCTCTTCGGTGTTCCTGCAGAGAAATGAGTGGACCCGTGGAAGTTTAGCTCGGCTGCTTCAGCCAGACTGCAGATAAAATTCAGTTTGGGACCCGGACTTGACCTGAACGCCAATGAAAGTCACTAATTGGGCAGTTCGGGACTCCACTCACATGCAGCCAGCCATAAACAGATCACTTCCAAAGGAGGGTGAGCAGGGTTTTTCCTTTTATTTTTGCTTGTACACACTACAACCGATCATGCTGTTGTTATCCCCAGTGCGAGCTGATCAAACACTGCAAGCGCCTCACACTGGGCTGAGAACCAAGCGGACCCAAGCACAGCGATGGTCATGTGAGTGGTTTGCATACATGAAGCACTGGAACTCCAAACCCGAAATCTGTTTTTTTTTTGTTGTCTGTCTTTGATACGAACACTGAACACCGAACCTCGGGTTCGCTCATCTCTATTCCTGTTGCCACTTTCATTTCCACCAAACCAGGGGAAACTGATTCACAATCACATATTCTCTTTTTATTTTGCTATCTACAACAAAGTCATCATTCCTCACATTCACCTGGACATTTCCCGTTAGTCACGAGGGATCAGACTCTGTCCTATTAGACTACTACAGAATCGAACTCTGCCATTATTATCAGTAACTGGACTCTGTACCTCTTGCTAATTACTGTCTAGATCTTATATTACCACATAAACAGCAAATAGTTTTTTTCTATGGGAAACATTTTTTGTGATAATTTATTGGTGTCACTTCAAATTATGAGACCAAACTCTAGGACGTGGGCCCTGCCTACGCTGTCATAAATAACTAGAAGGTGGCCCGATTCTACGCATCGGGTATTCTAGAATTTACGTATTGTGTAGTTAATGTATGATTTTTGTTATATATATATATATATATATATATATATATATATATATAGATGTTGTTGTGTGTAGTTACCAAGTGTTTGTGTAGGGCGCTGTACATGTTCTGGGTGTTGTCTGGGTGTGGCGGGGGGTGAGAGCGGTGTTGTTTGTGTGTTGCGTTGTTTGTGGAGCGCTGTGTGTGTGTGTTGCGCGGTTTGTGTGGGTGTGGGGTGTGTGTGTGTGTTTTGGTGGGAGGTATGTTTTGTGCAATGTGTGTGTTGTGCGGCATGTGCATATATTTGTGTGTGCCGCGCTGTTTGTGTGTTGGATGTCTGTGTAGGGCGGTGTTTGTGGTTCCTAGTGTGTGTGTGGTGTTGTGCAGTGGGGGGAGGTGTGCACCCCCCATCGTGCTCCATCCCCCATTCTGCGCACCCCCCCATCGTGCTCCATCCCCCATGCTGCGCACTCCCCATCGTGCTCCATCCCCCATGCTGCGCACCCCCCATCGTGCTCCATCCCCTATGCTGCTCACCCCCCATCGTGCTCCATCCCCCATGCTGCGCACCCCCCATCGTGCTCCATCCCCCATGCTGCGCACCCCCCATCATGCTCCATCCCCCATGCTGCGCACTCCCCATCGTGCTCCATCCCCCATGCTGCGCACCCCCCATCGTGCTCCATCCACCATGCTGCGCACTCCCCATCGTGCTCCATCCCCCATGCTGCACACTCCCCATCGTGCTCCATCCCCCATGCTGCGCACCCCCCATTGTGCTACATCCCCCATGCTGCGCACCCCCATCATGCTCCATCCCCTATGCTGCGCACTCCCCATCGTGCTCCATCCCCCATGCTGCGCACTCCCCATCGTGCTCCATCCCCCATGCTGCGCACCCCCCATCGTGCTCCATCCCCCATGCTGCGCACCCCCCATCGTGCTCCATCCCCCATGCTGCGCACTCCCCATCGTGCTCCATCCCCCATGCTGCTGCACACTCCCCATCGTGCTCCATCCCCCATGCTGCGCATTCCCCATCGTGCTCCATCCCCCATGCTGCACACTCCCCATCGTGCTACATTTCCCATGCTGCGCACTCCCCATCGTGCTCCATCCCCCATGCTGCGCACCCCACATCGTGCTACATCCCCCATGCTGCGCACCCCCCATCGTGCTACATCCCCCATGCTGCGCACCCCCCATCGTGCTCCATCCCCCATGCTGCGCACCCCCCATCCTGCTCCATCCCCCATGCTGCGCACCCCCATCGTGCTCCATCCCCCATGCTGCGCACCCCCATCGTGCTCCATCCCCCATGCTGCACACTCCCCATCGTGCTCCATCCCCCATGCTGTGCACTCCCCATCGTGCTACATCCCCCATGCTGCGCACCCCCCATCGTGCTACATCCCCCATGCTGCGCACCCCCCATCGTGCTACATCCCCCATGCTGCGCACTCCCCATCGTGCTCCATCCCCCATGCTATAATAGTTCTCCTATTATACTCAGAGAGGAGTATATTAGGAGGACTATAATAGGAGGAGTAGTCCTGGGGGGAGAGGAGTATAATGCCGGCTCCCTGCACATGTGTACCGGGAGCCGGTGTACGCTGGTAACTATGATACACATCGGGTAACTAAGGGACCTTAGTTACCCGATGTGTATAATGGTTACCAGCATTCACCGGCTCCGTCACGATCCCAGCATCGCAAGGGTATGTGTGGCACTGCTGGGATCGTGACGGAGCCGGTGTACACTGGTAACTATGATACACATCGGGTAACTAAGGGACCTTAGTTACCCTATGTGTATAATGGTTACCAGCGTTCACCGGCTCCGTCACGATCCCCGCATCGCAAGGGTATGTGTGGCGCTGCTGGGATCGTGACGGAGCCGGTGTACACTGGTAACTATCATACACATCGGGTAACTAAGGGACCTTAGTTACCCGATGTGTATAATGGTTCCCAGCGTTCACCGGCTCCGTCACGATCCCAGCAGCGCAAGGTTATGTCTGGCGATGCGTGCGGAGGGCCGGGTCGAGTGGCCAATCCATGCGGAGGGCAGGGCCAGGCCGAGGCGAGCGACCAATCTGTGGTGGGGGGGCGGGGCCAGGCCGAGGCAGCGGCCAATCAGACGCTTGTCACCGTAAGGACACAATTTTGGAGCAAGACAGACAGACAGACAGACAGACAGAATAAGGCAATTATATATATAGACTAGAAGGTGGCCCGATTCTACGCATCGGGTATTCTAGAATTTACGTATTGTGTAGTTCATGTATGATTTTTGTTATATATATATATATATATCTATATATATATATATATATAGATGTTGTTGTGTGTAGTTAACAAGTGTTTGTGTAGGGGCTGTACATGTTCTGGATGTTGTCTGGGTGTGATGGGGGGTGAGAGCGGTGTTGTTTGTGTGTTGCGTTGTTTGTGGAGCGCTGTGTGTCTGTAGCGTTGTGTGTGTGTTGTGCAGTTTGTGTGTGTGTGGTGTGTTTTGGGGGGAGGTATGTTTTGTGCAATGTGCGTGTTGTGCGGTATGTGCGTATATTTGTGTGTGCAGCGTTGTCTGTGTGTGTGGGTGTCTGTGTAGGGCAGTTGTTTGTGGTTCCCAGTGTGTGTGTGTGGTGTGGTGTGTTGTGCAGTGCGCGCGCGCGCGCATGTGTGTGTGTTGGGGGGAGGTGTGCACTTCCCATCGTGCTCCATCCCCCATGCAGCGCACTCCCCATCGTGCTCCATCCCGTATGCTGCGCACCCCCCATCGTGCTCCATCTCCCATCCTGCGCACTCCCAAACGTGCTCCATCCGCCATGCTGCGCACTCCCAAACGTGCTCCATCCGCCATGCAGCGCACTCCCCATCGTGCTCCATCCCCCATGCTGCGCACTCCCAAACGTGCTCCATCCGCCATGCTGCGCACTCCCCATCGTGCTCCATCTCCCATGCTGCGCACTCCCAAACGTGCTCCATCCGCCATGCTGCGCACTCCCAAACGTGCTCTATCCCCCATGCTGCGCACTCCCAAACGTGCTCCATCCGCCATGCTGCGCACTCCCAAACGTGCTCCATCCCCTATGCTGCGCACCCCCCATCGTGCTCCGTCTCCCATCCTGCGCACTCCCAAACGTGCTCCATTCGCCATGCTGCGCACTCCCAAACGTGCTCCATCCGCCATGCTGCGCACTCCCAAACGTGCTCCATCCGCCATGCTGCGCACTCCCCATCGTGCTCCATCCCCCATGCTGCGCACTCCCAAACGTGCTCCATCCGCCATGCTGCGCACTCCCCATCGTGCTCCATCTCCCATGCTGCGCACTCCCAAACGTGCTCCATCCGCCATGCTGCGCACTCCCAAACGTGGTCCATCCGCCATGCTGCGCACTCCCAAACGTGCTCCATCCGCCATACTCCGCACTCCCCATCGTGCTGCATCCTCCATGCTGCGCACTCCCAAACGTGCTCCATCCGCCATACTCCGCACTCCCCATCGTGCTGCATCCCCCATGCTGCGCACTCCCAAACGTGCTCCATCCGCCATGCTGCGCATTTCCAAACGTGCTCCATCCGCCATGCTGCGCACTCCCAAACGTGCTCCATCCGCCATGCTGCACACTCCCAAACGTGCTCCATCCGCCATGCTGCGCACTCCCAAACGTGCTCCATCCGCCATGCTGCGCACTCCCAAACGTGCTCCATCCGCCATGCTGCGCACTCCCAAAGGTGCTCCATCCGCCATGCTGCGCCAGCATCAGCCTCTCTACCTGCAGCATCAGCCTCTCTCCTCCCAGCATCAGCCTCTCTGTCCCCAGCATCAGCCTCTCTGTCTCCAGCATCAGCCTCTCTGTCTCCAGCATCAGCCTCTCTGTCTCCAGCATCAGCCTCTCTGTCTCCAGCATCAGCCTCTCTGTCTCCAGCATCAGCCTCTCTGTCCCCAGCATCAGCCTCTCTGTCGCCAGCATCAGCCTCTCTGTCCCCAGCATCAGCCTCTCTGTCCCCAGCATCAGCCTCTCTGTCCCCAGCATCAGCCTCTCTGTCCCCAGCATCAGCCTCTCTGTCCCCAGCATCAGCCTCTGTCCCCAGCATCAGCCTCTCTGTCCCCAGCATCAGCCTCTCTGTCCCCAGCATCAGCCTCTCTGTCTCCAGCATCAGCCTCTCTGTCCCCAGCATCAGCCTCTCTGTCCCCAGCATCAGCCTCCCGAAGCATCAGCCGCTCTGTCCCCAGCATCAGCTTCTCTGTCCCCAGCATCAGCCTCTCTGTCCTCAGCATCAGCTTCTCTGTCCCCAGCATCAGCCTCTCCGTCTCCAGCATCAGCCTCCCCATCCCAGCCTTCCCCAGGATCAGCCTCTGTCTTCTCAGCCTCCTCCAGCACGCCGTGCTCCTCTGCCGACACTCACAGATCCGATCGCATCCACTCACACACACCCACACACACCCACCCGATCGCATCCACTCACACACACCCGATCGCATCCACTCACACACACCCGATCGCATCCACTCACACACACCCGATCACATCCACTCACACACACCCGATCGCATCCACTCACACACAAAGACACACACACTGACGATATTGCACATACGCGCTGATACTCACAACATCCGGGGATATCACATGCTTCTGGCCATGTGATCCCCCGGCAGGTCCTGGAAGCTCACAACTGCACAGTATCGCCGCCGAGAAGCAAGCGATATCCCAGGATGTTGTGAGTATGTGGATGCGATGTGATGTGTGAGGTGTGTGTGAGTGTGATCTGATTTGTGTGTGTGTGTGTGTGTGTGTGTGCTGTTATGTGTGTGTATGTTCCGCAGCTGCAGGACCTTGATGTGTGGATGCGATGTGATGTGTGTGTGAGGTGTGTGTGAGAGTGAGTGTGAGCCGGTGTACACTGGTAACTATGATACACATCGGGTAACTAAGGGACCTTAGTTACCCGATGTTTATAATGGTTACCAGCTTTCATGGCCTCCGTCAAGATCCCAGCATCGCAAGGTTATGTCTGGCGCTGCCGGGATCCTGACGGAGCCGGTGTAGAAGCAAGCGATATCCCAGCATGTTGTGATGTGTGAGGTGTGTGTGAGAGTGAGTGTGAGAGTGAGTGTGATCTGATGTGTGTGTGTACTCACCTGGGAATCGGAGCTCCCTGTCAGTTGGGCCAGAGCGAGCGTGCATTGCGTGAGGGGGGCGGGGCCTGCAGAGAGCCGGGGCGAGAGGCCAATCCGTGTGGGGGGGGCGGGGCCATGGCGAGCCCAGCGGCCAATCAGCTTTGTGTCACCGTAAGGACACAATTTCGGAGCATGACAGACAGACAGACAGACAGATAGACAGACAGACAGACAGACAGAATAAGGCAATTATATATATAGATGTCATTCATTCATCAATCATTGAATTCTTTTTTTATTACACATCTAGATACGTCCCAGTTCTCTGATACAGATAGAGCAGCTCACTGAGCAGCAAAGCTTCTTTCCTCTACTTTCTTCCAGTTACTCGGCTTCATATTACTAATTGTGAGCTTCCCCAATCATCTGATATAAATGAACAAAACATATTTTGTGGAGAATAAATGATTGACAACATATGTCATCACTGCAGCATGCTACATTAGGCTTTATATAACACAGATGAAGAACCCAAGCTTAAAATTATTTATAATTATAACAGGCAACTGCATTGTCTAACGATCTTATTCATCAAGCTTCTCACAAAAGCTTTACATACCAAGAAAATATTGTATCATTTCATATTATATAATTTCCCTTACGCAGTATAGAAGCAAATTTAGAATTTCCTGTATGCAATGGCTTAAAAATGGTCTCATTAGGACAACTCCTTTCCTAAACACAGTGATCTAACAGCTGAAACTCCTGATGATCAATTGTTATCAATAGACTGCCATGTACCCTGAACAAAGATATTAACGCAACACTTATTTTTGCTCCCGTTTTTATGAGCTGAACTCAAATATCTAAAGCCTGCTTTACATGGTACGATCGATTGTGCGATTTCACAATCGATCGTACCCGCCCCCGTCCTTTCTGCGTCACGGGCAAATCGCTGCCCGTGTCGCACAAAGTCAGTAACCCCCGTCACACATACTTACCTCTCGTGCGACCTCGCTGTGGGCGGCGAACGTCCACTTCCTGAAGTGGGAGGGACGTTCGGCGTCACAGCGACGTCACACGGCCGCCGGCCAATAGAAGCGGAGGGGCGGAGATGAGCAGGATGTAAACATCCCGCCCACCTCCTTCCTTCCACATAGAGCCGGCGGCAGCCGCGGGAGGCAGGTGAGCTGGTCATCGTTCCCGTGGTGTCACACGGAGCGGCGTGTGCTACCACGGAAACGATGATCAACCAAATTAAACGATATTATGGAACCTAACGAGCAGTACCCGACTCACGATTTGTGAGCGATACTGCGTCGCTAGGAGGTGTCACACAGGCCGGCATCGCCAGCGATGCCGGATGTGCGTCACAAAAACCGTGACCCCGACGATCTATCGCACGATAGATTGTCTGGTGTAAAGCAGCCTTAAGTCTTTCTCTATGTACACAAAAGGCCTTTTTCTCCCAAATATTGTTCACACATTTGCCTAAATCTTAGTGAGCACTCGTCCTTTGCCTAGATAATCCATCCACCTCAAAGATGCTGATTAGACATCAGAATTATTGCACAGGTGCGCCTTAGGCTGGTCACAATAAAAGGCCACTCTAAAATGTGCAGTTTTATCATACAGCACAATGTCACAGATGTTGCAAATTTTGATGAAGACTGCAATTTGCATGTTGACTGCAGGAATGTCCACCAGAGCTGCTGCCTGTGAATTGAATGTTCATTCCTCTACCACAAGCAGTTTCCAAAGGCGTTTCAAAGAATTTGGCAGGACACCCAACCGGCCTCACATCTGCAGACCACTTGTACCCAACCAGCCCAGGACCAATATCCCAGCATCTTCACCTGCAAGATTATCTGAGTCCAGGGACTCAGACAGCTTCTGCAACAATCAGTTTGCATAACCAAAGAATTTCTGTAGAAACTGTCAGAAAGCATCTCAGGGAACTCATCTGCTGCTCGTCGTCCTCATCGGGGTCTCCTCTTGACAGCAGGTTGTCGCCATAACCGACGAGTGGGCAAATGCTCGCATATAATGGCATCTGGCTCATTGAAGAGTTATTTTCTTCATGGATGAATCTCGGTTTTCACAGTGTATGACAGATGGCATTCTGCGTGCATGGCATCATGTGGGTGAGTGGTTTGTTGATGTCAAGTGGCCCGTGGTGGCGGGGTTCTAATATTGGCAGGCGAATGTTACGGACAATAAAACACAAGTGTATATTATTGATGCCATTTTGAATGCACAGAGTTACCATGAAGAGAACCTGAGGCCCATTGTTGTGCCATTCATCCACGACCATCACCTCATGGTGCAGCATTATAATGCACGGCCCCATGTTGCAAGAATTTATATACAATTTTTGGAAGCTGGAAACATCCCAGTTCTCGTATGGTCAGGATACTCACCGCATGTCACCCACTGAGCATGTTTGAGATGCTCTGGATCAGCGTATACAACAGTGTTCAAGTTCCTGCCAATATCCAACAACTTTGCACAGGCATTGAACAGGAGGCCACCAACCACAATCAACAACCTTATCAACTCTATGTGAAGGGGATGTGTTGCACTGTATGAGGCAAATAGTAGTCACACCAGATACTGACTGGTTTTCTGACCTCCCCTGGACTTCCCCAATACTGTAAAACTGTACATCATAGAGTGGCATTTTATTTAGGCACACCTGTGCAATAATCATGCTGACTAATCAGCATCTTGTTATGCCACACCTGTGAGGTGGATGGATTATCTCCACACAGGAGAATCGCTCACTAACACAGATCTAGACAAATTTGTAAACAATATTTGAGGGAAGAAGGCCTTTTGTGTCCATAGAAAAAGTCTTAGATCTTTGAGTTCAGCTCATGAAAACTGGGATCAAAAACAAAAGTGTTGTGTTTGTATTTTTGTTCAGTGTAATTACTCAGTTGAGATGACACCTCTGGAGTCAATCTCTTTTTTGGGTTTTACTTGAACCTTCTAACAAGAAGGTCCAAAGCAAACCTTTAAGTCCCGCAAGGCTTGGTTTCAGAAGTCCTGGAAGATTTGGAAGTGACCGTTGCATTCTCCATAGAAAATCTGTCGTGGATTTGAAAAAGGTATTTGCATCACACAAACCCAAGAATATATTAGTTACCCGGCAGCCATTACCCATGAGGACATGGATAAGATCCTTCAGGAATACTGCAGGTGGCTGACTATGCTTCACGTTTGCAGCAGGTTATAACAGTCAAAGGTGCTCTACTAAGTACTAAAGAATCTTGTCATGAAGGGTCTGAAGAATTCATTTTGTTATGAATTTGGAGAAACCACGTATTATATTAGTTTTGTTTAGTTATATCAATTGTTCTCATTTGATTTTTTTTGTTTCAAGTAACAGAAATTTTGTAAATTTTGCTAAAAACCTAATTTGCAATCGAGGTTCAATAATTTTGATTGCAACTTTAGGTAGAATCCTGAACAGGAAAGCAGTTCATTATGAGTACTAGCATTGTGTCAGAAGGACAGCACTCATTAATTTACCTTTCAATGACATATGGGAATCATAAAGAGACCAATCCATGTGGCAGAGTGGGTAGTCATTCAATAAGGGCTCATTGAGACAAAAAAAATTTCACCCATGAGAAAAACTGACCATTTTATCAGTGATTTTGTTCAGTTTTAACAGATTTTCATCAGAACTTCATCAGTTTAGTTTTGATTTTCACCATTTTTTCTCAGAAGAGAAATAAATGTTTCTCGACCTCATATGTAGCAGTCCCTTAAAAACAGACAGTATTCGAATAGTATCTAAGTGCTCTCCTATTTTTTCAGAGACCCATAGACTTGTATTGCCGATTTTGCTCCAAAACACGGGTCAATAACAGACATGTCTCCTCGATTTTTCGCAGACCATTTGGTTCACAAAAATAAATCGGACATGTGAACAGCAACATGGATGTATGAGTTTTACCTGTGGAAAACACAAATAGAACTTGTACTTGAAAAAATGGACATCTGAATGGATCTAAGAGCTAGAGCAACTCCTACTTTAGCTGAATGGCATGACTAGGCTGTTGAAAATTGTCTACAGCTTTAGTAAATAAAGACATACCATTGAGTGACGATGGAAAAAATGGCCAGCAGTCTTTAATTAATTACAACATGAATTTAAACAGAGTTAAAATACCATTTTACTGAGGAGATCCTGCATGACCCACCAAAACTTAACAGTATTTAATGCACTCACATACAATAACACTCACCAGTCGCACCCCTCCAACTTGGGGATAACAAAAACTGTCATAGAACTGCCCATACAACAATTTCACTGTTCCCCGGAATCCATCCCTGTGGGAACTACCACACCTAATAATTAAGACTCACCATACCTCTGATGTGAACCATGCCCCCAATTAAGTAAGGACATCCCTCACCTCCTCACCTCTGGATGCGATGACAATCAAACATAAACAATAATCGTTTCACCACCGCCGAAATTTGGTCATTGCCAACCAAGCTTAAATGAAAGTACAGGTGAGAGGGACGTAAACTAGTCCTGTATCCTAGATAGAAAGAGTTGGTCCCCGGGCCATCCTCTTCTTATAAGATACCCTACCATACTCCTCCCTTCCCATATGCTCTTATCCAATCCAATCCTGACAAACTGCTCTCTGAGTAACCTAATTTTCTACCTATGCGCCTTAATGTTACCTCCTGCTTACATGCAGAAATGCCAGTTAATGCCTTCCTAGACTACTACTTTCAAACTCCTGTCATGTCCAGGCCTATATTAGCTGTGCCCAGTCCAGCCCAATCTTGACTGGGGTATTGAAAATTGTCTATAGTATTACCAAATAAACACATAATGCTGAGCATCAATGGCCACAGCAGCCTTTAATTAATTACAACATGAATTTAAACAATTAAAATACCATTTTCCTGAGGAGATCCTGGTTGACCCACCAACACTGGATAGTAAAAAGTACAACTCTCCCCAGTCGCTCTGCTCCAATTCGGTAATAACAAATACTGTTGTAATACTGCCCAATGCAACTATTTCACTGTTTACCGGGAACCATCTCTGCGGGAACTACTACACCTACTAATTGAGAGTCACCATACCTCCGGTGTGACCCATGCCCCAATTAACCATAGCCATCCTTGATCTCCACATATCCACATTGAACAGGCACTAGCCCTTATGCCCGAGAGTCCCAACACACCTTAACTGCTTTATTTACACCTTCCCTCAAATCTTAAGACCATAGATCTAAACCCACATCATTTAAATGTACCCTGTTCTCTCTATGGAAGTCTGGATCTGGAACTTTCAGTTCCATGTGCCATATTACCAATCCACCATCTTGCACAACAAAACTTGATACAGTTTTATTAATATGTCCCCTAGTTTTTGTTAATTCTTTCCACCGAGCGAGTGTTCCTCCAGCTGAGATAAGCAGACATTTCTGACCACACCACTATGATGCCTGAAAACAAGGCCTGAACGTGAAGCCAATTGAACTTAATTTGTCTATTAAGTTCCCTGGATGATCTGATTCTGAAATTATTCTCTCTAACATTTAAAACCAGAACATCCAGGGAATGGCATAATAGTGCAACTGAGGGAGAACTCCTCCCCATAATAACTTCGGATCCGATTTACCACACTTTTGTTTAAGCCCCATCTTGCCGCTTCCATGGCTGCCCCAATTCTAGAAGAGTAAGATTCAAATTCCTTCTCATCAAGCCCTATCTGTCCCAATAATGTTACAGACAACTGCCGCAAATTCTAACCTTCAGACAAGACATATGTTTTTAAGCATGATTTTAAATATGCACAATAAAAGTTATTTCTTATGATATGAACAAGTCTGTTGTGGATTAAAAATCAAATCGGATGGTGCTGGACAACTCTCTTTGAATTTGATGGACCACTACTCAGGAGCCGGCCTGTGTTTTTGCCCGTGCACTGACCACTATTAATGGACTTGGAATGGATGAGCTGAATCCCCTCTTTTTTTTCTTCTTGTTATGTGATTCTCATCCATAGTGACCAGTCAATCCAGGAAGTTCTTATCAGTCTGGAAATGGGGACAAATGGACCGGGAAGTTTTCACTCGCATGCTTCTCTGATCTGCTGTCAAACATTTGTGGACCCACTTTACAGATAGCTTCCTCATGTCCAAATGTTCATGGATAATGACACAAACACGTTCACGGGAAATCTCCATGATGTCTGTGTGGCACCCTGGACTAGCCAGGTCGTCACAGGTACTGCAACAACACACCCCACACCCCAAGATAGGCACATCAGTCAGACACAAATCCTTGTTGCCTCCCTCCAGGGGCTGATGTCCACACCAGGTGGGGTGGAGCCAGGCGGTTGGCCCCAACCACTGAGGAGTACACAGTCCTAGAGATGGGAAAGGAAGTCAGTCAAGAGTAGTCAGAAGTGAGTAGGAGTCAGGAGAGGAGTGAAGTGATAGTGGAGGAGCAAACTGACTGTGTCCGGGTACGTGGCCCGGGCACCAAGAGCAAGGTTGGCAGATGGTGGTGGCCGTCTGCAGGAGAGGCAGATCAACGCGGAACTGTAAGACCGGGGACGGGCGGTGGCCCGCCGGTACCAAACTGGGGAGCGAAGTGAAGCCAGCACAAATCGGCAGGGCTTGCAGACCTCGACCAGGCTTGGAGTCACCGTTAAACAAGTCAAATCCGTTAGTGACCAGAACCTCAGGGGTTTCCAAACAGCCAAGACCCGATTGAAGGCAACCGTCCAAACAGCGAAAGGGAAATACAGCTACCGCCACAACTAGAATTCCCAGGGCCAGAGCCTGCGGGCAAAAGGGCTCCTCCGGCATATATCCACACTGGGGAGCGGGTTACCTCTGGGAAGCCATCGGGACCGAAGATACACAAATGGTGCAGGGAAAGGCAGCCACCATCAACCGTCCGGGAGAAACCACAGCAGCCGGCTGCGGGACCCGTCCATCCAGCCGATTGTTTTACCAGAGACTCTGCATCCGTTCTTGGCTGAGTGAGTACCACCGTGCTATCCGGCACCGCGCTGCCCCCGCGACCCTGCACCCCACCAACCCTGCTTCCCCGTCACCTCAACCGGGCCCCGGAACCACCAACCCCCTACCCACGGAGGGGGAAAACATCTCAGCTGCTCCCTAACAACGCTCCCGGGATCCCCGTCACCAGCAGCGGTGGTGCCCACCTTCACCACAAACCGTGGGTGGCATCACGGACCAAATCCCCAAACCAAACCACCCCTTTCACTCACGGGCGAGGAGCGCCGCTCGAGTCCCCGGATCCGGCCCACCGCTCGAGCCACCGAGCAGCAGCAGCAGCAGCGCCGGACCCGAGCGCCAATGAGAGCGCAGCAGCGACGGCTCCCTCCCCGCCCGCGACAACTTGGCGTCACAAACAGGATCTTACCATTCTACCGGCTGGTAGAAGTGCGCCTTGTATCCCGCCGGCGACGTCCGGCCTAAAAATTTCAGAAGCCGCCATCTTGGGCGCGAAGACTTTCCCGCTCAAGCGTCTTCTCGAGCAGTCGAGACGCGAAAGCCGGAGCTCCGCCCCTGAAGAGGAGGTGCTGAGAAAGAACCAAGGGGGGGCGGAAACAAGATGTCCGCACCCGACGAGGCCGCTGGAGGAGCGGCGGTCGCAGCCGCAGCGGTGCCCGTGAATGAGAACGGGCCAGGCCGTGCTCCGGCCGCACGAGCAGGGGAGGCCGCGGCCCCCGCCATTGCTCAGGTGATGCCGTTCTCCTTGCCCTATGTGCCCGGAGCTACCTGGCTGCCGCAGTACGACGGGAAACCTGACGCTTTGCAGGTATTCCGGAAGAAGCTTACCCGGTCCTCGAACTATATCCCCTGACCGACAAGCAACGTGCAGCGGTAGTGCTGGGGCAGCTAACCGGCGCGGCTGAGCAGGAGACGGAGACCTGGACCGAGGGGGACCGGTCCCCAGTGGCCACCATCTTTGAAAAGCTACAGATTGCCTCCGAGACCCGCACTGAAGCCGAGCTGCGGATGCAGTTTTACCAATGCCGACAGCGGCCTGCAGACAGTATTCAAGACTATGCCTTGCGCCTGCAAACTTCCCTCCGCACACTGAAGCGGGTGGATGCCATTAGTGATGCAGACAGCAGTAAAATGTTAGTCGAGCAGTTCGTGCAGGGGATGGGATCCCCAGAGGACCGCAAGCAACTCCGGCTGTGGGCCCTAGAACACCCTAATGTGGACTTTGCCGTGCTGAAAGAACGGGCCATCAAAGCTCTGCAACCCCCAGCATCCGACGTCCCGGAAACGGCCCCATGGCCAGCTGAGATGGCTCCCATCATGGTAGCCCCTTCTCTCCCAGCTTCCTCGGTGCCTGCAGCCCCTGGCGGAATGATGGATGAGCTGGCTGCCCAGGTCCGTCGCATGGATAGAGACCTCGCCAAGATCCTCGCCGCACTCCAGCCTCCGACGAGACACAAGCCCTCGGGGAGGATGCAGCTCGCCGACAGCCTGGAGGACGTACCCTGGATGCAGCGGAGAAGGGCCAATGACTCACGGTATGGACCTCCAATTTGTTACAGGTGCAGCAAGCCCGGCCACTACTCCTGCCGGTGTCCGTTAAATGAGCAACCCCTGGGGCCAAGGGTCAATCCTCAGGAGTAGAACCCAGTGGCCCCCCAGACTGGCTGGACCGATACATCGGAGCCAGGCCCATCATCCCTCTGGCAGTAGACGGCGTCCCGCTGATGGCCCTCCTGGACACTGGATCCCAGGTAACCACGATACCATACACACTGTATCAGCGGTATTGGGGGGATGATGAACTTGCCCCTCCAGACAGTTGCATGACACTGATCGCAGCTGATGGACTCCCATTGACCCAAGTGAGATATAAACATGTGGCCATGACCGTGGGACGGGCTGAACTGCAGAACCAGGGAATGATTGTGATAATGAATGAACCCAGCGACCATAACCCGAAGGTAGTGCTAGGGACTAATGTGATGGAGCATTGCATGAGTGATGTGCTGACCCTACTGCAGCAGCTGGCAGCCACCACAGCAGGAGGCCGACAGAGGGCTGTGCAGCGTGAAATCCGGGCCTTGATGTATCGGCAGCAAGTGAACTCAACAGGAGGGGAGATTGGGGGAGTGAGAGTGATGGATGCGGCCCCTTTGATTGTGCCTCCCCGGAGTGAGATGATGATTTGGTGCAGGGCAGCGGTAGGTCCCCAGGGGCGGGATTACCCAGCCATGGTAGAGCCCATGCCCTCTGAACACTGGCCCACAATAATGGCCGCCCGAGGGGTGGTAGACGTCAAGAAAGGGAGAGTGCCCGTAAGGGTGTTAAACTGCGGGGAGGAGGAGGTCAGGCTTCCCCGATACGCTACCCTCGCCAAGCTGCTTACTCTAGACCCTCACACCATCCAGGAGGCCGTTCCCCCGACCTCACCGCCTCCTGCCAGCCACCCCCCATCCCAGGAGCGGTTAGATGAGTGGTGCCAAGAGTTACATGTAGGCACTGATGACACCCCTACACATCACAAAGAAGGGGTATACAGGGTGGAACAGGAGTACGAGCAGGTCTTTAGCAAACATTCCCTAGATTTTGGGCGGATTAAAGGGGTCCAACACCACATCCCCACCGGTGAGCATCCCCCCATTAAGGAGAGATACAGACCTATTCCCCCTGCACACTACCAATGCGCCAAGGACATGTTGAGGAACATGAAGGAGGCGGGGGTTATTAGGGATAGCTGCAGTCCCTGGGCCGCCCCACTGGTGCTGGTAAAGAAGAAGGATTGCACCATGAGGATGTGTGTGGACTACCGACAGATCAACCAGATAACGCATAAGGATGCCTATCCTCTGCCCCGTATTGAAGAGTCCCTGGCCGTGGTAAGAACCGCTAACTACTTCTCTACCCTTGACCTCACCAGTGGGTACTGGCAGGTGGCCGTGGCGCCTGAAGACCGTGAGAAGACCGCCTTTGCAACCCCCATGGGACTCTGTGAATTCAACAGCATGCTGTTCGGGCTGTGCAACGCCCCTGAACCTTACAACGGCTGATGGAATGCTGTCTGGGACATCTGAATTTTGAAACCGTCTTGCTGTACCTGGACGATGTAATTGTATACTCACAGACGTATGAAGCCCACCTGGAGCACCTAGCTGAGGTGTTCGCGTCCCTTGCCAAGTATGGGATGAAATTGAAGCCCTCCAAGTGCCATCTATTGAAGCCCAGAGTACAGTACCTCGGACATGTGGTGGGCGCAGAGTGCGTCGCCAGAGATCCCGAAAAGATCACTGCCATTCAGGACTGGCCGAGGCCGACCACGGTGAGAGATGTGAGGCAGTTCCTGGGCCTGGTGGGCTATTACCGCCGCTTCATTAAGGGGTACACGAAAATGGCCGCCCCCATGCAAGACCTCCTCGTGGGACAGACCAAGGGTGGTAGGCCCCCTGGAACCCCGTTGGCATGGGAAGAAAAACATGAGGAATCATTCCGCCAGCTGAAGACGGCCTTGACAGGGGAAGAAATCCTGGCATACCCCGACAGTCTCCCATTCATCCTCTACACCGATGCCAGTAATGTAGGCTTGGGAGCAGTTTTTATCCCAGGTCCAGGACGGAAGAGAGAAGGTGATCGCTTATGCTAGCCGGAAACTCCGACCTACGGAAAGAAACCCTGAGAACTACAGCTCTTTCAAGCTTGAGCTCTTGGCACTGGTGTGGGCCATCACCGAGCGGTTCCGCCATTATCTGGCGGTAGCCAAGTTCACCGCTTATACGGAAAACAACCCGCTCACCCATCTGGATACAGCTAAGTTCGGTGCATTGGAGCAGCTGTGGGTGGCCCGGTTGGCTAACTATGACTTCACTTTATTAGAATAACTTCTTTAAAATCACAAACTCAACAAAAACTAAATATAAATACCTAAACACCATGTAGTGCCTGTCAAGTGTCAATATTCCCAGAGGATATTGTAAAAAAAAAACAGAAAAAAAAATCAGAAAAAAATATCAGAAAAAAATTATATATATATATATATATATATATATATATATATATATATATATATATATATATATATCACAGAGAGGAGAGGGGACCTTCGGGTGACTTTACAGAGTAACCAGGATATCCCCAGATGACTAAAGGGATATATGGGTATGGTTCTGTTCTTTTTCCCTAGGGCTGTTTGTCTGCCTGTCAATGGAGTACACCCTTATTTTTACGGTGCCCCCATTCCTCGACGGCTTTCCCTTTTCTGTCCCTTTGTGGGTATACAATAATTCAAAAAAGTTTTTGATTAAAGGTTAGTCCTCTTCCTCCTGTTTCTGGGTGGTGACAGTCCACTAAATAAACATCTTAGGTGTAATCACTTATAACCCAGAATGATCGTATAGTCAGGATCAATTACAATTCATTTCTTAACTGTCCCTAGATCTGTAACCTTGTTATCAATGGAGTACATTCTAATTTACACAATGCCCCCATTCCTCGGCGGCTGTCCCTCATTAATTTGCTGCCTTAAACAATGATGCAACATAGACCAGAGGTACGGGACCAAAATCATTTTCATCAGCTGACTTATCTGATATTTTCCGGGGTCTTAAATTGTCTCCCATATCAATCAGTGGACACATTTGAAACTCGACGCGTTTCCCTCCATCTCCATCATAGACAGAGTTCCTCAGGAGATTCAAAAGCTGGGCATAATAGCCACCTTCAGTGATATGCTCTCCATGGGTCAAAAAATGGTCATTTTTTTGACCCATGGAGAACACATTTAAGGCAGCAAATTAATGTAAAGTAAAGTCACCCAAAGGTCCCCTCTCCTCTCTGTGGTATATATATATATATATATATATATATATACATATATAATTTTTTTCTGATAATTTTTTCAGATTTTTTTTCTGTTTTTTTTTTATTTTTTTGACAATATCTTCTGGGAATATTGACACTTGACAGCCACTACATGGTGTTTAGGTATTTATATGTAGTTTTTGTTCAGTTTGTGATTTTAAAGAAGTTATTCTAATAAAGTGTGATTTTAGAAATAGGTATAATCTGTCACTAAAAAAGTTTTTCCATATACCTGTAAAAAACATTTAATCCTTCTGAATACCCTAACTATGACTTCACCATCAAGTACCGGGCCGGCCGTAAAAATGCTAACGCGGACGCACTCTCCCGGATGCCTCACCTGCTGGGAGAGGGGCTGGACGAGGATGACCTCGAAGAAATCGAGTTGCCCACGTTCCACCGGCCGAAGTTACATGTCCATCAACAACAGGTGAACTTGGACCCGCTGCCCAGCCAAGGGTGGCAAGAAGCCCACGATCAGGCACCTGCTGTCCACTTGGTCAAGACCCTGGTGGAACAAGGCTCCGCCGGGATAGACCCTGCCACCCCCGCCGAGGCCCAACGACTGTGGAAGGAACGAGCCCGGCTGTATCTGCACCAGGGGAAGCTGTACCGGGAATTGATTAACCCAAAGACCCACGAGAAGGTCCGCCAGCTGGTGATCCCCCAGGCTAACGTGCCCACTGTCCTACGGGCATACCATGACGGTGTCGGGCACTTTGGGTGGAAGAAGCTGGAGATGCTGTTGAGGGAGCGATTCTATTGGAGCGGGATGCGGGAGTCTGTGGAGGCCTGGTGCCGAGAATGTGGCCCTTGTGCATTGAGAAGGAGGGACGAAGGCAGCCAGAAGGCCCCGTTACACCCAATCATTACGCATCAGCCGCTGGAACTGGTCGCCCTCGACCACGTGAAGCTCACCCCTAGCCGAAGTGTGTACACCTACACTCTGACCATTGTAGACCACTATTCAAGATTCATGGTGGTTGTCCCAGTCAAGGACCTGACCGGCCGTACCGCCGCTAGAGCGTTCCAAGCCTATTTCTGTCGACCACACGGATACCCGGAGAGGGTGCTTACCGACCGGGGCCCGGCGTTTGAGGCGGAGGTGTTTCAGGAGTTCTGCCAGTTGTACGGCTGCAAGAAAATTCGGACCACGCCTTACCATGCCCACACCAATGGCATGTGCGAGAAGATGAACCATCTGGTCCTGGGTCTCCTCAAGACATTACCGCTGGAAGAGCGCTATGGCCAGAAAAGCTACCTGACCTGGTCGATATGTACAACAACATCCCCTCCAGCTCTACGAAATGCACCCCGGCATACCTGACGAGAGCTCGGCCTGGTCAGCTGCCAGTGAACCTGGAAATGGGTTTGAAGGCCCCAGAAGCACTCCCTTCGACTGCTGGATGGGATGCTCGGCGAAGGGCGCAGTACCGACAGGTCCAAGAATACGTAGAAAAGAACTTGTGCCGGAGTCGGGGACAGCAGGAGCAGTGCTTCAACAGGAAGGCGCCTGCAGGTCCCTTCCAGCCTGGGGATGTAGTACTGAAGAGAAAGAGAAGAACCCATAAGCTGGATGATCAATGGGAGAAGACCCCGTATGTTATACAACCCACCGAATGGGAGAATGGGAAGGCCTACCAGGTCAGTCGTGACCAGGGGAAGACTGTGGCCACGGTTTCCAGGGACCACCTGAAGAGGTGCCCACCACCGTTGAGGGTGGCAGCTGAAGCTCCGGTCCCCAGACCGGCTGGGGAGAAGGAAAAAGGGGTAATCCACACCATGATGGGCGATTTCCCGGCAGATTGGCCTATGCAGTGATTCTTCCAGTGATACTGTTCCCACAACCCGTGGATGAAAAAGAGATGGAAGTAGTCGACGATGAGCCAGTGCCCAGGGATGCACCTGTACCCAGCTCCCCTATGTCTCCGCCTGCCCCACACGATAGACGGGAAGAGGAACCAGTTGTTTCCTCTGCCCCACTGCCTGTCACCGCTGACAATGGGCCCCGAAGGTCCGCACGTCCCAACCTAGGTCGACCCCCGCTTAGGTACAGGGAAACTACCATTTAGGGGTGTGATACGTTGAGTGTGTGAATGAGTAAACAAATGAATGAATCAACCGAAGATGTTACCTGATTGTCGCCAGTGATTGATCCGGCCGTTGCCGGCAAGTTGTTCCCGTAGGGACCCATTGCACCGTGCATAAGGAACTACTTATGGACATGCCTGAGAACTAGCAGGGCAACCACAAACTTGTGGGAATGTAAATATGTTGGCATGATTCCGTTACCGCCGCCGGAGAGGCAGATTGGAGGAAGGGCCCACAGCAGAGGAGGCTGGGGCTCGGCCATCACCAGAACCGGTGGCCATCCTCCGGGGGTCAGGGGTCCCCCATGGACGTGGGGTCCCCTGAAGTGACCGTAGGGTGCGAGACACCGTACCCATTCCTGCTCGGGCAGCCTGGATCTGAACTGGGGTCAAGGGGTGCTGCCCACTTCTTAGGGGCAGCATCAGGGCCAGGTTGTTTGGGTGGGAGAGCGGAAGCCGTCTGTTTAATAAAATGTCTACCGTTAGTAACGTTAAAAGTACCATGCCTCCCGTTAAGGGAAGATTTATAAAAATGCTGGTTGAATGTTTTTAGATGTTTTACCTTTTTCAGTTGTGAAAATAAAACCGGTGAATGACGGGCAGCCCGCGGACGGTCTGCATTTAACCAAGGGGGAATGTGGCGCCCTGGACTAGCCAGGTCGTCACAGGTACTGCAACAACACATCCCACACCCCGAGATAGGCACATCAGTCAGACACAAATCCTTGTTGCCTCCCTCCTGGGGCTGATGTCCACACCAGGTGGGGTGGAGCCAGGTGGTTGGCCCCACCCACTGAGGAGTCCTGGAGGCGGGAAAGGAAGTTAGTCAAGAGTAGTCAGAAGTGAGTAGGAGTCAGGAGAGGAGTGAAGTGGTACTGGAGGAGCAAACTGACTGTGTCCGGGTACGTGGCCCGGGCACCAAGAGCAAGTTTGGCAGACGGTGGTGGCCGTCTGCAGGAGAGGCAGATCGACGCGGAACCGTAGGACCGGAGACGGGTGGTGACCCGCCAGTACCGAACCGGGGAGCGAACTGAAGCCAGCACAAACCGGCAGGGCCTGCAGACCCCGACCAGGCTTGGAGTCGCAGTTAAACAGGTCAAATCCGTTAGTGACCAGAACCCCAGGGGTTTCCAAACAGCCAAGACCCGATTGAAGGCAACCGTCCAAACAGCGAAAGGATAATACAGCTACCGCCACAACTAGAATTCCCAGGGCCAGAGCCTGCGGGCAAAAGGGCTCCTCCGGCATATATCCACGCTGGGGAGCGGGTTGCCGGTGGGAAGCCATCGGGACCGAAGTTACACAAAAGGTGCAGGGAAAGGCAGCCACCACCAATCGTCTGGGAGAAACCACAGCAGCCGGCTGCGGGACCTGTCCATCCAGCCATTTGTTTTACCAGAGACTCTGCATCCGTTCTTGGCTGAGTGAGTACCACCGTGCCATCCGGCACCGCGCTGCCCCCGCGACCCTTAACCTCACCAACCCTGCTTCCCCGTCACCCCAACTGGGCCCCGGGACCACCAACCCTCTACACACGGAGGGGGAAAACATCTCAGCTGCTCCCTAACAACGCTCCCGGGATCCCCGTCACCAGCAGCGGTGGTGCCCACCTTCACCACAAACCGTGGGTGGCGTCACGGACCAAATCCCCAAACCAAACCACCCCTTTCACTCACGGGCGAGGAGCACCGCTCGAGTCCCCAGATCCGGCCCACCGCTCGAGCCACCGAGCAGCAGCGCCGGACCCGAGTGCCAGCGAGAGCGCAGCAGCGACGGCTCCCTCCGCGCCCACGACATCTGCTATTGCTTTAGCTGAAATTCGTGGATTATAAAGTATGAGGTTGTGCACAGCATCATCGATCTCTGGAGCAACAACCACTCTCGGTCGTCCAGGATGTTCCTCATGATTGGTGCTGAAGTGCCTGTTTTAAATTTGGCAACCCAGTTCTTAACTGTGGAATATGCAGGGCATTGATCCCCCAATGTCTGCGACAGATCACCATGAAAATCCTTTGCGGACTTTCCTTGCAGAAGCAAGAATTTTATCACTCCTCTGCTCTCAGTTGCTGTGAATTTCGCATTAGACTCCACTATTTTGTTTTCCCACATGCGTAGAACACTGTTGCCTTAAGCAACAAACACTACATTTTGAAAACATATATTAGACTCATAAGGCTTTCATGTGATGTAACATTCGTTACCATAGAAACAAAAAAAAATCACAAAGCCAAAGACTTATCAGCAGTCCCTCGTACATCCATTCCTCCATCAAAACATACCTACCATTAAATTTAACCATAAATGATGACCAAATTTTTAATTCAGCTGCATGATTGGCTGGCAGGCAAATGAAATGAGCCTTGAAATAGCCCTGGCCAACCTCCTGCTAAAAATATGCTCCATTGGCATGATACAATATGCACAATTGGATTACCCAGGAGTGACTGAAGCTGCTTCAAACACACCATCTTCCTCTCCAGAGTCAGTTGAACCTCTGACCACAAATGTTGTATTTTTTCCATAGGTAACCGACATTCCATAGCATTGAATATAATTAACCCCTTCACCCCAGGGCGATTTGCCGTTTTTAATTTGAGTTTTTCCCTCCTCTACCTCCAAGAGACCATAACTTTTTTATTTTTCTGTTAATATTGCCATACAAGGGCTTGTTATTTGTGGGAACGAATTGTACTTTTTAATGGCACCATCATTTTACCATATAATGTACTGTAAAATGGTGAAAAAACTAAATGTAGAGAAACTGTGAAAAGTCAGTTGCTATATGGCAAAACTGACATATCAGTATGATGCCTCAGATCGGTACGAGTTTGATGATACCAAACATGTGTATGTTTACTTTTATCTAAGTAGTGCTAAAAAATTTAGAGGTTTGCCCAATAAAAGAGTAGCACTTTACTCGCCATTTTCCAAGACCCATAGTGTTCTTATTTTTCGGGATCTAGAGCTTAGTGATGGCTTTTTTTTGCTGTGGCGTTATTAATTATTCCATTTTTTGTAGATGCCATGTTTTCATGGCCTGTTATTGTATTTTAATGCACTGTTGCAGCAGCCAAAAAAACATAATTTTGGCATTTGGAATTGTTTTCTCTCCAGGCCATGTACAAATCAGATTAATTGATTTTATACTTTGAAAGATCAGGTATTTCCAAATGTGGTGATACCAAATATGTGTATTTTTATTTTTTAAATTGTTTTATTTTCAAAAGGGGGTGATTTGAACTTTTAGTTTTTTTATTTTTTCATATTTTTCAAAACTTTTTTTTATTTTTTATTTATTTATTATTTTTTTTTTTATGATTTAGTCCCACTAGCAGATACACTGTCATAGGTTCGCTCTGATCAAGAGAAATGCTAATTTCCTGGGAGTGCTGGCCTTTGCGGCTCTCACAGTAAGTGACTCATGACAGCATCAGGAATCATTATCTAACCCTGCGCCATGGGGTCATGGGGCCGCCGATGGCGGTAGGGAACAGCGTTGTTCCCTGCTGCGGTTCTTTAAATTGTGCTGTCAGAGTTTGAAAGCGCAATCTAAGGGGTTAACAGGCACACATGTCTGCTCATCGCAACAGTCATGTTCTGTAATGTGCCCATGCGCAGAAACTTCAGTGTGTAGCAGAGCTAGGATCATTGCGGGACCTCGTTTAGATTACATGTCTGTTTGGGGTTAATAAATTGGAGAAAGAGGGTGTTTTTTTGTATTTTATTTCAAATAAAGGATTTTTTTTGGTGTTTGTGTTTCTTTTTACTTACAGATTAGCAAAGGGGGAGAGGTCTCAGAGACACCTTCCCTTACTAATCTAGGGCTTAGTGGCAGCTGTTAGCTGCCATTAACCCCTTATATTACCCTGATTGCCACTGCACCAGGGCAATTGGGATGAGCCAGATAAAGTACCAGAATTGTCACATCTATTGATGCGAGAATTCTGGGAAATTGCAGGCTGCTATTTTGAGACTGGGGGCCCAATAATCATGCGTCTCCCTAACCTGAGAATACCAACCCCCAGCTGTCATCTCTATCATGGCTGATTATCAAAATTTATTTAAATAATTAAAAAAAAGGCCTCATAGGGTCCCTCTTATTTTGATACACAGCCAAGATAAGCACATGGCTGAGTGCTGCAGCCTGCAGCTGTATTCTTTATCTGGGCTGGGTATCACAATATGGGGGGACCCTATGTCAATTTATTTATTTATTTTTACACCACTATAGGGACATAGACAGTGTGTGATTCCAACCAATCACAGACACTATCACACAGGTTGAGGGAGTGGTCTCACTGCAACCAATCAGAGATGCTGGGCCTGATGGTGGGCGGGGGAAGCAGTGAATATATATGAAGATTAATGAGCGGACCTGGAAGTAGTGTTACAGCTGCAGGAGACTCAGTAAGTATAACACTCTTGCTTTATTCCTTACTTATTTTCTTTCTTTTTCCTTTATTTTTTTGTTTAACCTGAACAATAACATGGACTTTCCTGAAAAGTACATGTTCTGCGTCCATGCAAGGACACTAGGTACTGTATCTGGTACAGACCCCGAATTTTACATTTCAGGTTCGCCCATCACTATGAAGCTAGAATCACTCGTAAGTTCACCCCCATGAAGAATATGGAAACAAAAAACAGCCAAATAACCAACATAAATTATTTTGGTAATTTAGGTAATGACCTACAACTGATTTTAACACAATAATTGGCTTTAATATACTTCCCACTCATAAGAAATCAAAACTGAACATACATCGTGTGTATGTATGGAAACAACTCTTGGTCTCGTGCCATTACGCACAATCCTACCGTGCCTTGTGGTGAGGTTAGGCAATATTTTCCATGGCAAAAGTCTAAGAATTTCTTGTTTTTAAGTATTATGTTTCTAGCTTGTGTGCCCTCAACACGCAAGCCAAATTGCCTGGTACAGTAGCTCATGTGGGTTCACGGCAAGCTCCGAGGACTCCCCCTCCGTGTTCTCCATTAGTCTTCTCAGTTGAGGATGCAGAGGAATGTAATCTGTGGAAATGGAATACAAGCTTTTCTAGCGATGATCACAACCTTCTACAATAGTGTCATATTTCATAGAAGTGAGGAAAAGCATACCTCTGCGCTGCTTTGCTTTCAGGTTAGCAATTGCCCTGTCACCCATCGCACACTAGGATTTCATTTAAAACAAAAACAAAACACAAACTTTACTTTTCAAATAACACATTTCAGGCTATAACTGCGCGATTCCGCCGGTGAGTGGAGTTTCATGTTTTGAAAGCTTTTTTTTTTCAAGGCTAAGCTAAAAAAGAGGGCAAACTTGTGACAGGCGGCAGAATATCTACCTATCTGGGAAGAGAAATAAAAGCAGGAGCAGAGTGGAATGCATTTATCATTGCCTTTGTTGTGTTGTTACAACAGACTATGTATCCTAAATGATACTTATGTAGGTATGAGCAACCTTCCACATTCCGGCTGCTTGTTGTGTTTATGACAATAAATGCATTGCAAAAATTCTGGGACTTAAACCTGAAAATGATTACTGGTAACGTATGTCACGGGAAGTGTCTTACTACATTGTCTATAGTCAAGAGTGTTGGCGTTATATAAGGAAGCACGCTAAATAAACAAAAAAATTGGGCTTTAAAGTTATTCCACTTCTCAGATGCTGCAAATTGCCGCCATCATCTGGAATATAACGCGTGCATGGTGAATAGAAAAAGGGACGACTTCACGTGAACATACAGTGATAATCATTTCCAGAAGTTGCACTGAGCAGCTGGATGACATTTAACCCTTCTGCCAATCGGGGCCCCTGTGAAATCTGCACCTTTGGAAGCCCACGCTCTTTGATTCTTTTGTACTGTCTCAGCTTCTTCAAAATACCTTCTGAGGTTTTTTTTTATTTTTATTTTAAAAAATTATCTCCTAAGTCAATATCTGATACTAAATTAGTATCTCCAATCAGGCTAGAATAAGACATAGTGTATTGCACATAGGTGACAAGCAATATGGGAAGAGTATAAAATGTAATGAATGCAATTAAAGAATAAAGTGCATTTTAATCAATTAATCAGTTTTCCCAGGAGGAGCTGCAGCTAAAAAACAGAAACAGCTACTTAAGTACTTACACTTAAATTATATTTATATACTGTATGTATGGAGAGGATCTTATTTTTAACATCAGAGGAAATGCTAAATACTCATCAATATATTAGACTTTTTTTTAATTCATTCTATTTGCCATACTTTGTCAGCCTAGTACTGATTCTTTAAATCCTTAAAGGGTTATCCCATGGACAAAGTACAATTTAATCAATAGATCTAAGTTCTACAATTGGATGTGTTAAAAATGTTCTTGTGCTGATAGTCTAATAAAGGTACCCCTGCTATGTTTTGTGTAATGGAGGTGTCAGACCATACAGGGACATGGTCTGATCATATTACATCTCCTGGGCAAAGAGAGTATACAGAGAGGACATAATGGAAACTGAGCTGATTCTTTCTGTGAAGTAAGACAATCCCCTGCCTGTTTTATCACAGGAGCGAGTGTATTTTTCCATGTCTCCAGCACTCTAAGCGCATTGTAAACATAGTCAGTGATATACAAGCTCAGCAGCAGCCCTAGCTCCTATGTCACTTACTTGATTGATGATGAGCTCAGGGGACTGAAGACACGGCTCCTGTGATAAAACAGACAGGGTAATGTTTTACCTCACAGAAAGCAGCACTACTGTGTCATCTGTATAATCACTTATTCTTGCTCTCCTGGCCAGAAGTTGTGGTATGTGCTGACACAGCCATTGCACAGTACGTGGAAGGAGCACATTTATAAGATCATCTTAGTGCAGGAAGATTTTTTTTTTTAACACACCCAATTGTGAAACATTATTCCAAGATCTATTGATTAAAATCAACCTCTTTAATGCTTAAACTCTTTAACCACTTCACGACCTATATGTCATTGGTTGTATATGTCTCTTTAATACAGGCTTATGCGGCGAGCCCACATTATGCCTTTCACATGTCAACTAATGTGATCAGCCCACATGTGCAGCTAACAGGTGTGGGTGGATCTCTGATCCACTTGCACCTGTTAACTAGTTATATCGCACTGTCAAACACTGTCAAACACTGACAGCACATTTTAACACACTCCTGTGGGTATTGCGCCATTCCCTGCCACGATCGGCGGACCCATGACCCGATCATAGGGCGCCGATGCATTTTCATGACAGTGGGGGGTCAGCTGAGGACTCCTGTTGCTCCCATGAAGAAGTTCCTGTGAATGCCGGAAGAGTGCCAGTGCTCTTAGGAGAGCAGCATTTCTGCTGATCAGAGTGATGGTGAAGCATCACTCTGAACAGCAGAAGCGATTGCATAGTGCAGGCTTCAAGTCCCCTAAGAGAACTGCTAAAATCAATAAAAAAGGTAAAAAAAAAAAGTTTTTAAAAATATGAAAATAAAATCAAAACTAAAAGTTCAAATCACCTGCCTTTTGCCCCTTTGAAAATAAAACAGTAAGAAATTACACATATTTTGTATCATCGTGTTCAGAAATTCCCGATCTAAAATCAATTAATCCGATCGGTAAAGTGCGTAGTGAGAAAAAAATCAAAACGACAGAATTACGTTTTTTGGTCACTGCAACATTGTATTAAAATGCAATAACAGGCGATCAAAACATCGCATCTACCCAAAAATGGTATGATTAAAAACCTCAGCTCAAGACGCAAAAAATAAGCAATGACACAGCCCCAGATCCCGAAAAATGGGAACACTACGGGTCTTCTAAAATGGCGACTAAAGCGCAATTCTTTTTTGGGACAAATTTCAGAATTTTTTTCACCACTTATATAAAAGTAAAAGTATACATGTTTAGTATCGACAAACTTGTACTGACCTGGGGAATCATACTGACGTGTCAGTTTTACCAAAAAGTGAACATGGTAAGAATCATGAAATTGCACTTTGTTTTGCAGTTTCACGGCCCTTGAAAATTTTGTTCCCATTTTCCAGTACAAAATGTGGCAGAATGAATGGTGTCATTCAAAAGTACAACTCATCCCACAAAAAACAAGCCCTTATACGGGTATATTGATGGAAACATTTAAAAAGTTATGACTCTTGGAAGAAGGGGAAAAAACTAACACGAAAAACGGAAAATCGCCGAGGTGTGGAAGGGTTAAAATAAAAAGTTCTTTCAAGATTTTTAAGACCTCTACATGCTGTCAGTGAATAGATACATTTGAGGTCTCTCAGAATGCACTGCATGTAAAGCGGCCTTTACTCCCAGGTCCTCGCTACCTCTCCAGTCTGTCATTTAGTCATGTTCATTGTCCTTGTTTTCTACTTATGTTACCTTCTATACTTATGCATTATGTTACACTTATGTACAGTAACAGCAGTTTGCACTTTCATATGTAGAACACCTCAAATTAACCTCTGTATAACTATGAAAGAGACTTTTTGAGGAAGCATTTATTTAGTTTTTCCCTCTCCTTGTCACGCTTGCTGGGTATAGCAAGCATGGTGAGGTGCGTTCATACCTACGTGTGTCTGATGCACAACAAAAAACACAAGAAAGGGAGGCAGCGGGGACACAAAAACAACAGGAGACCCTAGAACTAGTGAGAGGGGTTGGTGGGCACATGCTATTCTCACCTGCAGCTGTCCGAATCTGTCCATATTTCTTATGGCATTCTTCTCCGCCAGAAGCTTTCATGAATCAAATTCATAAGACTCTTCCATATTTTATACTATTTTTATACTGTTTTCACATGTATGTTTTTTTTATTATTCCATATTTTGTAACTGTACTTCTTTTTGTATTATAAATCTAAAATTTAATAAGTTTGTTCCTTGCTTCTCTAAACATAACCTTGCAGAGTGCGAGAATAGCTTCGTTGTGTTACCCTCTGTATGCCAGAGTGCAAGAAAAGTAGCGCATGGCTACTTTACTATACCTAGACACCACTTCTATGCCAATAGCTGCCGCCGTTCTCAAGTTAATGGCGGTGGACAGGATATAGGTGGACACACTGTATAGTGTTAGTGACAAATCAGTGGTAGTGGTTGTGGTGATCCAGACAGAATACATTACCAGAACACCCATATGTGCATGAAGGCATCACCACAACCAACAACAGTTCAGAAACACATGGCCAGAATCATCATCAGTACAGGAATACATCACCAGAACCATCATTAGTACATGAAAACAGCGCCAAGCTTTGTACAGTGATCAATTGCAGTATCAGGTCAGTGCATATACAGTTGTATTACATGCACCTTCAACTCCTATTATGTCCTTAATAATGGTTAAGAGATACTGGGAGTTGTTGCTGCCAGCCATCAACAGCCTGCATACCATATAGTACTTATGAGATGAAGTCAGGATGTAAACAAACATTTTCCTCCAGGTTTCTTGTATATCTTCTCTGTTTGGAGCTTGTCACATTTCACGCCCGTTCACCGCAAGCAAGTATGGGGGCAAGTGTAGATCCACTGGCCCACAGGTGGAGCTATAAAATGCCCCCTCCTGAGATAAATTTTTAAATATTGTACTTGTCTGCATTTGAGAACAAGAATAAGAAATTAGTAGAGCTGAGTGGACCCGGACTGTACAAGTGTAGATCCGCGCAATTTCAAAGTTGCCCGGGTGCGTGTTTGATCCAGATTCGGCACTCGACTAAATAAAAAAAACAAAGGAAAAATAACGAAAATAAAAATAAAGCGAGTGCTTCATACTTACCCAGTCTCTGGCCTGGCTGTACGCAGCTCCAGCTGCCTCCCCGTGCTGCTCATTTCTTATGCACGGCTTTCCCCACCCACCGGCTGGCCTGGCGTCTGTGATTGGTGCAGTCAGACGCACCCCCAGCCTTTGTGGCAGCGTCTGACTGCTTTCGCTCACAGACGCTGTCTGCAGGTCATCGCCGGGCACAGGCTGAGCAGAGAAGGAAACATCACTGGCGCGGCTCATCCTGGGCCTCCCTGTGCATGATTCATGCACCGGGAGGTGCAGGCTGAGCAGAGGGAGAAACATCGCCGGCGTGGCTCATCCTGGACTCCAAACTTCATGAAGCAGGCTGCTCAGGCTGAACAGAGGAGTACACATCGCGGTGCAGCTCATCCTGGGTTGCCCGCTTCATGAAGCAGGCCGCTGAGGCTGAGCAGAGCAGGACACATCGCGGGATGTATTTTGAACACACCCCCTATCACGTGACAAATTACATCATACCTGGAAGGAGCCCATACATTCTAGCATCTATCTTTACTTTTACCGCATGATCTAGACCCACGCAGCTCCGGAAGTGAATGCTCGACCCGGAAGCAGCTTGCCGCCATGACACGGAGCATGGATGAGTACATCGCGGGCGCTCCTATCCCCCTTTCCCTTCCACCAGTATTTTTAATCCCCGGTTTCTGGTTCCCATAGACTTAGGGGTACTTTACACCCTGCGACATTGCTAGCATAGTGATGTCCAGCGCGATAGCACCCGCCCCCGTCGCACATACGATATGTGTTGATTGCTGCCGTAGCGAACATTATCGCTACGGCAGCTTCACATGCACATACCTGCTTGGCGACGTCGCTGTGACTGCCGAACAATTCCTCCTTCAAGGGGGAGGTGCATTCGGCGTCACAGCGACGTCACCGCGACGTCACTAATCGGCCGGCTAATAGAAGCAGAGGGGCGGAGATAAGCGGGACATAACATCCCGCCCACCTCCTTCCTTCCGCATTGCCGTCGGGACGCAGGTAAGGAGTTGTTTGTCGCTCCTGTGGGTTTACACACAGCGATGTATGACACCGCAGGAGCGACAAACAACATCGTACCTGCGGTCGATCCGACATTATGGAAATGAACGACGTTACAAAGATCAGCGAGATTGTATGCTTCTGTGCTCGTTCATTGTTCCAGCTAGGATTTACACATTGCGATGTCACTACCGGCGCCGGATGTGCGTCACTAACGACGTGACCCCGACGATATAGTGGTAGCGATATTGCAATGTGTAAAGTACCCCTTACAGTGCCATACGAAAGTATTTGGCTCCAATGAATTTTTCAACCTTGTCCCACATTTCAGGCTTCAAACATAAAGATAAAAATTTAAATTTTATGGTGAAGAATGAACAACAATTGGGACACAATTGTGAAGTTGAACGAATTTTGTTGCTTATTTTAAACATTTTCAAAAAATAAAAAACTGAAAATTGGGGCGTGTAATATTATTTGTCCCCGTTAAGTAAATACTTTGTAGTGCCACCTTTTGCTGCGATTACAGCTGCAAGTCACTTGGAGTATGTGTCTATTAGCTTTGCACATCGACAGACTGAAATTCTTGCCCATTCTTCCTTTGCAAATAGCTCGAGTTGAGTGCTGTTGGATGGAGAGCGTTTGTGAACAGCAGTTTTCAGCTCTTTCTACAGATTCTCGATTGGATTCAGGTCTGGACTTTGACTTGGCCATTCTAACACCTGAATATGTATATTTGTGAACCATTCCATTGTAGATTTTGCTTTATGTTTGGGATCATTGTCTTGTTGGAAGACAAATCTCGGTCCCAGCCTCAGATCTTTTGCAGACTCCAACAGGTTTTCTTCAAGAATGGTCCTGTATTTGGCTCCATCCATCTTCCCATCAATTTTAACCATCTTGCCTGTCCCTGCTGAAGAAAATCAGGCCCGAACCATGATGCTGCCACCACCATGTTTCACAGTGGAGATGGTGTGTTCAGGGTGATGAGCTCTGTTGCTTTTACGCCAAACATATCTTTTGGCATTGTGATTGTGCCCAAATAGGTCGATTTTGGTTTCATCTGACCAGAGCACCTTCTTTTACATGTTTGGTGTGTCTCTCAGGTGGCTTGTGGCAAACTTTAAATGACACTTTTTATGGATATTTTTGATAAATGGCTTTCTTCTTGCCACTATTCCATAAAGGCCACTTTTGTGCAGTGTACGACTGATTGTTGTCCTATGGACAGACTCTCCCACCTCAGCTGTAAATCTCTGCAGTTAATCCAGAGTGATCATGGGCCTCTTTGCTGCATCTCTGATCAGTCTTTTCCTTGTTTGAGATGAAGGTTTTGAGTGACGGCCGGCTCTTGGTTGATGTGCAGAGGTATGATACTCCTTCCATTTCAATATGATTGCTTGCACAGTACTCCTTGGGATGTTTAAAGTTTTGGAAATCTTTTTGTAACCAAATCCGGTTTTAAACTTCTCCACAACAGTATCACGGACCTGCCTGTTGTGTTCCTTGGTCTTCATGATGCTCTCTGTGCTTTAAACAGAACACTGAGACTATCACAGAGCAGGTGCATTTATACAGAGACATGATTACACACAGGAGGCTTATATTTATCATCATTTATCGTCATTTAGGAAAACAATGGATCATTCAGAGATCCTCAATGAACTTCTGGAGTGAGTTTGCTGCACTGAAAGTAAAGGGGCCGAATAATATTGCACGCCCGACTTTTCATTTTTTTTTTTTTAAACTTCTTTTTATTATTATGTTTCAAAAAAAAAAAAAAAAGAACTTGTAACATGCAATATTTATATCAACAATAATAATGACAAGTTTTAGAAATTAATTTACCATCATTTACAATCATCAGAACAAAACACTAATACCCTCCCTCCCCCCTCCCTCTCTGCGCCCACTTTTCATTTTTTATTTTTAAAAAAGGCTTAAAATAAGAAAAAAAATAAGAAATTAAAATAAGAAAAAATTTCGTTCAGCTTCACAATTGTATCCCCTTTGTTGTTGATTCTTCACTATTACTTTAAAATATTTTATCTTTATTTTGGAAGCCTGAAATGTGGGTAAAGGTTGACAAATTCAAGGGGGCCAAATACTTTCGCAAGGCACTGTATATGGGTACCAGATTCCGGGCCGGATCCGGATTTTTTAAGAAAATGAGCAGGGACCCGGCGGGCCCGATATTTTGTGAGTCCGCTCAGCTCTAGCAATTAGATCTTTAACAGAAATGAGTGGATCGTTTGATATTTGAATGAACCAGCTTTGATACATTTTCTCCAGGAATTTGATTTGCAGCAAATAAATTTGCACTAATCTCAATATGAGAGAGAGGGGTTAAGGGAAAGAGAGAGTCAGGAAGAGGAAGGCGAGGAAGGGAGAGAAAAATTTTAATGTAAAATGTATATTCCTTGGGATTTGGAGATGGAAATCAACAAACTGATCCAGTGCCCTACTTTACCCTTCTGGGAATGCTGATCTCTGACTGACTACATCTATACAAGGTATGATAATACGCTAGATATAACAGCTGTAGGGCAATATGGGGAGACCCCCATGGTCACACAGATTGCCTGCTCTCTTATGCTTCAGCAGTGTGAGAAATGATGCCTGGCAAAGTTTTTTTTTTTTATTGTGAATCGAATCTCAAATTTGGGTGGAACTCAATCCTTCACGGATTGATCATTTTATCTTTAGTCTTTAGCTATCTTTAGTAAGAGTCAAAGATTCCACATTTCATGGAAATGGTTGCTTTACGGATTTTTTAGGTCTGTCCTAAAATCTGGTAAGTACTCTCTGATTTAACTATATAAACAATAATGCCCACTAGCCCTAATTTCTTCAAATATATTTCCATGTACATCATTTGACCCATCCAGTATTGCATCTTCTAACCCCCTGTGGCCAGATGTCCTTCACTCACTGATAACAATCCCAGTTTCGACATTTCTGCATGGCTTGAAGGATGACAAGGTGTAATGTAATATAGTGAAATGTGCAAGAAATGCAGTTTTAAAGCAATATAGTACAACCTGTGCTAAATATTGTATTGAAAGGAACTTTGCAGCTATTATAGCTTGTGTTTTCTGTGGAAATGTACAATATTATTCTGCGGTTCCTCTGTCTCTCTGTCTTGTGACTATTGTGCATTAGTTATAACTTAAAGGGAAAACCTGTGCATTAGCTATTAGAAAACACCTCACGTGGTACAGATTAATGAGAAGTGAATACTAAAAGGCTGAA
Source organism: Anomaloglossus baeobatrachus (assembly GCF_048569485.1). Classification (NCBI taxonomy): domain Eukaryota; kingdom Metazoa; phylum Chordata; class Amphibia; order Anura; family Aromobatidae; genus Anomaloglossus; species Anomaloglossus baeobatrachus. The sequence continues at coordinate 103,062,205 of NC_134355.1, read as the reverse complement.
GTGCTCGGTATTCAAAACAAGCAGGTTGGCACTCAAATCGAGCAGGTCAGATGCTTGGACAGGTTGGCTCGAGTACTAAGTATAATGGAGGTCAATGGGAAACTCAAACATTATTCTGGAAGAGACTCACAGGAGAGCTGGGGAAGCAGGAAAAGTGCTAAAATGGATGAAAACAACTCTCAGATGGAATGGGAACAGCATAGGAAAAATGGCTGGATGCTTTGCTGACTCCCAGGTGGCTGTTGGAAGTAATGTTGTCAGTGTATTACGCTACTTTTACGGACTGACTATAAAACATATAAAACATAAGATAAAAGGGATTTTACAGAAAAATATGTGAGCAAACATTCTTTCCTGTATATTGACTTGTATATAAGGCAAAATTTAAAAGAGTGAAAAACAGCCTCCTCCACCTCTTAATAGCTGGGCCATCTCTCCCTGTATTTCCCCATCGACTGTGACTACATTAGATGGCACAATAGATGGGGAAATAAAGTACACGTGCAGGTAGTCACCTTTAAAGGTATGTGCGCACGTGGTGTTCTGTGCAGTGCGGAAAAGAACGCACCCTCTGGCAGACAGGAGAAATGTAAACACTGCGTTTGTCAAAAAAAAAAAATACATCCAAAACGCATGCATTTTGGATGCATTTTCCATGCATTTTGGATGCATTTTTGACAGTGCATTCCCCTGGCAATTCAGCTTTGCTACATGCCCGCTGACAGAAGACACAGACAGAGTTGCGCGATGAGAATGAACACGGATGAACTTCACCCGACTTCATTGTCATCCCGTGGCTCTGTCTGTGTGTCGCGTCCTGATTAGCAGTCACCTGTGAAAGATTCACCGGTGACCGCTAATCCCCTGAGTGACTGAAGTGAGCAGTGCGATCAGCAGTGCCGTCACTCAGGTTACCCGCGGCCAGCTCACCTGTAACGTCATCCCTGATCGCGCAGCTCACTTCAGTCAGTCAGGCGACTTGCTGTCACAGTTGGAGGATACAGCGGTGGCCACGGGCAATCTGACTGACATCATCGCTGATCGTGCGGCTCACTTCAGTTGCTGAGTGGAGCTGGCAGAGAGCGGTCGTGGTCTGTGGCCACTCTTGTCAGCTTCATGTAGCAGAGCTGGATGCGTCGCAGGACCTCGTGTGGATTATGTCGGACCTGGAGGGGTATTTGGGGATTAATAAAGTGGTGAAAGAGGGTTGTTTTTTTGTCTTATTCCAAATAAAGGATTTTTTCGGCTGTATGTGTTTAATTTCTTTAATTTACAGGTTAATCATGGAAGGTGTCTCAGGGAGACGCCTGCCATGTTTAACCTAGGACTTAGTGGCAGCAATGGGCTGCCCTTAACTCCTTATTACCCCGATTGCCACCGCACCAGGGCAATTCGGGATGAGCCCCGGGACTGTCGCATCTAATGGATGCGGTAATTCCGGGCGGCTGCTGGCTGATATTGTTAGCCTGGGGGGGTCCCCATAATGTGGAGCTCCCCATCCTGAGAATACCAGCCTTCAGCCATGTGGCTTTACCCTGGCTGGTATCAAAATTGGGGGGACCACAAGTCGTTTTTTTGAATTATTTATTTATTTTACTACACGATATAGACCCACCCACCGGCGGCTGTAATTGGTTGCAGTGAGACAGCTGTCACTCAGCATGGGGGCGTGTCTGACTGCAACCAATCATAGGCGCCGGTGGGCGGGGAAAGCAGGGAATAAGAGATGGAATAATGAGCGTTGAGCATTTTCAAAAGAGGAAAAGCCACCGGAGCTTTGTGACAGCCGTGCAGCGCCATGCCAGTGATCGATGAGTATGAGAGAGGGGGAGAGACCGACCAATGGACAGAGAGAGAGACAGACGGAGAGAGAGAGACCGACCGACGGACAGAGAAAGAGACAGACAGAGCGACCAATTGATAGAGAAAGAGACAGACTAACAGACAGAGAGAGATTGACTGACATTGACAGAGAGAAACTGAAAAGACCTGCATTTTGTATGTCAAAAAAGCATGCGGAACGCAACAAAAATGCAGTCCAAGTGCATTTTGGTTGCGTTTTGACCCACATCATTGATTTCAATGGGTGGAGAACGCAGCTACAACGCACAAAAGAAGTGACATGCTGCTTTTTTTCCCGCAGCGATTTTTGGCATCCAAAATGCTGCATTAAAAAACGCAGAGTGTGCATTGAATTTTCGGACTTCTCTTAGACTTTGCTGGGGAAGCAGAACGCATGCAATTTGGCACTGAAATGCTGCAGTTCAAAACGCAGCGTTAATGCAGGAAAAAATGTAACATGCGCACATAGCCTAAATGTCATTTAAACATTGTACTATCTTATCTGGGCATGTAGTGTGTGTGACATAGTTAGACACATCATGTTTAATTTATGAAGGAAGGACTCTGAAGCTCACAAAGCCTATGAGGACAATGCAAGAACTGGTAAAAATTAGAAGTAAGAGGGACTCCGATATACCCGGCATTAACCATGAAGGAGGAGCTCACACATATTCTGTTATAAATATTTAGTAGTGAGACTGCGTCATAAAGCATATGCACTAAGTGCAAGGATGGCCAAAAATTAGAAGGAGGGACATTTTTCTCCCATTTTTATGAGTGGGACTTCTACACTGGTAAAGCCCATGCACTACGTCCCAGGGCTTAAAAACTTTTTACCTCTGGGGGGTATACATCTCTATATGTAAGAGAATTGTAGAGTTAGGCCTCATACACATCCTAAAAAATTATGAAGAAGGGTATCAGACACACCCTGGAAAAATTAGGAGAGCGTGTCACATGATAATCCTCTAAAAATTATTAGTGAGAGGCGCCTGTTTACCCTCTTAAAATTTGCAACAAGGGCTGCTTAATGACCCTCTTAAAATTTGGAGCTAAGACTGCCTGATGATCTTCTAAAAATATGGAGCAAGTGCAACATGATGACCCTGTTGATGTGGTGCAGGTAGAGCACAAGAAAAAGAATAAACCATGAACCGCAACACCCTTTTCTGGGTAGTAAGGGTGCATGGCAATACCTGAAAAAAGGAAATTTGTATTGGCTTTAGGTTCAAATGCTGTCATATGCTGGGCTTGAGAAGTCTGGGCCAAATCCAGACATTGTTATTTTGATAAGAGTCAGTCAGTCAGCATTTTCAGTTGACAGGTGGATGCGCCTGTAGTGGGTGGGCAGACCCCCTACAAAGGAAGCATAGTAACCCGGAAATGTTGTGAATAAAAATGTTTGATTTCTATGTGCATTGTGCTTGGGCACCCCTAGTGGCCGGGTGGGACGGCTGTCACCACAGTGGAAGGAGGAGCCGGCAGAAACCAGGGGGGAGGGAGGAGAAGTGTGTGTGTGAGAGGCAGTTGGATCCGGGACGTGAGAGAGTGAACATCAAGGGGCAGAGTGTGGGAGCTGAATCCATAGGGGGCGCCGGAGAGAACGGGAGTGAACGGAACCTCGGAGAGTGAAGCAACCGGTGTGGGTCCGGTGTGTGTGTAACCGCTAGTGGGAGCCCGGCGAAGCGGAGTAACCAGGGCACATCCCCACGTGAGGGTACGTTAGAGCAGGTTGTCCCCCAGCTCCAAGAAGTGTTTTTCTGCAACAGCCGGACTGTGTAGGCAACTGTAATAAAAGATGTTTTTTGTTTTCACCACATCCTGCCTGAAGACTGTTTGTACAACGACCGACGATTGCACCACCACACTCTGCCCCACCAAGTCATCTCCCGATCTTGAGGTAATGGTGGAGCCAGGGGTAAGCCTGAAAGCAAGGGCCACGACTACAATCCCCGAGGCACCCCTGGCACCCCATTACACGCCTATCAGTTATTTTGCCCCTGGTAGCACTAAAAACCCGCTCTTATAAAATGCTAGCAACAGGGCAGGCCAGCACCTTCAAAGTACCAATAAAAACTCCAACTCAAAACAAGCTTTCACATGACTCTGTTGGCACAAAATTTAAAAGTGTAAAAAAAAAATATAGCCTTCAAAATTCAGTGATGCAAAAAAACTTTATTTTGTTAAAAAGTGTTTTTTAATGTGATAGTAGCCAAACCTAAAAAAAAAAATATGTAAATCTGGTATCGCTGTAGTCGTACTGACCTGAAGAATTAAGGTGCCCTATCACTTATACTGCAATGTAAACAGCGTAAAAATAGTAATAAAGTCAATTCTTCAACTGTTGATTTGTTTATTCTGCCTCCCAAAGATCTCTGTAAGGTGAGAATCACATTTATCCTGCGCTCTGTGCTGAGCACGTACACCGGGGATTATGTTCAAATCTCTGAAAAATGTGATCCAGACAAAACCAACTGAAAATTTACTGTAATGAGGCAGAGGGAGTCACTTTGACCTCCTGTCTGGCTGTCGTGCAGTGTCCATCTTTTAATGTGTGGTCAACAACAGTTTTGTGCACCTTTTGAAAAGATGGACACTGCTGAACAGAGGCCAAACTGAGTCCATAATAACTCTGCTACCTCTTTAGGTCATTAGGGAATGGATCCATCAGGGGTTTCCCTTGAATTACGTATTTCAGAGATGTAGATGGAAACACTGATATAAGTGCTCAACAAAGAACACAGGATAAATGTGAATTTATAAAAAATGTGCTGTACCCCAAATTGCCACCAATAGCATCAACTCACCCAACAAAAACACAAGCCTCCACTCAGGTCCGTCATCTGTTAACGAAAATATAGAGGTTTCTACATTACTGGTAGCACAAAGGCTCTGGAAAAGGGCTATGGCTCCCCCACCCCACAAAAAAAAGAAATCCAACAAAATCTGCCCTCTCAAATCCAAATGTCATCCTCTTTTCTCAGTCCTACAGTGTGCCAAACCACATTTAGCCTTCACATGTTTGGCATTTCTGTAGGGAGGAGAGCTCGCTTAAGTTACTGGGTGCATGTCTCCAGAAGAACAAGCCGGGCCCAATCTATAGGCACTACAACGCACTGGGAATAAAGCCTGCTTTACATGTTGCAATTTCGCATACGATATCATATGCGATTTGCAACGCCCCCATCGTATGTGCGGCACGTTCAATTTGTTGAACGTGCCGCACAAACGATTAACCCCCATCACACGTACTTACCCGTCCATACGACCTCGATGTGGGCGGCGAACGTCCACGTCCTGGAGTGGGAGGGACGTTCGGCGTCACATCGATGTCACGCGGCAGCCGGCCAATAGAAGCATAGGGGCGGAGATGAGCGGGATGTAAACATCCCGCCCACCTCCTTTCTTCCGCATTCCCGGCTGGAGCCGAAGGACGCAGGTAAGATCTGTTCAATGTTCCCGGGGTGTCACACACTGCGATGTGTGCTGCCTCGGGAACATTGAACAACCCGATGTTCAATTCTTCAGGATTCAACAACGTGTATGCGATGAACGTTTTAACGTTCAATCGCACGTAGATGTTACATGCTACAATGTAACTTACGATGCCGGATGTGCGTCACTTACGACGTGACACCGCCAACACATCGTAAGATATATTGTAGCGTGTAAAGCGGGCTTAACAATTACAAATTTTCACTCAGCAACATCCATTGCTGCTTGCTTCTGGAAAACACCCATGGAATTAAAATCATCACTTCATCTGTAGATATGTAGATAAATTCTTAGAGGGGTGCAATTTTCAAAATGGGGTCACTTGTGGGAGATTCTTCTCCTCTGGCACTTAGGGGCTCTGTAAATGGAGTCAGCAAAGTATTGTTTGAAAATTTGTTCTCCAAGAGTCAAATAGCACTCATTCCCTCCTGAGTTTTGCTGTGTGGCTATACAGCACTGTACAGCCATATATGGGGTATTGCCACATTCAGTAGAAATTATTTGACACATTTTTCTGCCATTTTTACCCATTTTCCTGTGTAAAACTATAAAATCTGGGGCTAAAACAATTTTTTTTTGTTGTTAAAACATAATTATATTTTCTTCACCGCCCAAAGGTATACAATTCTGTGACACATCTGTGGTGTCAATATGACCACTGCCCCCCTAGATGAATTCAAAGAGACATGTAGTTTGCAATATTAGTCACTTATGGGGGTTCTGCTGTCCTGGTGTGTCGCCAAGGGAATGGGGTACTCGGTCCCGGGCAGTGTATCACTGGGGAATGTCACGTTGGTGGTCGTTGCCCGGTCCCGTGCCCTGGATGCTTTTTTAATGGGGAGTATTTACAGGGGAGATTAAAGTAATTTGTGTAACGCCACCTGCGGGTTGCAGTTAAGATGCTGGAACCGCCGCTGCTGAGTTGATTATCCCTAGGGCTGGTGCTAATGGCAGCTGTGGTGGTAGACCCTCCGCAGGTAGGGCTGAGCCCAGGAGATGTATGATGGAGTAATAAGGAAGGACACACCGTGGGTTGTAATTAACAGTCTCTACAAACTCTTGGCCCTCAGAAGGCTGGTTCAGGTCCCTGTAGTTCCAGCGCCAGTTGATGACTCGGTTGCTCTGTCCCCAGCACCCTCAGTGTGGTTGGGTCCTTGTAGAATGGAGCAGTTTGGGGTCCAACTGTCCCTTTTTGTGGCAGTGTCCTTGTCCGTACGGCGGGCAGTGTGGACCCTGTAGGGCTGGTCTGTGTTCCGATCCCTGATCCTTGCTTTACTGCTGGTGCCCCGGATCTGTGGGTCAGTGAGGTCTATGGAGGTCCCCTCACTGTGCAGGTATTTTCCAGACCGTATAAAACTGGCACATGGGTGCTCTGGTCCCAGCGGTACTCGGGTGTACCTGCCTTGGCGACCACTCTCCTGTGCCCCCGGGTCACCGTTACATGACCGAGCTCTCAGGCACCTCTTTACACTTTCCTCTCTACTTCGTACTGTCTGCTGTCCCTTCCCACCAGGCTGTCTAGTCTCTCTGGTCTGGCCATCCCCTTGTGTCCGACTAGCCAATTTCCCCTGGTGTGGAAACTGGTATTTTGGTGTGTGTGGGTGTTTCTCGCACTGGTGTTCCAGGTCCCAGGGGGTAGGCAGTTCCTAGTAGTGGCCTGAGTGGCTCAGCGGTGCTACATTCCCCCTTGGTGAAACACAGCACGTCCTTGGGCTGTAAAGAGAATAAAGTAATTTATTAAACATAGAAAAACATATAATTTTCTTCCCGCTCAGGGGAGGCTTTACTTTTAATGTTGCATGAGCATTTACCCCCATCAATCCACCACCCAAAGATCCTGAACCCAGTACCCTCTAAGGAGGCAGGTCACCAGTCCCTTTGGTGAACAGGTCTGGGCCAGCTCTATCCTGGCCTTTCCTCCAATCGGCCTCTCCTTGGTGGCGGTATCAGATGGCAAGCTTTACTCTGGGAGGCACACTTGGTGCAACAGATGCACACTTAAAATTTTTGGCTACTGCCAGTCCTGCAGCCGAGGTCCATTTTATAAAACCTGTAAACTTGAAAATTTTTGCAGAAACATCACACTTTCAACGTTATTGATAAAGCAGCAACAACAAACTGGGGTAGCCTGGTTCAGCTACCACAGCGTAGATGACCTTGGAAATGGAAGAGGAGTGAGAGGAACAGGGCCTGACAGTTCTCGGATTTTCTGGACGTCTAAGGCATACAATCCCCGCTCTCCATGGTGTCTGGTGTACGTGACCAAATCACCCAGGTGCAGGTCACGGTCTGGATGTCCCTTCTGTAGGTAGTCCAGTACGTCCCTGTGGGACACAAAAGATTCCTGCATGCATGCTGGGCTCCTTAATAAAGCCCCAACCTTGTTGTTGGTCGAATATGCCCACAGTACCCTGGTACCGGACCCTGTAGGCTCCCCAGCTGGCTTGGCGCCGGCTCTGCTTCTCTTGCAGATCACAGGCTTTCACCTGCTTCCTTCTGGTTGCACACTCCTGCTGCTCCCAGGCCAGCTGCTGGATGGTGGCCTGACAGGCTGTGTCAACCTCCTCATCCATGACAGCCCTTTGTGCAGCACTTGCCATGCTACACACAGGCTCAAACCTCAAGCTCCCCGAACCCGAACAGTCCACATCTGGATCCCCATCAGCGGATATCTGCTCGGCCTGGTCACCGGCGACTCCTCTGGTGGTCATCGGGTCTTCCAGGGCTGCGTCCTGCAGCTAGACCTGGTCTGGTCCGGTCATGGATGGTGGCATTGCGGCCTGGTCTGGTCTAGCCATGGCCGTGGCCTACTGAAAAGTCTGTACAGTAAATGCACTCAATACTTGGTCGGGGCTCCTTTTGCATGAATTACTGCATCAATACGGCATGGCATGGAGGTGATAAGCCTGTGGCACTGCTGAGGTGTTATGTAAGACCAGATTGCTTTGATAACAGCCTTCAGCTCATCTGCATTGTTGGATCTGGTGTTGCTCATCTTCCTCTTGACATTAACCCATACATTCTCTATGGAGTTTAGGTCAGGCGAGTTTGCTGGACAATCAAGTACAGTGTTACTGTGGTTATTAAATCAGGTATTGGTGCTTTTGGCAGTGTGGACAGGTGCCAAGTCCTGCTGGAAAACGAAATTTCCATTTCCAAAAGCTTGTTGGCAGAGGGAAGCATGAAGTGCTCTAAAATGTCTTGGCTGCGTTGACTTTGGTCTTGATAACACACAGTGGACCTACACCAGCAGATGACATGGCTCCCCAAACCATCACTGGTTGTGGAAACTTCCCACTAGACCTCAAGCAGCTTGGATTGTGGCCTCTCCACTCTTCTTTCAGACTCTGGAATCTTGATTTCCAAAGAAATGCAAAATTTACTTTCATCCGAAAACAACACCTTGGACCACTGAGCAACAGTTCAGTACTTTTTCTCCTTGGCTCAGGTAAGACGCTTCTGGCGTTGTCTATTCGTCATGAGTAGCTTGACACAAGAAATGTGACAATTAATGCCCATATTCTGGATTTGTCTGTGTGTGGTGGCTCTTGAAGCACTGACTCCAGCAGCAGTCCAGTCCTTGTGAATCTCCCCCAAATTTTTGAGTGGCCTTTTCTTAACAATCCTATGAATTCTGCGCTTATCCCGGTTGCTTGTGCACCTTTTTCTACCACACGTTTTCCTTCCACTCAATTTTCCATTAATATGCTTGGATACAACACTCTGTGAACAGCCAACTTTTTTAGCAAGGACCTTTGATGGCTTACCCTCCTTGTGGAGTGTGTCAATGACTGCCTTCTGGACATTTGTCAAGTCAGCTTTATTCCCCATAATTATGTAGCCTACTTAACCAGACTAAGGGACCATTTAAAACATTTAGGAAACCTTTGCAGGTGTTTTGTGGTAATTATTCTAATTTTCTGAGATAATGACTTTTGGGTTTTCATTGGCTTGTTTTTTTTTTTGCTTTTCTTTTCCATGTTATGGTTTTGGTTTGTTGTTTTTATTTTAGATTCTGATTTCATTTAAAATAGATAATGAGAAAGCATACACAAGAAAAAAAATGTTTGAGGTATTGTTGTTGTCATATTATTTCATGACATGAATTTTAAATATTTAAATCGTATAAATACCAACATTTCTTAACAGAAGTGATAGAGACCTAAATACAATCCATATTCCATATATTAGGTTTTCCTGGGAAACGCATAGGCTATGTGCACATGCATAGTATTTGGTGAGTTTTTAACTTCCGAATTTGTAGTGAAACACAATAGGTGGAACAATTAAATCAGAGGAAAAGTAACCCAGGTTGTGGGTGGAGGCCAGCATGACTTGGGCTAGGAGAGGGAGGGGACTGGTTTAGTGGGTAGGGTTTTAATAAAAGAGTGGGGTTATATTGGTTAACCCGGAAGCGAGGCCTCCTTTTCGGTCCGCTCTTTTCAGGAGAGTTTAGCCCGTCCTCCCTAAAGGTTGTAGCAGGGTCATGGTGGCTTATGGCGGTTGGGATGGGTCCTCGAAGTTGGCTAAATTGTACCGGGGATTTATTGGAATATGGATCCCTTAATTAGTTGGTTGGTTTGTGGTCTGGTGATTTTGGGGAACCATTGCCAGGGGAATGTCTAGTCCCATTCTTTGGTGGTTGATTATACCCTTCCTTCTCCTCCCTCCCTTTTAGTATTGGTGCTCTCGAGTTTGTGTTCACGGCTGGGAGTAGATTGGGGGGCGGGTGGAGGTTACTGTTATTACTGTTTGGTAATCACCTATTTTTGGAGCTTCGAGGAGCCCACCCATTTATTTATCTAAGTTATTAATCAATGTTGTCTTTGTTAAATAAAGGCTGCTGTGGTCATTTTAACCAACTTGGTGTTGTGTCATTTATCAAATCGACGGGGGTTGTGGGTAGGTTCAGGGTCTAGATGGGTTTAGTTGTTTACAGGTAACAGGGAATGACACCCCGGACATCGACTATACCAAGTCAAGTATAATAGAGATTTGTGAACTATTTCTGCATTTTTTACTCACTCCTAGTTTTGGCTTACAAATTACTTAGATAAAAAAAACGCACCAAATATTCAGCGTGTGCACGTGAAAATAACCTGGGTATTCTAACCTATATGAGGTCTGCAAAGCCTATAGCCATTCATTTCTTGGGATTGGGAAAACATTGCTTGAATCCTAATTTTTATCACATACTAACATGCAGTGTCACATAGTCAGTACAGCTTCATTCATGTGTGTTAGGCGGGCTTTTCATGTTGCGACATCGCTACCAATATATCGTCGGGGTCACGTTGTTAGTGACGCACATCAGGCGCCGGTAGCGACATCGCAATGAGTAAATCCTAGGTGTGACGATGAACGAGCGCAAAAGCGTAAAAAATCGCTGATCTGTGTCACATCGTTCATTTCCATAATGTCATTACTGCTGCAAATACGATGTTGTTTGTTGTTCCTGCAGCACCACACATCGCTGTGTGTGAAACCGCAGGAACGACAAACATCTCCTTACCTTTGTCCACCGCCAATGCGGAAGGAAGGAGGTGGGCGGGATATTATGTCCCGCTCATCTCTGCCCCTCCGCTTCTATTGGCCGGCCGCTTAGTGATGTCACGGTGACGTCGCTGTGACGCCAATCACACCTCCCCCTTGAAGGAGGGATTGTTCTGCGGTCACAGCGACGTCGCCGGCCAGGTATGTGCGTGTGACGCTGCCGTAGCGTTAATGTTCGCTACGGCAGCAAGCACCAGATATCACATGTACGATGGGGGCGGGTGCTATCGCGCTCGACATCGCTAGCAATTGCTAGCGATGTTGCAGCATGTAAAGCCCGCCTTAGAAGCAACATAGCGTTAAGTGAAGTCTCCAAAGATGATCAATGCTCCAGTATGATGATTTTGCCTACAGTGGGTTTTTTTTACATTAGTTTTTCCCAGATCTAATTTTGACAGCACACATAGTTGTATTTTATAGCAATGTTTCATATTACTTAAAACCTACTTCATCAGGCAAAAAGAATGGGGATCATGCAAGACAATTGCCAGGATACAATCACCTTGGTGAAGACCAATGGGTCTTCTTGCAGACAAGTGCAGTGGTGTTCATCAAGGTGATATGATTACTGCATTATTCCAGACAGTAAACTCAGCAAGATTCCACTTTATTCAAACTTTCCATACAGCATTTCACTTTTCTGTGTCACTTCTGTCACTTACATTGGGACCTGGACTCAGTAGATACCAGGACTAGTCCTGATTCCCACCTGCTGGACACCCATTAATTAAACTTTCATATACACAAACACAAATTAAAATTTTTTGAAAGGCAGATTCCCTGTAAGGAGATTCCCAATATTTGTATGTAGGATCCCAAAAATGAAAGTATTAAAAGTCTTTCCTTTCGCTCAGCCATCAGTTCTGATAATCTTCAAAGTACAGACATAGGTCATATAGGTAAGTTGTCTTGTGACTATGGTCTGAAGTATGATTCTGGTGTTATATATGCTGTGACACAACCTTCTTATCAATTACTGCTATCTAGCAGTGAAAGGCAGAAATTCACCTCTGAAAACAACTGCATTATGCAGATGAACCCTGAACAGGTAACTGCAGTTGTTTCTCCTTGTGACCTGCCTTAATATCGGGATGAACCTTGGACAGCCCATAGGGCTGAGTGGAAGAATTAGCAGTCACTGTGAAAATGCTCATATGTGGCAGATACTACTCTTGATGATTTATAGTAACTAAGTAACTTGTAAGCAATGTGGAAAAAAACAAAAATGTTATGTCCTGAAGGATAAAAGTCAAAATCAAAATCTCAGGCATTGATATGCATAAACGGGCCATCCAGTTTGGAAAATTGGGAATTCTGAGTTAACAGAGGAGGGCACTCGGTTCAGGATCCTCATTTCATATCCAAATTGGAAAATGGTTACAAAGTGTATCTGTCTCTCGGGATGACCTGTTCTGCCCTCCACTGCACAGACAATCCATTGATTTGACTATATAAAGCAGAAGTCCAATTTCAACAGCCAAATCCCGTGAAAAACCTCACAGAGCCGGTGCAGAACTATTCCACTGAACGATTATCCTTGTGATACTCAAAGCTTAATGATTGCAGTCACTTTAAAAGGTACAATATGGTTTGTGCTTGTCATAAGTACTCTTTAGAGGAGAAATGTTACCGTCTGTTGCTGAGGCATGAAGGATAGAGGACCACACCTCAAATCATACAAGAGGTTATGGCTGACAGCTTTTGCCCAAACATTCTGTAACTATGTAGAGGGGAGTTGGCTGATGGCCAGCTGGGCTCCGCTCCACTTTACTAGACTGAACTTGTGCATGTGGTCCACCCCAGCCGGGGGGTGCAACACTTACTTGGGTTTTCTGGGGTGCGCCCACCACCTCACTGCTAGTCACTGTCATAGACATAGAAGGGTAACACATCACACAGACAGATTCTTTGCAACACAACAACATTCTTGATTTGACTATCAATCTTCAGAACAGACATGGCCACTTCCTGTTCTGCCACCGCCTTACTTTCGGGTACTTTTCCTGCTCTAGCCCTTGCCCTGGGTATTAGCCTTCCAGTAGCTGAGTTAGACTCCTATTTCTCTCGATTCTCATGTTCTGAGGATTTTCTAGGCCGCTTCTAGAGCCCTCAGATGGCTTTCTAGTCACTTGACCTGTATATGGGTCCACCAGCGGTACACTTCTCCCCGACACCCAACTGGTCCCTGGACACTCTTAAGCCCGTCATGAGGTGAGCTGTAGGCGCTGGATCATTTGGAGGGTATCTCCTGGTTCCGTGATGGACTCTAGTATAGAGCTTGTCCTTCCTTTGGCAGAAATAACTCTCTTGCTGGCCTGTCTGGTTAACCAACTCTCTGTCACTCCTCTCACCTCAATACTTCAGCATCACTCTGATCAGCAAATATGATGCTGATGATCTCTGAATGTCCGCGCTCTGCCTGCATTCACAGGGAACATGTCATAGCAGCTACAAAAGTTATAAGCTGGCCCCCTGGTGTCATGACAACCCATTGGCACCCCATGATCGCATCACAGGGCCGCTAATGGTGGCGAGGAATGTCGAGATCCCCGTCGCAGCGCATTAACTCGCACTGTCAAACTCGGAGATCCACCCGCTCTTATTAGGTGAAGAAGTCTGCTGATCAGATCAGCAAACATCTACGAGGAATAATGTGAGCTCACATTAAAGAGAAAGATAAGACCTATAGGTAACCTTTGTGTGTTGTCGTCTTCATTATTTAACTTTCACTTCTAGTATTTCAGGGTTATTGATAAAGGGATGATGATAACACATTTGTGTTTTATGTCTATCTATAAAGATCTGTTCATCTATCTTGTTGTAAATGTTTCTGTAATAACTCAAAATTGACATCTATGAAGTGCAAATGTCATGGGACTTTTAGGCCTCATCCAGATGTCACTGATTTTTCTCATACACAAAAAAAACAACTGATTTTCATCAGAATGGTATCATTTTTTACCTTTAAGGCCCCGTCACACACAACGAGATCGCTAACGAGATCCTTGCTGAGGCACAGTTTCTGTGACACAGCAGCAATCTCGTTATGTGTGACACCTACCAGTGATAAGGCCCCTGCTGTGAGATCTCTAGTTGTTGCCGAATGGTCTGGACCATTTTCTTCAAAGGCGATGTCCTACTGAGCAGGACGTATCGCTGTGTTTGACACTGTGTGACTGTCTTGCTAAATTCTACTAAAAAGGGGGCTGAAAGCCCGTACTTACGAAGCGCTCACTGATATCCTAATCAGGCACGAATACTAATATTCTTTATAGCAAGATACTATTTATTTTAATAGCACATGAATATAATCAATGGTACATAGGCATTTAGAACTATAGTCATAGAATCTTATACAATAACAGAAATATGCATCAACATTACCGTTTGTTGTAGCAATCCTTTCACATCGGAGGGAACTCGATTTAATGATAAAGGAAACAACATCATGGCATCTGTCACGCTCCCGGTGTCCCAGCAGCCCTCCTTACCCACTGAGCCGGTTCCTGCATCGCACCACCGCTCCATACCCACTGATCCAGTCGTACCTGCATTGCACCACCGCTCTGTACCCACTGATCCAGTCGCACCTGCATCGCACCACCGCTCCGTACCCACTGATCCGGCCTCACCGTCATTGCACTGCTCCTTACCCACTGATCCACTCCACGTGTCCACCGGTCATGGCTGCCGCTCCCGCTCGTGCTCTCCTGTGTCCTGCTCCTGGTCTCATGAGTCTGACTCTGAGTATTAGCCTCAGGCCTCTGTATAGGACCAGGCCGCGCCCACTCTCCTGGTTTTATGGACCCAGCACACCTGAAGCAGGATGTGACATACGGCTGTGCTGGATATATAAGACTGGCCCTTCCATAGGGGCGTTGCCTGATCAACGTGTCTGGAAGCTTTGTCTTTTGAGCTAGGTGCTCAGGCCCCCTGGTGCCGTGTCCTGTAGACTTCTTGTCTTTGCTCCCTGGTACCTGTGCCTGTTTCCTTACCGTCCTGAAGAACTCTGTGACTCTGCTGACCTGGTTATACCTGTCCCTGCCACGCCAGTGCTCCGGCTGCCGTGTACCCTGCCCCCCGGTGGGATACTCGGTCCAGTGGATCCACCTCCTGGGCCCATCCGTCCTCCCGGTCCTGACAGTTTGATCAGGCCATGGATCCCGCTGGAGCACAAACATCTGAGCTGGCCGAACTACGCCAGGAACTGGTGCAACAGCGTGACACCTTACACCGGATGCTGAAATTCCTGGCGTCCATGGACCACCGGTTATATACACTGCAGACCGCTGCCTCGTCTGAGTCCACGCAGCAACCAGTCTCCGGCTCCGAACCAGTTTCCGCCACGGCCTCGCAACTTCGCCTCGCTGCTCCGCCTCGCTATGCAGGGGATCCCAAGTCCTGCCGCGGCTTCTTGAACCAGTGCTCCCTGCATTTCAAGTTGCTTCCTCATTTGTTTGTCTCAGACCAGGCTAAAGTGGCATTCCTGATGTCACACTTGGAAGGCGAAGCTCTAGCCTGGATTAACCCCCTGTGGGAGAATGAGGATCCAATGACCACTAACATCCGGGAATTCTTGCACGCTTTCCGAAGTACATTCGATGAACCCGGACGTACCACCACAGTGACCTCTTCGCTCCTCCGGCTACGCCAAGGGACCCTGACCGTCGGCCAATACGCCATCCAGTTCCGCACGCTCGCCTCTGAGCTGGGCTGGAACAATGAGGCCTTGACGGCGGCCTTTTGGGAAGGACTCTCTGGCCGCGTCAAAGACGAGCTTGCTGGCCGTGACGTTCCACGCACCTTGGACGCTTTAATATCCTTAGCCACCCGGATTGACCTCCGTTTCCAGGAGCGAACCAAAGAGGTATTCCGGGAGAAGCGACCACCCCGTCACGCCTTGTCCCCGCAGAGGCCTACCGCTCCTTTGCCCCTGCCTTCCTGTGACATGTTTCCGGAACCCATGCAAATTGACCGACTGAACCAAGCCAAGCAACGCCGTGCAGAACGGCTCGCCCTGGGCCTGTGCTTCTATTGTGGAGACGGGTCACACATGCTTCGGACATGCCCTGAGAAACCTGGTAGACCCCAGGCCCAAGGGATGGTGGGAACCGCTACCCTTGGCACCGGAATCCCCTCCGTTCCACTTACACAGACTGTCCAGGTGACGACGAAGAAGACCAGGTTCACAGCAGAGGCCCACATCGATTCTGGGGCAGCGGCTAATTTCATACACCAGTCTGCAGTGGACCGATACCAGATACCTGTGATCCCGCTTGCCAAGCCCCTCTGGTTCGCCTCCGTGGACGGCAAACTGCTATACGAACCTGTCCGATATACCACTGAACCAGTGAGACTCCAGGTTGGCCCTTTGCATACTGAGACCATCACCTTCTATGTGATCCCGAGGATGGCTCCTGAGCTCCTGTTGGGCCTACCCTGGCTTCAACTCCATGACCCTGCCATTAGTTGGCACTCTGGCGCTATTACTCGCTGGGGGTCCTTGTGTCATGACCACTGCCTACAGCCCGTTCCTCGGCCCCTGTCACCTGAGCCTGCTATGCCGCAGGAAGAAGAAGAGGCGACGACTCAGTCCAGCGGTGTACCACAGCTCCTGGCACTTGTGCCTGTGGTGCCACCGGACCCAGAAGCAGAGTCGACGCAGTCCAGCGTCGTTCCACCATCCCTGGCACTTGAGACTTTGGTGCCCCCTGCTACTGAGGATGACACACTATCCTGTACCCGGTCCGAGACGCCCGAACCGGTCGCCCACGACTCCAGTCCTGCTTCTGACTGTCTTCCCCTATCCGTTGCCTCCGTTGCCGCTGACTTGGG
Organism: Anomaloglossus baeobatrachus; assembly: GCF_048569485.1. Classification (NCBI taxonomy): domain Eukaryota; kingdom Metazoa; phylum Chordata; class Amphibia; order Anura; family Aromobatidae; genus Anomaloglossus; species Anomaloglossus baeobatrachus. The sequence continues at coordinate 103,045,480 of NC_134355.1, read as the reverse complement.
TTCTCCGATACGGGACATAGTGGCCATGAAAACGGTCCGGGGTAGGCAGTCCTTCCTGGTCGATTGGGTGGATTGCGGTCCCGAGGCTCGGTCCTGGTTGTCCCGGAAGTACGTTGCTGCCCCTCTTCGGCGCGCCTACATGTCCCGGCCGCGGGGAGGGGGGCTTCAAGGGGGGGGTACTGTCACGCTCCCGGTGTCCCAGCAGCCCTCCTTACCCACTGAGCCGGTTCCTGCATCGCACCACCGCTCCATACCCACTGATCCAGTCGTACCTGCATTGCACCACCGCTCTGTACCCACTGATCCAGTCGCACCTGCATCGCACCACCGCTCCGTACCCACTGATCCGGCCTCACCGTCATTGCACTGCTCCTTACCCACTGATCCACTCCACGTGTCCACCGGTCATGGCTGCCGCTCCCGCTCGTGCTCTCCTGTGTCCTGCTCCTGGTCTCATGAGTCTGACTCTGAGTATTAGCCTCAGGCCTCTGTATAGAACCAGGCCGCGCCCACTCTCCTGGTTTTATGGACCCAGCACACCTGAAGCAGGATGTGACATACGGCTGTGCTGGATATATAAGACTGGCCCTTCCATAGGGGCGTTGCCTGATCAACGTGTCTGGAAGCTTTGTCTTTTGAGCTAGGTGCTCAGGCCCCCTGGTGCCGTGTCCTGTAGACTTCTTGTCTTTGCTCCCTGGTACCTGTGCCTGTTTCCTTACCGTCCTGAAGAACTCTGTGACTCTGCTGACCTGGTTATACCTGTCCCTGCCACGCCAGTGCTCCGGCTGCCGTGTACCCTGCCCCCCGGTGGGATACTCGGTCCAGTGGATCCACCTCCTGGGCCCATCCGTCCTCCCGGTCCTGACAGCATCTTGCATCACAGGAACAGTGCGTACACTTCAATGTCCTGGAAGGTTTCCCTTAACATTAAGCGAGTCCGGTGTAATTTTATAGGAAAACTTTGTAGGTTGTGTTTAAATGGTCACCAGCATGTGACAGCTGAGTCATGTTCATGTAACATGACCATAGTGTTAGTGAAATATTGCAATGAGCCGTAAATTTCAAATGCAAGCTTCCTTAAACCTGTCTTTAAGCCAACCACAAGTTTCCGGTAAGTGGAACTGTAAATGTGACTTCCTCATTATCTTAAAATCTGTTTGACATGTATTCTTTGGTCATCATATTGGCCATCCAGAGGACATATCTTTGATACTGAATTATTGATAGGTCAAATAATATCTGGGATCACTCTTTTCTTTTGATTATGATTCCTATCTAATCACACATTCTTTCAGTCATATCACATTGGTATCACAATCGGTCCTTGATCCCAGGGATTATTTTCCATCATCAGTATTCCACTAGAAGACGATCACTCGGAATATACCATACCATGACCAAGAAATATTGTTTGCCACAAATTTTGTTTTCTTGGTTTGTTTAGATAAACGTTGCATCACAAATATGATCACTTTCCCTACTTTTGTACAGTATATTAAAACTAAAAGCAATATTATCTGAAAAGCTCCCTTGAACATCATGTGTTTTGGCATTTGCTCGATAGTCAAAGGAATCATTACACATTACATTTCCCGATATGTTACTACAAGTTTCACTAGACCCATTTATGAACATATTGGCATAAGGCCATAACATATCATGAATTGTCCTTTCCACTAAGCTGGGTTTAAAAGCATCTACAGTATTTATAGCTGTCCCAAAACTTATTTTTATATTCCCCATAGAGATGAATCCCAGGTTAGTCAGTCCAGTCTTATATCTTAGTACCCAAATTCCTCCCTTAAAAGCCAGATATTGCAAATTGGTGACTGTTGCATTCAAATTGCCTTGCCACCATGGAAGATTGATCCATCCCACTATGGAAATGGGTACTGTAGTATTCTATAGACGAACACTTCGAGTGTCTTTATCAGCAAGATGATCAGAACAACTTTTCTACTTTAAGATTTCCTCCATCGATACCGAGACATCCAGATAAGGGATATTGGTGGCTGTAAGCGAAGAATGTGTACAGATCCAGCAATCTGTGTGTTGAAAATGTGATGATGCATCAGAAATTTATTCGCCATAGGTTCCTCCTGATGTAGACTTGTCCATCCAACGACCAAAGAGGCAAACATCAAACACAGGAATTTCTCCATCTCATCACTATCGAGCTCTTCCCAATAACCGATACCATGGATTCCGCTTATTTACCACACCTTCTGCAAATAAAGATACACTATTATTCCTGTAAATAACATTTTTCTTGTGGGACATATTCCCACTTCTCCACTCCTGGTCTCATTATCAGGAGAGTACGATCTTTTCCGACCGCTATTACCTCTGTCTCTGAGGGCGGTCCTTGGAGGTTTTGAATCCATATTTTTGCTCCTACATTTTTAATATTAGAGGATCCAAAACCTTTAGTACCCCGTATTGTTAATTCTGCCGGGGCAGTTCCTTCTCTTATTTCAGACAAGTTTATTAGAATTATCAACACCTGAGCCACCTTCTGGTGTTTCATCAAGATCAAAGGTTCATTTCCAAAATTTAGCATCAGTACCTTGATTTCTCCCTGATAATCTGCATCTATTACCCCTCCCACCACTATGGCTCCTTTTAACACTAAACTAGGAGTGGCTATTTGACCATAATGATCCTTTGGTATCTGGCAACCCAATCCTGTTGAAATTGGTTTTACCTTACCTGGGGGTACCATGACAGTTTCCAATGTACTGAGGTCTAAACCTGCGGAATAAGGTGTCGCTCTTTCTGGTGTGCCCAAACAGCTGTACCTTGCAACCATGCCTCTTTTTTCCTTGTCAACTGTTGGACTGATTTGTCTGATGGCTGCTGCTTTATCTGCTTCTGAATTGAACAAACGTTCAAGTGAGTTAGTAGGGACATGAGCATCGACATGAAATACAGTGGTCTTGGTAGATTGAATAATCCCTTCAATGTCTTCCTGTAACTCCCTCATCCTCCCTAGAACTACACCGATTGATTCTCCAGTCAGCGCTACAGTTAAGGTTAAAATAACTGTTTTGTATGCTGGAGGAGCATGTTTAACCAGCCTATTTCTTATGCTGGCTTTCAATGGGTACTGGAGATAATCATCATCCATTCCCAAAAGAGGAAGAGCATTCCTCATTGCTTCTTCCTTCAGCCTTTCCATACCATCTTTTAAGGTATACCAAGGTTTATCATTGATAGGAAAGTCTGCTTCTGATGGATATTTGTCCAGAAAAGCATGGGCTAAGATCATGATTAAGTTTTGAGTACCATGCTCATTATGATGAACAAAATAATTTTTTATTGATCTCTGAATTACTGGGTCCTGAGACATGGTGACAAATTTTGCCACGTCTCCGGCGTCAAAGTGCACTCCACCTCCTCCGAAATCGTGCACTCTGACCAACCAGGGAATTTCTCCTTCTCCTGGTTTTTGTCTAAACTGTGTTAAAATGCTATCAACTTCTCCCTGAGAGTAATCTTCAATGGTTACTCGATTTTTTACATGAGGAATCGTTCTCTCATTTGTGATGGCATTACCATCTTTGTCATATTGCAGATTCCCCTGACCATCCCGGACATGTTCCCGGATGATCTCATTCTCTGTCCTCTCTAGGCGCCTCCTTACTGGATTAGCCTGAATCTTCCCTTTATGGTAATCCTCCTCATCAGATGATGAAGATGAATCCCACACATCCCCATCCCAAGTATCAGGATCCCAGTTTATAGAAGCTGAGACGATACTTTTATGTACTTTGGTTTTATTTACTTTTCCTCTTCTTTTCTTGTACTTATTTTGAGCAATTTTGATTTTATTTACCTTTCCTCTTCTTTTCTTGTACTTATTTTGAGCAATTTTTATGGCAGCTTTTTCTGCCACATTCTGATAATGTTCCAATTTATCCTTCAACAGTCTGGTATTAGATTCCGGAACTGTTTTCAGGCCACCTAATTCTATCATCTTTTGTTCCATCTGGGAACTTTTCTTCTGCATCTTTAGATTACGCTCATGCATTACACTATATGCACTTGCCAAAATCCAGATGTGCCGTGCTAAAGACACTACATCACCTGCTTTCACAGGGACACTACCGAATACATTCACAACATCAGTAGCTTCACTACCCTTAAGCTTATCCTGCCATTGTTTGCGCCGTGCTAAAGACACTACATCACCTGCTTTCACAGGGACACTACCGAATACATTCACATCAGTAGCTTCACTGCCCTTAAGCTTATCCTGCCATTGTTTGCGCCGTGCTAAAGACACTACATCACCTGCTTTCACAGGGACACTACCGAATACATTCACAACATCAGTAGCTTCACTACCCTTAAGCTTATCCTGCCATTGTTTGTGCCATGCTAAAGACACTACATCACCTGCTTTCACAGGGGCACCACTGAGTACATTCACAACATCAGTAGCTTCACTACCCTTAAGCTTATCCTGCCATTGTTTGTGCCGTGCTAAAGACACTACATCACCTGCTTTCACAGGGGCACCACTGAGTACATTCACAACATCAGTAGCTTCACTACCCTTAAGCTTGTCCTGCCATTGTTCTACCAATCCACAAGACACTACATCACCTGTTTTCACAGGGGCACTACTGAGTACATTCACAACATCAGTAGCTTCACAACCCTTGAGCTTATTCTGCCATTGTTCTGCCAATCCACAATTGACCAATTCATGTGCTATAAGATTGTAGGGAGCCTCAATCCAGCTCGGGATCTCCACAACAACCTCCTTAACATTATCCTTACGTTTTCTGAACATTTTGACACTATGCAAAAAGATTGAAAAAATATATCTGGAAATTTGCCAAATATATGTTTTTAATTTCTAAATTACAAAAATTAATTAATTACTTCTTATAGAAGTAATCCTGCCGACTACGCCAATTTATGTCTTGCTAAATTCTACTAAAAAGGGGGCTGAAAGCCCGTACTTACTAAGCACTCACTGATATCCTAATCAGGCACGAATACTAATATTCTTTATAGCAAGATACTATTTATTTTAATAGCACATGAATATAATCAATGGTACATAGGCATTTAGAACTATAGTCATAGAATCTTATACAAAAACAGAAATATGCATCAACATTACCGTTTGTTGTAGCAATCCTTTCACATCGGAGGGAACTCGATTTAATGATAAAGGAAACAACATCATGGCATCTTGCATCACAGGAACAGTGCGTACACTTCAATGTCCTGGAAGGTTTCCCTTAACATTAAGCGAGTCCGGTGTAATTTTATAGGAAAACTTTGTAGGTTGTGTTTAAATGGTCACCAGCATGTGACAGCTGAGTCATGTTCATGTAACTTGACCACAAACTGCTGTGGGCACCAGCAGCTTCCTGCACATATACTTGTACATCCTGCCAGTTGACAACTAACCGACCACAGTTGACCATAGTGTTAGTGAAATATTGCAATGAGCCGTAAATTTCAAATGCAAGCTTCCTTAAACCTGTCTTTAAGCCAACCACAAGTTTCCGGTAAGTGGAACTGTAAATGTGACTTCCTCATTATCTTAAAATCTGTTTGACATGTATTCTTTGGTCATCATATTGGCCATCCAGAGGACATCTCTTTGATACTGAATTATTGATAGGTCAAATAATATCTGGGATCACTCCTATCTTTTGATTATGATTCCTATCTAATCACACATTCTTTCAGTCATATCACATTGGTATCACAGTGACAGGGTCACAGTGACTGCTGAGATCGTTATACAGGTCGATACTGTGACATGTATCATTACTGTATCGTTGGTAAGGTCTGACTGGGGTACTTTACACACTGCGACATCGCTACCAATATATCATCAGGGGTCACGTCATTAGTGACGCACATCCGGTGCCGGTAGCGACATGGCAGCGTGTAACACTAATGAGCGACGATCAACGATCGCAAAATCGTTCCAAAACGGTGATCGTAGACACGTCAATCATTTCCTTAATATCGCTGCTGCCACCGGTTCGATGTTGTTCGTCGTTCCTGCGGCATCACACATCGCTATGTGTGACACCACGGGAGCGACGAACATCTCCTTATCTGTGTCCACCGGCAATGCGGAAGGAAGGAGGTGGGCGGGATGTTACGTCCCGCTCATCTCCGCCCCTCCTATTCTATTGGCCGGCCGCTTAGTGACGCCGCAGTGACGTCGCTATGATGCCAAATGCCCCTCCCCCTTGAAGGAGGGATTGTTCAGTGGTCATAGCGATGTCGCTGTCAAGGTATGTGCATGTGAAACTGCCGTAGCGATAATGTTCACTACGGCAGCAAGCACCAAATGTCGCATGAGCGATGGGGGCGGGTGATATCGCGCACGACATCGCTAGCTATCGCTAGCGATGTCGCAGCGTGTAAAGCACCCTTTTGACATCTCACCAGCGACCTCCCAGCGACTTACCAGCAATCCTTATCAGGTTATATCGTTGTCGGGATCACTGGTAAGTCGTTGTGTGTGACTGGGCCTTTAGAATATCATCACTTTTTCTGGCATGTAAAAAAATTGGACACGTCTTTTTGTTTTGGTGGGGAATGCTTTGTCCACTAAAAATACACAAACGTGAACAGCGGCATAGACAATAACAGGTATGAATGCTATCCAATAAAGATAGAAGTTGTACATGAAAATCTGATGTCTGAATGAGCCCTGTGCTAGTGTTATACAAAAGTTGTATGTGCAAGATATTAATGATTTCCATGTAACATGACTTTTGCCATTTGTATCTCCATGCAAACTATCAATGCAGTTCTAAATGGTAATTTGGCAGAGATTAAAGTAATAATAACCTTTACAGTGTAAAGCATAAAACTCAAACAATCTTAACAACAATCTTAACAATCAAACAATACACTAATATTAATGGAGTCAGAGGGCGGTGTTCATACTGAGTGCTCAAACTACGCTGCCTATTTGTCAGGACAGCTCATGGCACAGAATGCAGCCATGACTCCGGAATGTCTGACTGAAGGCCTTTGACCTTCCCCAACCACCCCCTACCCCCTAGGGTTCTTATCTAAAATAAACACAAACACTGCGTGACTTGGATATAAAGGCCACAGCAGCCCCATTTATTCATAACAGAAACATAAGCCATGTAACAATACAAATCTTCATTGAAGAACCCCCGAAAAGGAAGGGGGGGGGTACCTGAAGGTTAACCAAAATGTTCTTTGCAACATCAGCCCATCTCCTGACCCTCATCCGCAACACACCGACTCGAGAGCCCAAGCCAGATGTTGCCCACACTATGTCCCGCTGAGACTCAACCCAGCAAGGACCCGTTTACCAAACAATTGCACCGCTAGAGGTAACCCGCTCCGGCACTGGGTTCCGTCCTCTCCTCTGTGCAAACCCCCACCTTCAGACACCCCCCTCCTTTCCGCCACCGCGAGTGCGCATGACCCCTTGTGCGCGCGAGTCCTCCCACACCAACAAAGCCTTCTCAACCCCCTCCATCAGCCCTAAGGCCCAAATATCATTTCCCACCGAATTTAAATGGACCCCGTCCTGGCGCAACAAGTCGGCGGACACCGCTTCCAACTCCGGGTGCCGAACAGAGACACCCCCGACCCGGGAAATGAACCGCCCAATCTCCCGATTCACTTTACTTCGCGCCCTGTTTACTGCCTCCACCGACCTGGCGTGCCGCCATGCCAGCCGCGCAACCATATCAGACCAGACAATTATTAGACCCGGGTGGGAAGACAGGAGCCGCAGGCAGTCACATTTTATGTCTTGTATCAGGTCCCTGGAAGCCCGGAGACCCAGGTCATTCCCACCCGCGTGTAGTACTACCACGTCCGGTGCTCTGTCCAACTGCGAATGGTGGCGCCAGGTAGGCAACACCTCACTCCACAGCATGCCCCTGACCCCGATCCATCGCACAGTCGCCTTTTCCCTGGGGACCCCCAGCTGGCGGCCGTCCGGTCGTATTCCCGCACGAAACGCCCCCCAATACACGTATGAGTGGCCGAGCACCCACACCAACAATGGTAAACCTACAAAACAAAAGGTGACAACACAGAGGAGGGGTGGGGGGGGGGAGGAGGCACGAGGAAGAAAAAGATGGGTAATGAATACCAAACAAATACCGTCCCCGAACCCCCCCCCCACCAATATCTCACAACAAGTTCGGCCGGACGTAAGATCTAAACCTGGCCGAGTCCCATCGTCCAATCTTACGGAGAGCCTGCGCGCCCAGACCCCAACGAGCCGCCTGAGTCGCAGCCCCAATCCGAAAGGAATGCGACGCGAACTCAGCCTCGTTGAGACCGCAACACTGCAGGCACCTCCGAAAGATGCAGACAAATTGGTAACTAGACAAGGCTGATCCGTCCTGGTGGGACAAAAGGGACCCCGGGCGAGCTCCCCTCACTTCTAAAAACGCCGACAGCCATCTGACAGGGCACTCCGCTAAACCAGGTACACCCCATAGTTCCACCATCCGACCTCTGCCCAGCTGGTCCGTCTTTGACCGTCTCAAGCAGCACCGTACCACATCCATACCGCATTCCACGTCCTCCAACAACAAACCTCCGTGACTCCTCGTGTTTCTGCTCACCAGTTCACTAATTCTAAACGCCCCAAAGAAGGCCAAAACAAAAGCGGTCCCGAACAACTGGCATTCATACCCCGAACAGCACACCCGAGGCAAAACCGACAACAGCTTGCCCAGCAGCTCAAAAGATACCGGGCGCCGAAGGTCTCGGCGCGCCCCCGCCCTCCGGTAACCCTTCAGCGCCTGGCGCACCCAGAAATCCTTCGTAACATCCTTCCAGCCCAGTAACTTGAAAAAGAAAGCAATGCCCGCCAACCTGCCCGCCACGGCCGACCACGAAAGGCCTTCTTCCTTAGCCCTGCCCATCATGAACAAAACTAAATAAACTCTGTCACCTTCAGATACATGACCTCCCACCTCATCAACCAACTCGAGCCAACGGTCCCACGCTGAATTATAGCTGCGCCACATACTGGGTGCCACCGAATGTCTGATCAATTCCCAGGCCGGCTGCAAACCAGGTCCCACAACCAGACGGGCCACACGGTCTCCTGCTGCTCCGCGTCCGGCGCCAGCATTCGAAAGCGGTCCCACTGGAAGCGAGATAAAGCATCAGCCACAGAATTGAGTACCCCCGGCACATGTACAGCGCAGACCCACAAGTTCAACTCCAGACATTTCAGCACCAAATGACGCAAGAGATCCACCACCGGGGGGGAATCAGCTGTCAACTTGTTAACACACTGAACGACCCCCAGGTTGTCACACATGAAACGCACCTTCCTGTCTTTCAAATCCTGTCCCCAAACCTCTATAGCCACGACAATAGGAAAAAGTTCCAACAGGGCCAAATTCCTAGTCAGACCGCAAACCCGCCACGAATCAGGCCACCTGCCGACACACCATCTCCCCCCAAAATATGCGCCAAAACCACTGGATCCCGCCGCGTCCGTATACAGTACCAACTCCTCATTTGACACCACCTCGCGAAGCCACAATGACCGTCCATTATACAGCTGCAAAAAACGAGACCACACTCTCAGGTCCGCCTTGTGCTCCACCTTCAAACGCACAAAATGCAAAGGGTGCAACACACCGGTAGTGGCTTGAGCCAAGCGACGGGAAAAAACTCTCCCCATCGGCAAAATCCTACACGCAAAATTCAACTTCCCCAACAGGGACTGCAAGTCCCGTAAACGAATCTTCTTGGCCTCAATGGCCCCTTGAACGCAACGCCTCAAATCCGCCAGCTTGTCCTCCGGCAAGCGGCACTCCATGGCAACCGTATCCAGCTCGATACCCAGGAATTTCAAAACAGTAACCGGACCCTCCGTCTTCTCCGGTGCCAACGGGACGCCGAAGCGGCGAGCAACCTGCTCCACTGTCCGAAGCAAAAGGGAACACTGCGAGGATCCAGCAGGTCCCATGCACAAAAAATCGTCCAAGTAATGCAACACTGAATCTAGACCCGCCTCCTCCTTAATTACCCATTCCAAAAAACAACTAAACTTCTCAAAATAGGAACATGAAATTGAACAGCCCATAGGCAAACAACAATCTACATAAAACTTGTCCTCCCACCAACACCCCAACAGGTGAAAACTGTCCGGGTGCACCGGCAACAGGCGGAAGGCCGCTTCTATATCCGTTTTTGCCAAAAGCGAACCACGACCCAACTTCCTTAACCATTCCACAGCCTTATCAAAACGGACATACGATACTGAAACCAGCTCAGGATCAATACCGTCGTTCACCGACCGGCCAGTAGGATAGGACAAATGGTGGATAAGCCGAAACTTGTTAGGTTCCTTTTTCGGGACCAACCCCAACGGGGACACAACCAAGTCCGGCAATGGAGGGGCATCAAAAGGCCCCGCCATCCGTCCTAGTTCCACCTCCTTCCGTAACTTATCCGCAACAATCTCACCATGTAAGCGAGTTGACTGTAAATTTTTCAAACGAATCTCTCCCGTCTTAACCACTGACGGTATCTTGAAACCAAAACTAAAACCTTCACTCAACAATTCCGCCGACCCCCGATCCGGGTATCTACTTAGAAACGGCGCCATCCGATCTACCCTCACCGGGGTCCTCCCTTTTTGACGAAGACTCAGCGGCCTTCCCTTTTCCCTTCCGGAAGCACTTAAGGTGACTGTGGGCGCCACCACAGCCCGAACACTCGTGCTTGAATCGGCAGGAGGAACCAAACCGGCATTCCTTTTCATTGAACTGCCAGCAAACGCCCTTTTTGGGCCCCGGCGAGGTGCCAAATGATCCCCCGCCGGTGCCCCCTGGAAAGGACTGCGATGCCGACTTCGGCGCAGCCATCAGCCGCATCCATAGACTGATTTCTTTGTGGTCCCACCGTAAACTGGGTCTGACCGCCTTCCTCTGGCGAAACTGCTCGTCATATCTTAGCCAAGCAGTCCCCCCATAGGTCCTATACGCCTCACAGATAGAGTCCAGATAACAAAAAAGCGCCGAACAGTTATCCGGAGCCTTTTCCCCCACCACACTGGCCAGTATCACAAATGCCTGCAACCAGTTCTGAAAAGTGCGAGGAATAAGGCGATAACGCCGCCGCTCTTCCTCGTCCTTTTTGCTCTCATCCGGTTTAACCCGATCCAGATTAAACTTTTCCAACGGAAGCAATGAGAATATTTCAACATATTCATCCTTCCATATTTTTTCCCTGGTCTCCTGCTTCAGATGCGCCCCCAACGGTCCATCAAAGCAGACATACACTTCCCCTCTCGCCTTGTCATCTAATCGAACAATGTCCACTGCAGCCGCAGCTGCGGCAGCGGGAGCCGCAGCTGCGGCCGCGGGAGCCGCCACCACCGGCTCACCAACCACATTGCCACTAGCAACCCCTCCAACCGCAGGAGTCACAACCTCCTGCCCCGTCGCTCCCTGCCACACCAAGCTAGGGCCCCCCACAGGGGCAAACAAACCCCTGACCAACCTCAACAATTCAGCTGCCACACTGCCGTCACCCGTCACCGCATTCATGACCTGCCCTCCAACCGGGCCACCAAGCAAACCACTCGTACCACCAACCCCATTTACGCCCTGCACGCCATCCATATCACCAAACACACCATCCATAGCCAAACCAGGTGTACGAGAAATAGGAAAAACCGTGGTTTTACCAGGCTGACTCCGAGAAGATCCCGAAACAGCCGTCACATGTCCTCCGCGTCGCACTCCAGCCGCTTCGCCGACCTCCACGATCTGGTCCCCGGTGTCGTCCTCCGCGGCGTCCTCCTCCAAGGTGGCCTCATCTTCGTCACTGGACCCAGGCCCAGGGAGCCCACCGTCCGGCAGACTCGACCTTAGGCCCCGTCCGCCCGCAGCACCATCCATCCTCCGCGCCGTCCGCGACGATCCAGACGCTGGCACCGCCACGTAATCACCGCCTGGGGCATGCCGTCCGGCATCCCCGCGTGCTCCAGCTGATCCCGACGCCGTCCCATCGCTGACCATCCGCTGTGATCCCAGGCCGGGCCCCGCCAATCCGGGGCGTCTCCGTACTGGCTCCCCCGCCGACACTGGGACCCCATGCTCCTGCATGGGCCCCGCTCTGCTCCTGGCCCTTGCTGCCGCTGCCACTGCGGCCTCATCCGTGCCCTGCGATCCTGCTGGCCCACGCAACCCAGCTGGCCCCCGTGACCCCGCTGGCTCACGCGACCCCGCCGACCCACGCGACCGCGCCGGCCCACGCGACCGCGGCGGGTCAGGTGACCACACCGGGTCAGGCAAGCTTGCCGGATCGCGGGGACGCGCCGGGACGGGTGAGTACTCGGGGCCACATGACCGCGCCAGGTCAGGTGACAGCGCCCGGTCAGGTGACAGCGCCCGGTCAGGTGACCGCGCCGCCCCACGTGACCGCGCCGCCCCACGTGACCGCGGCGCCCCACGTGACCGCGCCGCCCCACGTGACCGCGCCGCCCCACGTGACCGCGGCGGGTCAGGTGAGCGCGCTCGGTCAGGTGAGGCCGCCGGAGCACAAGGGGACGCCGGGCCATGCGAGCGCAGCGGGCCACGTGACCGCGCCGGGTCAGGTGACCGCGCCGGGTCAGGTGACCGCGCCGGGTCACGCGGCCGCGACGCGTGCGTCACTGCCGTGCGCCGCGAACCGGAAGAGGAGGGGAGGCCGGCCATGTCGCTCACCGCCCCGTTGCCTTGGTGCCCGCGGCCCGACTTCCGGCCGGGGCCTCGCGACGTCCCGGCTCCCGGATCCACCGCCGCACGTCCACTTGGGCTCCGTCTCCGCTGCCGGCTCCTCGGCGTCATCTCAGGGCTAAGGCGCTCCGGGGGCCGCGTTCTTCGCTGCCGCTTCGGAGGCAGGGGGGTCCCATCTTCCTCACCGACGCCGGACCATCGTTGGAGCTGTTCGTCCATCCAACGCTGTCCACGCTGCTCCGCCATCCTCTTCATCTGTGCCATGAAGTCCTCCATCTTCGGGATCCAGCCACAACGATTACAGTCACCGTCCAGGTAGGAATGGCCCACCCCCCCTCTGACCTGCCCTATATACTACCCCCTATAGCACCACACCCTGACCAATCATACTGCCCCTTAGCACCACCCCCAAATTTCGCGCCCAAACTGACTTCTCCATTAACCCCTTATTAACCCTATGGCCTGGCATCCCTCCTAGTCATGTAGCCCTCCCTTGAGCCCCTTCGGGTCAGCAGTCCGGGCTCTTCCTTTATGTGCCTTTTATCCAATATTAGCCCCTTGTACCAGTTTACAGTGTGCCCTTATAGCATATATTTTGAAGTTTGCGCTTGCAAACCTTGTTTCAAAAGTGCAAAGTAGCAAAAGTCAAATATAACTTTAAAGGAAAGCTATCATCCAAAAAATGACATATTGGTTAAATCATATATCTTGTGTTACATGTATTTAACCTCTTAACCCCCGGGTGATTTTCTGTTTTTTGTTTTTTCGTTCCCTTCTTCCAACACCTATCATGTTTTTATTTTTTCTTCAATATAGACATGTGACTGCTTATTTTTTTGCCACACGAGGTATTCTTTTTAATGACACAATTCATGCTGCCATATAATGTACTGGAAAACGGGAAAAATATTCCAAGTGTGGTGAAATCACAAACATTTTTGGGAGGAGGGGTTATTTACCATGTTCTCGATACGTTAAAACTGACCTGGCGTTATGATTCCCCCGGTCAGACCAAGTATGTAGATACCAAACATGTATAGTTTTTTGTTTTTTAAGTGGTGATAAAAATATTCTGAAATTTGACAAAAAAAAAAAGAATATCACTTTTGTCGTCATTTTCCGAGAGCTGTAACGTTATAATTTTTGGGGGATCTGGGTGCGTGAGGGCTTGTTTTTTGTGCCCTGAGCTGATATTTTTATTGATACCATTTTGTTATAGATACAATGTTTTGATCGTCTTTTTTTGCATTTTCATGCAATGTTGCTGCAACCAAAAAAAATTAATTCTGGTGTTTTGATTTTTTTTTCCTCGTTACACCATTAATTGATTAAATTAATTTATTTTATAGTTTGATCGATCGGAGATTTCTGAACGCGTTGATACCAAATATGTGTTTAGTTTTTAAAAAAAAATCCTTTATTTTTAATGGAACAAAAAAGGGGTGATGTGAAATTGTGGGTTTTTTTTTAAATATTTTTTTAAATGTTTTGTTGTTTACTTTTTACAGTAGTTAATAGTCCCTTTAGGTAACTTGAATCTGCACTTACAATCACCTCAGAAATGCTCTGTATAGCAAAAATCATCATCTATGAATGCCTGCTCGTAGCCAGTGTTCACAGGAGGATTATGATGTCAGACACAAGGGTCATCAGCTGACCCCTGCCTACCATGACAGGCAATCGGTGCCACATTATCACATGATGGGGTGCCGATGGGTGGGATCAGTGACACGCAAGAGTGACAGTAGCATTAAACTGGTTAACAGCCACGGGTTAGAAGCACTTGATGGCTGATTAAATCAGCTGTCAAGGGCCAGTAAAGATGTGGGCTCAGCATGTGCCCTCATCAAAGACAGGGACATGGGTGATCGTGAAGAGGTTAAAAAAATTGGCAATAGTTTTTTTTTTTACATATCACAATCTGTATGAAAAATAAAAAAAAATAATTAATAATCTTTCAATTTCACTCTGGCCACTGGGGCTTTTTTAGGGGTACTTCACACACAGCGAGATTGCTGCTGAGATCGCTGCTGAGTCACGGTTTTTGTGACGCAGCAGTGACCTCATTAGCGATCTCGCTGTGTGTGACACTGAGCAACGATCTGGCCCCTGCTGTGAGATCGCTGCTCGTTACACACAGCCCTGGTTCATTTTTTTATTGTTGCTCTCCCGCTGATAAGCACACATCGCTGTGTGTGACAGCGAGAGAGCAACAATCCTGAATGTGCAGGGAGCAGGAGCCGGTGTCTGACAGCCTGCGGTAAGCTGTAACTAAGGTAAACATCGGGTAACCAAGGTGGTTACTCGATAATTACCTTCGTTATCAGCCTCCGCAGCTCTCACGCTGCCAGTGCCAGCTCCCTGCACACGCTAAGCTAAACGGTGTGCGCTGGTAACTAAGGAAAAAATTGGGTAACCATACCCGATGTTTACCTTAGTTACCAGTGTCCGCAGCTTCTAGACGCCGGCTCCGTGCAAGCGCAGCATCACTTGCACGTCGCTGGGGGCTGGTCACTGGTCGCTGGTGAGATCTGCCTGATTGACAGCTCACCAGCGACCATGTAGCGACGCAGCAGCGATCCTGACCAGGTCAGATCTCTGGTGGGATCGCTGCTGCGTCGCTAAAGTGTGACGGTACCCTTAGACTCTCACATCTTAGGCTATGTCCGCACGTTGCTTTTTACCTGCTTTTTTGCTGCTTTTTCAACTGCAGCGTTTAATGCCAAAATGGATGTGTTCTGCTTTTCAAGCAAAGTCTATGGGAATTTGGGTTTCTTGTCCGCACTATGCTGATCAAACTGCAGCCTTTTTGTTGCAGAACTTTGGTCAAAAACTCAGCTTTGCAGTGAAAAACTTAAATGGCAAAAACAATTTGCCATTTGGGTTTTGCACTGCAAAGCTGAGTTTTTGACCAAAGTTCTGCAACAAAAAGGCAGCAGTTTGAACTGCATAGTGCGGACAAGAAACCCAAATTCCCATAGACTTTGCTTGAAAAGCAGAACACATCCATTTTGGCATTAAACGCTGCAGTTGAAAAAGCAGCAAAAAAGCAGGTAAAAAGCAGGTAAAAAGCAACGTGCGGACATAGCCTTATTGTTTCAGGAAATAACATATGTACCTAGCCACATTAGTCACACCCCAGACTCTATCTGTTGTATTGAAGTGTCTAATGAGCTTGTGCAAAAGTCATTGTGAAAGGAGTGAGAGCAGGATCAGGTGTGACATCGCCTATTGTGATTGGTGGATCTTGTGTTATTAGCTGTGTATAGAGGTGTTATCTGTCATTGTAATCCTACCTATGCTGATAATAATACACCTGTAAACTCTTTCTGAAAGGACAGGAAGTTTTTTTTTATCTCCAAACAGGTGAACAGGTGCCAACTACTATAACTACATGAAACACAAAGGATACAACAGCACTTTGTATATAAGACACATGGAAATATAGAATATAGAACATGTAAACTGCATCACTGCTATATATAATATACTTAGAAAAATTAAGTTTTTTTCCACAAAAATTTCTCAAGTTCCTGTGTGTGCGTCAACTGCAGCAAGATAACCTTTCTTTGTGGGACCCTATACTAGTGTCATGCGTCTCCTGGACTAAAAGGCTACAAATATATGGGCAGATAGAACTTGAAGTATGAGTCTAAAAAAGGCCCAGTGTGAAAATTTCAAGATTACTTATTTTGTTAATTTTTTTTAATTAGGATTGTGATATGAAAAAAAACCCATCGGAAACAAATTGAATAAATTATATTTAATACAAAAAATTGATTTAAACAAAAAATCACATTATGACAATTGCTTTCCTTAAGGCCCGTTTCAGACGTCAGTGATTCTGGTACGTTTGTGCTTTTTTTTATACGTACCAGAATCACTGACATACGCAGACCCATTATAATCAATGGGTCTGCGCACACATCAGTGATTTCTCACTGACTGTGTCTCCATGCGGTGTACACGCGTGTCCTTGATTGCCGCACGGAGACATGTCCATTTTTTTCTGGCATCACTGATGTCCCACGGACCACACTATGGTATGATCTGTGTGTGATCCGTGAAACATGTGCCAGAAAAAAATGTGCATATAAAATAAAAATCATTTTATACTCACCTTCTCCAGCGACGCTCTGTGCAGCCTGTTCTGCCTGCTGCTTCTGAGCCGCCTCATTACTGTCATGCATATTCATGATTGCACGACACAGCCGACCCGGAAGCAGCTGCTGCGGAGGTCAGCGCCGGCCGGATGCTGCACCGCGGGAGGATTCAGCACCAAGGAGAGCGGGATCGGGCATAGGTGAGTTGATCGCTATGTGCAACCACGGAGAACAGAGCCCGGATTGCACATAGACGACCCATGTGTACCGTGAATCACGAAACACGGAGGGACATGTGCGTGCTTTACACGTCAGTGAAGAACGTCTGTGTTTTTCACTGACTTGTGAAACGAGCCTAAAGAGGTGACATAGGTATTCTGCAAAGGTATGTATGTTATGCTATGTTTCTTTTCAGTAAGATTTCAAGGGCAACTCATACTACGGCATTGTATACAGTGGTGTACATCAGGGTTATATATTTGGGAGATTTCTCTGGCATATGCTCAAAACGTAAAGACCCAACACCATGCACAGAGACTTACAAATGTGTCTCGATCGCAGAAGAACAGGAGAAGCAGAATAATAGGAGTAATACACTGCTCTCCATGAGTCTCACAAACCATCTTTACAACAGTTCTGTGAAAACCTCCGTGTGAAACGTACTATAGGATTAATAATTCAGTTCTCAGCAAATGATTATTTCTTAAGCTGTCTCTTGCCTTAACCTGGCTGTTTTTCTCTTGTCACCTAAGCTTTTATTGTTTATCTCTTTTCATTAACTTATTCCATCTTGAACTGTGAGTGCTATAACTATAGCCATGAGGAGCGTACAATGTATGCTGCTTCAGGTTTTATGAAACTGCACATTCCATCATTCATTTTCCATAGTTTTTGGCGAAGAAATCCACTTTGCTGTTCTTCTTTAATCACCATTTGAAGTTT
This sequence comes from Anomaloglossus baeobatrachus, assembly GCF_048569485.1. Lineage (NCBI taxonomy): Eukaryota > Metazoa > Chordata > Amphibia > Anura > Aromobatidae > Anomaloglossus > Anomaloglossus baeobatrachus. The sequence continues at coordinate 103,027,704 of NC_134355.1, read as the reverse complement.
TCTGCTAAATAGATTTTGGTGCACAGGGGCCGGACTTCTCCTCCCTGTCTGTGATTTCCCAACCACTCCGCCTGCCTTCTGTCTGTGACTCATCGGTTACTACTAAGGCTGCTTTCACACTTTCGTTGTTTTGCATCAGTCACAATCCATGACCTTGAGGAAATACGGTATCCTGCAAAATATTTTGCAGGATTCCGTTTTTTCCCCATAGACTTGTATTAACAACGGATTGCGACATATGGCCCTGCGTTGCATCCGGCGCTCGACGGATCAGTCGTGGCATGACTGACCATCAGACGGAAGGAACGCACAATGTAACATTTTTTGGAGCGTCAAAAAACGCACTCCGCAGGATTCCGCCGCAATCCATCAAGAGCAATAATGGCTGTCTATAGTGCTGGATTCCGCCGTAATCTGTCACACGACGGAATCCAGTGCTGGATTCCGTCATGTTCTACTGAGCATGCCCAGCATATCTGGCACTCCCATTGGGCTGTCCCAGAAACAAACAGATCACGACGGATCTATCAAAAAACGGACGCACATCAGATGTAATGGACGCAACGAATCAGTTTTTTCACAGAATTCCTGTGAACGGAATCCTGTGAACTAACACATCCGTTGCTTCTGTTGACAGCTAAAAAATGACAGATCCATCATTCCATCCCAACAACAGACCTGACAGATTTAAACCAACGGAAGTGTGAAAGCAGCCTTAAATTTAAAACAGAAGAGGCCGGTCATTCACAGAACAGAGGCAGGCTGAGGGGCAGGGGAACCACAGACAGGGAGGAGAAAACCCAGTGTACAGTCTGTGCACCAAAATCTAATTAACAGAAAACTTCAAATGGTGATTACAAAAAACAAGAAACTGGATTTCTTCACCAAAGGTATCAATTTAATCTGTGTTACAGCACCATTTAAGCCATTTATTTACATTGCAAAATCATGCTCACAGGTTCTTTTTAAAGAGAATCTGTCCCCAGGTTTTTGCCACCTAATCTGAGAGCAGCATAACATAGGAGCAGAGATCCTGATTCCAGGAATGTGTCACTTACTGGGCTGCTTAGTGTAGTTTTGCTAAAATCTCTGTTTAATCAGCAGTAGATTATCATTAGAGGACTACTTGTCCTGCTAACAGGTAGTCCAGCATATTCATGGGCTCTGTATAACTGCTAGATCTGCAGGAGGGAAAATATTTATTTTTATCAAAATGACAGCAAACAGCTCAGTAAGTGACACATCGCTGGAATCAGGGTCTCTGTCTCTACATTATGCTGCTGGCAAATGGGGAGCAAAAATCTAGTGACAGATTCCCTTTAACTGCCTGTTTGGCAACATGGAAGGCTATTGTCTGGAAAAACAGGATTCAGAAGAAGGTAAGGAAGGTACAATGGTCAAGTTAACAGGTATAGTAGCAGTAATGGTAACAAAAGATATAAATGAAGATCAAAAGCACAAGGACCTAACAAGATTGTGTTTGGTAATTGCAGGAAAGTTCATAATGCATAAGGACATCTCTTCTTTAGGAAAAGGCATTGATGAGGGAAGATAAGGGAAGCCCTTAGGCCATGGACAATTTAGTTTATGGTTAGTAAAATAAGGATTAGTATGATTAGTACAATTGGGATGAAATGGGGGTGCATTATTGCTGCAAGCAAGATATATCTAATTTAATGTTCAATAATCTACCATCAATGAGATCACTGGCTTGGAAAAACGTATGCAGCACATTTTTGGGCAGGATACACTATCACAATTTGTTCATAGGCATTTCAGGTGTACTTGCCAACCATAATGGAAATAGCCCAACAATGGAGAACTTTCCAAAGCACAAGCTTTCTGATATCTACAGACAAATGTGTGGAATTTCACATTTCTGGGGACATATTGTAAGTCCAACCTGTCAACATTTGCTGTTTTATAACTGCAAGGGAAAAAGAGCATTCATCTTGTCTATTCCCCGATTAGTGAAATTGGAAGTAGCAGTGGAGCACCCCACGGAGCCTTGGGAATTTTCGTCACGGGTGGCCCTGGCCGGCTTCGTGATCCCAATGTGTCCACGAAGGGATGGTTGATGGGATGATGGTGGGGAGATGAGGATGAAGGGGTTGGGGATGTTGGGAGTTGTTGTCTCATGACGCCACTTGTGGTGTGCGGCCAGGGATTAGCTCTGGCGCGGATGGTGTCGCAGCTCGGATGGTTCGGCTCCCCACAGGTAGAGCCAGGCCCCAGGGAGGATGATGGGGGTGGCAGTCTATGGTGGTGTGCACAGGGGTGCAGGACTGAGAACGCCCACAGTAACTGGACAACACAGGCCGGTAGTTTCTTTTACCTTTTACTGGTCAGTCGTTATGGTCCTGAACTTATAGTGGTCTGGTAGCAGTGGGGAATCTCTTTTTGCCAGGTGGGTTGGAGGAATTCCTTAGTGTGCACTGTGCGTGGATCATTGTAGCCTGAAGCAGCACAGCGTCCCCCTTCTGAGATGCTATATGCCTTGCACCTTATGGCGGGCAGCGTGAGCTGGATGTAGGGCCCACTTGTATTTCTGCGGCCCCGGACTCTATTGTGCTACTTCACCTTGGGAGTCTCTGGTGAGCCAGGAGATGTGGAATCTCCTGCTGTCTGGGTTTTATTGCTGGGCCATTAGAACCCGACAGTCGAGGACCCCGGTGTCCTGATTCTTGCGCTCGGTCTTGGAAAGCTTACACAACAGCTCTCTTACAGCGACCTTTCTCTTTTCTTGCTTCTTGTGTTCTGAGGTCCCTTTTCCTGTCTCCCTGTCTAACCCCTCCCCAACCCAGAATGCACAGGGAAGCTCATTCCAACCAGGACTTAAACTCCCCCTTCTGGCCTGAGTTAGGAAGTGTTGGTGTGATTGTATCTGACATGGAGATTTCCCCGCTGCTTCCAGGCATAGCATTGCCCCCCGGTGAGGAGAACAATGCCACTGTGGCTCCCCTGACCACTGGGGTGGCACAGCAGCAGATGGGCAGTAGAGACCAGAATGGCGCACATCTTATTTCTGGAGGTGTGCAAGGAGGTAGAGGGTCTGAGGCCTTATCAGAGACCCACACAAGAAGCTGTGTAGGTGGGAGAGAGCATCTGCCCACCAGCTACACATAAAGTGTAGTTACGGAGCAAAAAGGGGAAATTCATACATCTGGAGCAGGAGTGGGGAATCTTGTCTCTGTCAGGGGCCATTTAAATATTTATAACATCATTCAAGGGCCATACAAAATTATGAACTTAATATTATCCTACTTTATTTGGTCATACATTTAATTAACTCACCCCTAATTTGATGGATGGAACTGATTCACTTTGGTGAGGTGTGTGATGTTAGGTGGGATTGTTGATAATACTCGCAACTGGTTTCCCGGATTCTCAGTGATCTAGAGCACAGTCACATATTTGTGATTAATTTTAAAAGAAACTCACAGCATTAAATTCTAAACACAGATGTATATTACACTACATGTCTCTTCAATTTATGAAATTCATCACTGCTCACATAACTTTTAAAAAACCTCAATGGGAGGTCTGAAGTATACATCACATAGGAAACAAGAAGACTGCTGTATATACATCACATAAAAGACACTGAGATGCTGTACTTATATAACTGTCACATGGTGTCTGGCTCAAAACTCGCCTAGTGTCAGGATCAGGACTACTTCTGATGCTGTTCACACAGACATTTCACACAATACTGCTTTTGAGTCGCATAGTCAGGCTCGGAGGTCAACCACCTGTGCTCTTGTTAGTAATATGGCCGATCAGGATACCTAGGCCCTGCCTGACCTTGAAATAGGTCCTAGGTAGTGACGAGACTTGATGAGCACTAGTCAGTTCCACTAAGACCCAAAGAACACACAGGAAAAACAAACACCTGCAAGATCACTTTCGGAGAATGACAGCAATATACAACAACGTGTTTCGAGAGGAGATTTCAAGCCGAATGCTTGCCATCTGGACAACATAGGAGTAAACTCTATCACCGGCAACAAACCAAGGAAAAAGGCAGGTATATATAGACACAGGGAGTGGGGACAAGGTTTTTCAGCTGAACTGCCAAGATATCCACAAGGTCAAAAAGGGAAAGAGTTAACCCTAACAGGGAAGATATATAGAACTCCCCGTGTTTGCATGGGTTTCCTCCGAGCACTCCGGTTTCCTCCCACACTCCAAAGACATATAGTTAGGGACTCTAGCTTGTGAGCCTCAATGGGGACAGTGTTGCCAATGTATGTAAAGTGCTATGGAATTAATAGCGCTATGTAAATGAATAAATATAATATATTAACTCCTTTCACACCAAGAAAGATAAAATGGAATATCAAGGAGCAATTTGTGCGGCCAAACGCAGTGACCTTCTACAGCCGGACACCACAGGGTTGTCTGTCAACCGTGACACACCTGTGGCAATACATCCCAAGAGAGGCGGGGCGTATACATCACAGGAGACAGGGGGCTCCCGCTGCTGTCTTCATCGGGTTTACTGGAGTGCAGAGAGCACTGACTCTACCCACATAGTATCTGCTGAGACTGGACAGCAACAGGAGGTAAATCTTCATTGCATTTCATACACCACACTGCTCAGTAGTGAACAATGCATGTGAGTGCTTGCATTGTAAGGAGCAAATAAAGTGGCCTGAGCTATCCGATCCCTGGGCATGTGGGCCTATAACACCAACTAAAATGTGCAGCAGATAAGGATCTAGGGCCTAAGAACCCCCCCCCCCGCAGATTGTACTAAAAAAACGCTGCACACCACTGCTTTGTAAACATACCATAAGCTCTCAGCTTCTACATGTAGGTCAACACATCACTGTGTGCTTGAATAGAAAGGCTATGATCCTATACATAGAGTGGATTATAAAGCTCATATACTCCTTATTGGGTCCATTCACCGCTCAATGTAAGAACCCATGCAGGGGCTAAGAAAGTCTTCCTGCTAAGCAGCGCACTGCATAGCATTTTATTGAACAACCAATGGGGGTCTTGTACACTAGATATTAAACAAAAAATTATAAATGCTCTTTAAAGTTTTTTGCCTTCCTATTCTAAAGGGTGCTTTACACGCTGCGACATCGCTAGCGATTGCTAGCGATGTCGAGCACGATATCACCCGCCCCCGTTGTTCATCGACATTTGGTGCTCGCTGCCGTAGTAAACATTATCGCTACGGCAGCGTCATACGCATATACCTTGTCAGTGACGTTGCTGTGACAGTCAAACAAACCCTCCTTCAAGCGGGAGGTGCGTTCGGCGTCATAGCGACGTCACTGCAGTGTCACTAAGCGGCCGGCCAATAGAAGCAGAGGGGCGGAGATGAGCGGGACGTAACATCCCGCCCACCTCCTTCCTTCCACATTGCCGGCGGACGCAGGTAAGGAGTAGAGATGAGCGAACCGGTCCCAGTTCGGCTCGAGTTCGGTTCGCCAAACGGAGGTCTCGTTCGAGTTCGGTTCGTCGAACGTTCGACGAACCGAACTCGAACCGCATAGGAAACAATGGCAGGCAATCACAAACACATAAAACACCTAGAAAACACCCTCAAAGGTGTCCAAAAAGTGACAAACAACTCACAACACAACACAAACACATGGGAAAGTGACAAGGACATATACTCATGCGAAAACAAAAGAGCTGGACAAGGAAAAAGAGGAGGAGACACAGATATAGGCATGGCACGCCCTTCTAAAATCATGTAAAACACCACAAGGTGACTCCAAGCGGAGTTCTCCCTTTTTTCCAATAATTGGGCCACACACACACACACCCACCCCTTCAGTGGCAGCACTTGTGCCCCAGTTGTACACTTCACAGCTAGATTTGCATCAAGCACATTCAAAAATACGCCATCCTTTTCCGTCCTCAGGATTGCACCGGGGTAGGTAGCAAAGTCTTTCCTGATCCCAGCTCTGTTCATCTTGGATCATTTTTAAAAAACACAGCAAGCAAGGGTTACTCCAAGCGGAGTCTCCCTTTTTTTCCAAAAATTGTGCCCCACACACACCCACCCATTCAGTGGCAGCACATGTGCCCTAGTTGTACACTTCACAGCTAGATTTGCATCAAGCACATTCAAAAATATGCCATACTTAACTGTCCCCAGGATGACACCGGGGTAGGTAGCAAAGTCTTTGCTGAACCATGACTTGTTCATCTTGGCTCCTTTTAAAAAACACAGCAAGCAAGGGTTACTCCAAGTGGAGTCTCCCTTTTTTTCCAAAAATTATGCCCCACACACACCCACCCATTCAGTGGCAGCACTTGTGCCCTAGTTGTACACTTCACAGCTAGATTTGCATCAAGCACATTCAAAAATATGCCATACTTAACCGTCCCCAGGATGACACCGGGGTAGGTAGCAAAGTCTTTCCTGATCCCAGCTCTGTTCATCTTGGATCATTTTTAAAAAACACAGCAAGCAAGGGTTACTCCAAGCGGAGTCTCCCTTTCTTTCCAAAAATTGTGCCCCACACACACCCACCCATTCAGTGGCAGCACTTGTGCCCTAGTGTCAGACTTCCGGGATTTCCAGTTCTCTTTTGAAAGAGCTTGCCCTCGGTTAACATGGAGTTTGCTGTTCTGTTGCCCTACTTCCTGTCCATCTGTTTAAAAGGCCGCCCCTAAGCTCACTCCAGTGCCTGAGTATACTGCTTGCTGTGTACTCCTGCTTTGCTGCTCTTGGTTCCTGATTGACATTTTGGATCCTCCTGAAAACAACCGACACCGACTCTGGACTTCACCCGGTCTCATCAAGCTGTGCCCGGACTCCGTCTGCCGTCTTTGGTCAGCACTTCTGCCCGGTTCCTTTCGGTTTGTAACCACTCTGGACTCTCATCTCGTGCGGACATTTTTGGACTATACTTATTGCCCTTTGTGTCCCGGCTGCTGCGCATTTAGGCCTTCTGGGGTGATTGCCAGACAGTCCCTGTATAGGGGTTCGCTCTTGGTGGTCTCCCTGGGGGAGTCCGGTGCGTGGCCCCGGGAATTCCCTCCGCTCCGATCCTGGAAGGTATTTCCTGTGTCTATTGTTCTACTGTGTTTTGTTCCGTTAATGTACATATCGTTGGTTACATATTATAAACATCTCTGCACCAAGAACTTGTCTCTGGTTGTCATTGCCCTAACGCAATCGAAATCCTCAGTACATACAATAGTATTACACCTAGTTGCAAACCGGATGTTTTGATTTGCATCAAGCACATTCCAAATCCACAAGCATTTACTCTCCCCAGGATGACACAGGGGTAGTAAATTCCTTGTGGATCCATGACTTGTTCATTTTGATGAACGTTAGTCTGTCCACATTGTCACTGGACAGACGCGTGCGCTTATCTGTCAGCACACACCCAGCAGCACTGAAGACACGTTCAGAGACAACGCTGGCAGGTGGACACGACAAAATCTCCAAGGCGTAAGTGGAGAGCTCTGGCCATTTTTCAAGATTTGAAGCCCAAAATGAGCAAGGCTCCATTTGCAAAGTCATGGCATCGATGTTCATTTGGAGATACTCCTGTATCATCCTCTCCAGCCGTTGACTATGTGTCAGACTTGTTGTCTCTGGTGGCCTTGCAAAGGACGGTCTAAAAAAATTATGAAAAGATTCCATAAAATTGCTGTTACCAGCACCAGATACGGTGCTACTGGTACGGGTAGACTGTTGAAGATGATGAGACCATCCCATGTTTGTCAAGTTACAACTGGGAGATTCACTCCCTGCACCTGCACGGTTGTTTGGTGGAAAAGCCGAGCTAAGATCGAGTAACAGCTTCTGCTGATACTCCTGCATACGTGCGTCCCTTTCTATGGCTGGAATTATGTCACAAAATTTGGACTTGTACCGGGGATCTAATAGTATGGCAAGCCAGTAGTCTTCATCACTTCTAATTTTGACAATACGAGGGTCATGTTGGAGGTAGTGCAGCAAGAAGGCACTCATGTGTCTTGCACAGCCATGCGGACCAAGTCCACGCTGTGTTTGTGGCATAGAGGTGCTAACCGTTCTTTCTTCCTCTGACATCTCCCCCCAACCTCTTTCAACTGAAATTTGACCAAGGTCTCCCTCATCCGCTGAGTCTTCCATGTCCATGGACAGTTCGTCCTCCATTTCTTCATGTTCTCCTGCACCTTCCTCAACATTTAGCCTGCTACCATGCACCCATGTTGATCCCTGTCCCCCATGGTCCCATGCCTGCCGCGTTGGTGATGATGAACGTCTGGACCTTGGTGATGTTGTTGTGTCTTGCGCATATTAATCCTCCTGTAGTTCCTCCCCTTCCTGTTGTCCCACCCCCTGACTCCGAATAGTGTTTAGCGTGTGCTCCAGTATGTAAATGACTGGAATTGTCATGCTGATAATGGCATTGTCAGCGCTAAACATATTCGTCGCCATGTCGAAACTGTGCAGAAGGGTGCATAGGTCCTTGATCTGAGACCACTACATCAGGGTGATCTTCCCCACCTCTGCATCTCGTTGGCCCAGGCTATACGTCATGACGTATTGCACCAGGGCTTGGCCATGCTGCCACAGTCGCTGTAACATGTGGAGAGTCGAATTCCAGCGTGTCGCCACATCGCATTTCAGGTGATGAACCGGCAGGCCGAAAGACTTCTGGAGCGATGCAAGTCGCTCAGCTGCGGCGGTTGAACGGCGGAAGTGAGCAGACAGTTTTCGTGCCCTGGTCAGAAGGCCATCTAGGCCGGGATAGTGTGTTAAGAATTGCTGGACAACAAGGTTAAACACGTGAGCCATACAAGGCACGTGTGTCACCTTGCCCAGGCGAAGGGCCGCACCCAGGTTTGCAGCATTGTCGCACACGGCCTTACCAGGCTGCAGGTTGAGTGGAGACAACCATTTATTAAACTCGGACCGCAGAGCTGACCACAACTCCTCAGCTGTGTGACTCCTATTCCCAAGACATGTCAAGCTAAAGACCGCCTGATGCCGTTGCGCTCTGCTGCCAGCATAGTAATGAGGGGTGCGTGCTTCCTTCTGCGCAGTGAGAATGCTGGTGGCCTGACCAGGCAGGCTTGGGGCGGAGGTGGAGGACACAGATGAGGTGGAGGAGGCAGAAGCAGTGGTGGAACTTGGACAGACAGAGGATTGATACACAAGTCGTGGGGACGGCAAGACTTGTGCAGCAGACCCTTCACCATCTATCACCATAGTTACCCAGTGCCCAGTCAGCGACATGTAACGTCCCTGTCCATGCTTACTGGTCCAAGTATAGGTGGTGAAATGCACCCGTTCACACACAGAGTTTCTCAAGGAAGCGGTGATGTTGTGTGCGACATGCTGGTGTAGCGCGGGCACACCTTTCTTAGAGAAGTAGTGGCGACTGTGCATCTGGTACTGGGGCACAGCGACAGACATAAGGTCTCTAAAATCCTGTGTGTCCACCAGGCGGAAAGGCAGCATTTCGGTAGCCAAGAGCTTACAGAGGGATAAAGTCAACCTCTTAGCTTTGTCATGGGTCGCAGGAAATGGCCTTTTATTTGTCCACATCTGAGGGACAGAGATCTGGCTGCTGTGTGTAGACGGTGTTGAGTAGGGTGTCCCTGGAAAAATGCAGGTTTGTGAGGAAAGTGCAGGCGAAGACATGATGTTGCCTTCATCCAACGTTGGTGCTATCAATGTCTGAGAGAGCTGTACACACGCACTTGTTTCCCCTTCCAAGCCAACTGATGACCTACCAAGCAAACTGCCTGTTGCGGTTACAGTGGTGGAAGTTGTGCGTGGAAAACCAGGTGTGACAGCTGTCCTCACAGTCCTAGAAGATGAAGAGCGCGCGGATGCACTGGAAGGGGCAGGCGGTGGATGGTTCGCTCCGCTAGGCCGCATTGCAGCACGGTGAGCTTCCCACTGGGACATATGATATTTATTCATGTGACGATTCATGGAAGAAGTTGTCAAACTGCTGAGGTTTTGCCCTCTACTAACAGAATCACGACAAATTTTACACATCACATAATTTGGGCGATCTTTTGCTATGTCAAAAAAGGACCAGGCTAGGCAAGGCTTAGAGGGCATGCAACCTGCTGAGCCCCCCTGACTAGTGCTCAGAGGCAGAGTGGTGGCTGAGGATGCAGTTGTAGACGTGCTACCAGTGCTCTGACTCTGTCCAGAAAGGCGCAAGGTAAGTTCGTCGTCAGTAGCATCCTCCTCCACCGCCTCTGTTGACCTCCTCGAGTGCCTGACTGGGGGTTGACAGTAGGTGGGATCTAGAACTTCCTCATCAATTGTTGTGTTTGCACTCCCCTCACCTTCGGACCGAGCCTCTTCTTGCCCTGACCGAATATTTAAGTTGTCATCCCAATCTGGTATCTGCGCCTCATCGTCATCAGTATGTTCCTCATTGTCTATAACAACAGGTGTTACAGTTTGTGAAAAAGGGTCAACATTATGCTCAGAAACTTGGTCCTCATGGCCTGAATCAGAGTCACAAAGGTTCTGGGCATCACTGCAGACCATTTCCTGGTCTGTACTCACTGTAGCTTGGGAGCAGACCTCTGATTCCCAGGCTATAGTGTGACTGAACAGCTCTGCAGATTCACCCATCTGAGTTCCACCATACTGTGCAGGGCGGATGGAAACTTCAGAGCTGGGAGAAAGCAAGTTTGATTGGGATGACAACTCAGAGGACTGGTGTTTTTTGGATGCGGTAGTTGAGGTGGCAGAGAGGGCACTTATTGGACCACTTGAGATCCATTCAAGCATTTTCCTTTTTTGGCCATCATCTACCTTTGTTCCAGTTGTTCATGTCCGTAAAAAAGGGAGCACATCGGATTGTCCACGGTAAGTAGTAGACATCTTACTTTTGCTGGAAGATGGTCTATCTTCAGCAGATGTTAATGGAGCTTTGCCACCTTCCCCATGGACAAACCCTTTTTTTCCTTTTCCAACACGCCTCTTCCCCTTTCCACCAACATCTGTCATTTTGCCACTCATGTTGATTGCGACAAGATTGTGCACTTAAAATGTGGTAGTAAAAATTGAGAGGTGGTGTAGATTGCAGCGGTGGTCTAGCTTTATTAACAGCAGAATAAACAACAATAATTATCCCTGACAATGCAACTACGGCCCTTAAAATGGCAGCATAAATTGCTAGTATAATAGCTTAGTAACAATGAGTTTGAGTGTGCAATGCAGGCAGACGTGCTGCAAATATCTTTGCACTAGTGGGACAATACAGAAGTCCAACAGCCACGTTTAGGATGCCACTAAGTTCACTCAGTGTTTGCTAGTATAATGGCTTAGTAACAATGAGTTTGAGTGTGCAATGCAGGCAGACGTGCTGCAAATATCTTTGCACTAGTGGGACAATACAGAAGTCCAACAGCCACGTTTAGGATGCCACTAAGTTCACTCAGTGTTTGCTAGTATAATGGCTTAGTAACAATGAGTTTGAGTGTGCAATGCAGGCAGACGTGCTGCAAATATCTTTGCACTAGTGGGACAATACAGAAGTCCAACAGCCACGTTTAGGATGCCACTAAGTTCACTCAGTGTTTGCTAGTATAATGGCTTAGTAACAATGAGTTTGAGTGTGCAATGCAGGCAGACGTGCTGCAAATATCTTTGCACTAGTGGGACAATACAGAAGTCCAGCAGCCACGTTTAGGATGCCACTAAGTTCACTCAGTGTTTGCTAGTATAATGGCTTAGTAAGAATGAGTTTCAGTGTGCAATGCAGGCAGACGTGCTGCAAATATCTTTGCACTAGTGGGACAATACAGAAGTCCAACAGCCACGTTTAGGATGCCACTAAGTTCACTCAGTGTTTGCTAGTATAATGGCTTAGTAAGAATAAGTTTCAGTGTGCAATGCAGACAGACGTGCTGCAAATATCTTTGCACTAGTGGGACAATACAGAAGTCCAACAGCCACGTTTAGGATGCCACTAAGTTCACTCAGTGTTTGCTAGTATAATGGCTTAGTAACAATGAGTTTGAGTGTGCAATGCAGGCAGACGTGCTGCAAATATCTTTGCACTAGTGGGACAATACAGAAGTCCAACAGCCACGTTTAGGATGCCACTAAGTTCACTCAGTGTTTGCTAGTATAATGGCTTAGTAACAATGAGTTTGAGTGTGCAATGCAGGCAGACGTGCTGCAAATATCTTTGCACTAGTGGGACAATACAGAAGTCCAACAGCCACGTTTAGGATGCCACTAAGTTCACTCAGTGTTTGCTAGTATAATGGCTTAGTAAGAATGAGTTTCAGTGTGCAATGCAGGCAGACGTGCTGCAAATATCTTTGCACTAGTGGGACAATACAGAAGTCCAACAGCCACGTTTAGGATGCCACTAAGTTCACTCAGTGTTTGCTAGTATAATGGCTTAGTAAGAATAAGTTTCAGTGTGCAATGCAGACAGACGTGCTGCAAATATCTTTGCACTAGTGGGACAATACAGAAGTCCAACAGCCACGTTTAGGATGCCACTAAGTTCACTCAGTGTTTGCTAGTATAATGGCTTAGTAACAATGAGTTTGAGTGTGCAATGCAGGCAGACGTGCTGCAAATATCTTTGCACTAGTGGGACAATACAGAAGTCCAACAGCCACTTTTAGGATGCCACTAAGTTCACTCAGTGTTTGCTAGTATAATGGCTTAGTAACAATGAGTTTGAGTGTGCAATGCAGGCAGACGTGCTGCAAATATCTTTGCACTAGTGGGACAATACAGAAGTCCAACAGCCACGTTTAGGATGCCACTAAGTTCACTCAGTGTTTGCTAGTATAATGGCTTAGTAACAATGAGTTTGAGTGTGCAATGCAGGCAGACGTGCTGCAAATATCTTTGCACTAGTGGGACAATACAGAAGTCCAACAGCCACGTTTAGGATGCCACTAAGTTCACTCAGTGTTTGCTAGTATAATGGCTTAGTAACAATGAGTTTGAGTGTGCAATGCAGGCAGACGTGCTGCAAATATCTTTGCACTAGTGGGACAATACAGAAGTCCAACAGCCACGTTTAGGATGCCACTAAGTTCACTCAGTGTTTGCTAGTATAATGGCTTAGTAAGAATGAGTTTCAGTGTGCAATGCAGGCAGACGTGCTGCAAATATCTTTGCACTAGTGGGACAATACAGAAGTCCAACAGCCACGTTTAGGATGCCACTAAGTTCACTCAGTGTTTGCTAGTATAATGGCTTAGTAAGAATAAGTTTCAGTGTGCAATGCAGACAGACGTGCTGCAAATATCTTTGCACTAGTGGGACAATACAGAAGTCCAACAGCCACGTTTAGGATGCCACTAAGTTCACTCAGTGTTTGCTAGTATAATGGCTTAGTAACAATGAGTTTGAGTGTGCAATGCAGGCAGACGTGCTGCAAATATCTTTGCACTAGTGGGACAATACAGAAGTCCAACAGCCACTTTTAGGATGCCACTAAGTTCACTCAGTGTTTGCTAGTATAATGGCTTAGTAACAATGAGTTTGAGTGTGCAATGCAGGCAGACGTGCTGCAAATATCTTTGCACTAGTGGGACAATACAGAAGTCCAACAGCCACGTTTAGGATGCCACTAAGTTCACTCAGTGTTTGCTAGTATAATGGCTTAGTAACAATGAGTTTGAGTGTGCAATGCAGGCAGACGTGCTGCAAATATCTTTGCACTAGTGGGACAATACAGAAGTCCAACAGCCACGTTTAGGATGCCACTAAGTTCACTCAGTGTTTGCTAGTATAATGGCTTAGTAACAATGAGTTTGAGTGTGCAATGCAGGCAGACGTGCTGCAAATATCTTTGCACTAGTGGGACAATACAGAAGTCCAACAGCCACGTTTAGGATGCCACTAAGTTCACTCAGTGTTTGCTAGTATAATGGCTTAGTAAGAATGAGTTTCAGTGTGCAATGCAGGCAGACGTGCTGCAAATATCTTTGCACTAGTGGGACAATACAGAAGTCCAACAGCCACGTTTAGGATGCCACTAAGTTCACTCAGTGTTTGCTAGTATAATGGCTTAGTAAGAATAAGTTTCAGTGTGCAATGCAGACAGACGTGCTGCAAATATCTTTGCACTAGTGGGACAATACAGAAGTCCAACAGCCACGTTTAGGATGCCACTAAGTTCACTCAGTGTTTGCTAGTATAATGGCTTAGTAACAATGAGTTTGAGTGTGCAATGCAGGCAGACGTGCTGCAAATATCTTTGCACTAGTGGGACAATACAGAAGTCCAACAGCCACGTTTAGGATGCCACTAAGTTCACTCAGTGTTTGCTAGTATAATGGCTTATTAAGAATAAGTTTCAGTGTGCAATGCAGACAGACGTGCTGCAAATATCTTTGCACTAGTGGGACAATACAGAAGTCCAAGAGCCACGTTTAGGATGCCCCTAAGTTCACTCAGTGTTTGCTAGTATAATGGCTTAGTAACAATGAGTTGGAGTGTGCAATGCAGGCAGACGTGCTGTAAATATCTTTACACTAGTGGGACAATACAGAAGTCCAACAGCCACGTTTAGGATGCCACTAAGTTCACTCAGTGTTTGCTAGTATAATGGCTTAGTAACAATGAGTTTGAGTGTGCAAAGGGCAGGAGGGTACAGTGCCAGGTTTGTGGGTCTCTGGGTAGAGGAATGGAAGCCTGCCTTTCTATCCCTCCTAATGGGGAAATGCAGCGAGGAAATCCCTGACCTTAGCTACACAGACGCTGTCATCTTGTGTAGCTGTTAAACTCTGTTTTCACTGCCCTGACTGTCACTTATGGCTCTGACCCTGCCGGTATTAGCCCTTAAAAGGACTGATAGAAACTTCTATCCCTATTCTGTACAGCGCTGTGTATAGAGCGTACACAGCAGTATCGGAGATAGGAGCTGCGCCAGCGGTGACTGACACCAAGGACGCAGAAGGCAGATAATGGCGTACTGGAGGAAAATGTCCGTTTTTATAATGCAGGGACATGTGACATGGACATCCTATCACACATGCCGTTGCTTCTCTGGCTAAAAGTCCACTTAGCTGGGTGTGTGTCTGGGATTGGCTGACATGCTGGCCCGCCCCACTACACGCGCGCTCTTAGGGAAGGAAGACAAGGAAAAAAAAAATGGCGATCGCCATTATCGATACAGCAGTGATTTGAATGCGCTGTTCCCGCACACTATACGCTGAAATTTCATAATAGTGTGAGTCACAGAGTGACTTACACTATTACAGCGGAAAGCCAGCTAGTAGTTAGCTTGTCTTTTTGCTACTAGAACCGTTCTCGAACGTATCTAGAACTATCGAGCTTTAGCAAAAAGCTCGAGTTCTAGTTCGATCTAGAACAGCCCCCAAAATCACTCGAGCCGCGAACTGGAGAACCTTGAACCGCGAACCACGCTCAACTCTAGTAAGGAGATGTTTGTCGTTCCTGCGGTGTCACAGATAGCGATGTGTGCTGCCGCAGGAACGATGAACAACATCGTACCTGCGGCAGCAGTGATATAAAGGAAAGGAGCGACGTGTTAACGATCACCGTTTTTGAACGATTTTGCAATCGTTGATTGTCGCTCATTGGTGTCACACGCTGCAATGTCGCTACCGGCGCTGGATGTGCGTCACTAACAACGTGACCCGACGATATATCGGTAGCGCTGTCGCAGCGTGTAAAGCACCCTATAGTATTAGAACATGCCATTGTACAAGTTTTTGTGTGCTGAAAAATAAAGGTAAGCCTCCGCTTGACACTTATTTTGGTGCCATCCTTTTACTTACTCAACTTTTACAAATACTGTAGCTCAATCAGAGCAGAAGAGCTCCTTTCTCTAACTTGCAATGGTATTTTTTGTTGTCCCCTATCAGGGTCTAATGCGGGCGTCACACGATACGATCTATTATGCGATGGCATGAGCGATCGTACCCTCCCCCGTCGTTTGTGCGTCACGGGCAATTAGTTGCCCGTGGCGCACAAAGCGTTAAACCCCCGTCATACATACTTACCTGCTGAGCGACGTCGCTGTGGGAGGCGAAAATCCACTTCCTGAAGGCGTCACAGCGATGTCACGCAGCTGCCGGCCAATAGAAGCGGAGGGGCGGAGATGAGCGGGACGTAAACATCCCGCCCACCTTCTTCCTTCAGCATTGCCGTCGGCCGCAGGTAAGCTGCAGTTCATCGTTCCCGGGGTGTCACACGGAGCGATGTGTGCTACCCCGGGTACGATGAACAACCGGCTCAAAGAAAAATAAACGATTTTTTAAAAATAAACGACGTGTAAACGATACACGATTTGTAACCGATTTGCGATCGTTCTGAGACGCTCATAGGTGTCACACAAAACGACGTCGCAAACGATGCCAGATGTGCGTCACGAAATCCGTGACCCCGACGACATATCGCACGATAGATTGTCTCGTGTGACACCCGCATTAGAGGCTCATTAATCACTTTAAGGCCTCGGTTCCACTTGTGTTTTGCACGGACTAGTGCATTCCAAAAAACATCAGACTGCACTCGCACCAGTGCAAAACTATGGGGCTACTAATAATCACAGCATGCTGCATTTGGCAGCGAATCTGAGCTCACACGGACCCATACAAGTTTATGGATATGTGTGAAACATCACACTACACTGAGATGTCATTCGACCACAGTGTGATGTTCGCAGAGACAGGCCACAGAGGAGAGGTAGAAAGTGCTCCCTCCCCCTCTCCTCCGCAGCTGTGACCAGATCGCCCCCATTGCTCCATTTCATATCCCAGGACGCCGCCCACTGCGCCCGAGGTCCCGTGCAAGCCAGGACACCTGGTGACGTGGTCGCAGGCACGAGAGTATGGGCGGCGCTGTGATTGCATCGCAAGTGCCCGCCCATACTCTCGTGCCCGCCCTTTCCCCTCTGCCTCCAGCGTTCTGCGCCGGCCAAATGACCAGACGTCACCTCCTTCCCATCGTACTCTGCAGCAGGAAATAGATGGGAGGAGCGGAGCAGCACAGCACAGGAGAAGCGGAGAGGATCTGAACGATGTACAGAGGGGAGAGCGCGGCCATGAGAGTATGGGCGGGCACTTGCGATGCAATCACAGTGCCGCCCATACTCTTGTGCCTGCGACCACGTCACCAGGTGTCCTGGCGTGCACGGGACCTCGGGCGCAGTGGGTGGCATCCTGAGGGATGATTTGGAGCGTGGGGGGACGGCATAAGGGACAGCAACGAACACCAGACGGCCCGCCCCCATGGAGAATTTACAAGATTTTCATACCAAAAGGTATAACTTTATAAAGTATTTATTTTGGTTTAAAAGGGGGCACAAAAAGTATAGAAACCTTACTAGAATGCAGCCCAGGAGCTGCAGAGGGGGAAACATTTAGGTCGAAAGCCACATTTCTGATGACAGGTTCCCTTTAACTTGCTACCATGGCCTGCAGCATCTTCTCAAAAATCTAGGACACCTGGGACATCCTTGACCGGCAATAGCAAAGAAAGTTGCCTGCAGTGGATCTTGATGATTTGCGTGCCCAATATTTCTTAGTCAACCATTACTAATCTCATTAATAGTAGCCAGGGTATGTAAGTACATGAATTTCTGCTTATGGTGCTCATGCTCGATAATGAAAAAATAAGTTGTGTTGGAAATTTTATATACACGCTGCAATAAGTCAGCAGCTCACCTTTCCACCTTGTATGAGTTCCTAGGTTGAGCATGGAGTGGCCTGAGCCCAGGCCATGCAGCATTGGCAAAAGAAACCAGCGATGCAAAGAAACCAGTGTTGCAGACTAATGATGAGCAAATTTCAAAATACTTGTATTTGCGATACTCATAACGAGTACTGTCTAATACTAGCGTATGCATTCCGAATAGCGTGTGCAATGCAAGTCAATGGGGAATAATCGCAAAGTAACGAGTAACCCGAATGCCTAACTATTCGCTACTCGCATGAGTAGTGCGGCATTCGTGTTACTCGTTACATTGCGAGTATTCCCCATTGACTTGCATTGCACACATTATTTACAGTAGAACACATACGCGAGAATTAGACTGTACTCATTATGAGTATAGTGAATCCGAGTATTTCAAAACTCGCTCATCATTATTGTAGACGTTAAAAACATCTTTAATAGATGAATGTAAAAATATCCAGACAGTCCGTGGCATTAAAAATGACGAATTCCCATGGCCCCCCTGTCTCCCAGACCAACACGTTTCAGTGATGCCTTATGGCTGTGCCTTAAGGCCCCATCACACACTACGATATATCTAACGATATGTCGTCGGGGTCACGGAATTTGTGACGCACATCCGGCATCATTAGAGATGTCGTAGCGTGTGACACCTGCGAATGACTGTTAATGAGCAAAAATACTCACCTTATCGTTGCTCGTTGAAACGTCGTTCATTTTCATAATGTCGCTCCTCCATCTGTGCGCCGGTGGTTCATCGTTCATGAGGCAGCACACATCGCTATGTGTGACACCCCGGGAATGACGAACACAGCTTACCTGCTGCTGCTGGCAATGCAGAAGGAAGGAGGTGGGCGGGATGTTACGTCCCGCTCATCTCCGCCCCTCCGCTTCTATTGTGCGGCGGCTGTGTGGCGTCGCTGTGATGCCTAACGTCCAACCCCCTTCCGGAAGAGGATGTTCGCCGCCCACAGCGACATCGTTAGGGAGGTAAGTACATGTGACGGGGATTAACGACATTGTGCGCCACGGACAACTAATTGCCTGTGACGCACAAATGACGGGGGCGGGTGCAAGCGCTCAAGCAATCGCACGATATATCGTACCGTGTGATGCCGCCTTCAATCATGGTTTTAGACATTTTTCCAATTTTTTCATCATTTGCATATCATTAACATGTCTATCCATCCTGTGACTTCCCCAACTCCATGACTTTTCCTTCTTGGTGTTGTAATTTCAAATTTGAAGGGTAAATATCTATTTACATTGAAAACTTTACTTTTGGGTGGTCATTTAAAAAAGATTTAACTAAATATTTCCCTACATTGTTGACTTGACACAAATCCCATTCAGTGGCATTACATACAATGTTATATTCATACACATAGACTTCTACTTGTCATTTGCAGTTGACTCAATTTATGGAGTAGATAAAAGCACAGACGTCGTGACAGCTCCACTATTTCTTAATAATCTTTTAAGTCCACCAGGTCTCCATGTATAATGCATTGCATGAGAACCAATGGTCAGTGTAAGCAAACACTCAAGACAGAGCCATGCTTGTAGATTACTGTCATTTGTTAGGAGCTAAAAGAGAGCGCACAAGGACCTATTGAGAGCGCCTGGCTTCAAGTATAGACAGATGGAGAGCACAGGGGTTACCACAGCCAGGCCTGAGAATGACCTCTCTGCTAGAAAATGAAATCAGTCTGACCCCGTTGTTAGGCCTTAAATTATAGCCACAGTCCCCCAAATAATGCATCCTTAATACATTGCTGCCCTCTTTTTATCAGGCTCCCTACCTCGAGGGGGTTTTGTTCCCTAACTACTAATGTTAAATTGGAGCTCTTTATACTTGCATTTGTGACCTCAATGGTCATCTTGCAGCATCTTTAATTGAGGACACTTCAAAACATAAACCCAAAGCCTAAAAAAAGGAAAAAAATCCTGCATTCTTTCTTCAAGAACAAAAGAAGACAAGCGAGAAAGGAAGAAAGGAAGGAGTCTTTTTAAATTAGAAGGATTAAGATGCTCGCTGCAATCTACTTCTCCCACAAATTAACACCAAGGCAGAGGAACCATTGTCTCCTGGTTGTTCTCTCGTTGTCCATTGATTTCGAAGTCTGGATGCACATTCTACATCTTGCCATTTTCTTTATTTACAGATTGGCAGAAATCATGCCACGTAAAGTATGTATGTGTGAGATCGCACCAGGATTACATGGTAATGCAGCCGTGCCTGCCATCCATAACACTTAGCAAAGATGGTCAATAATGGTAAATGGAGACAAAAACAGCAAAATAAATGCAAACGAGGACACAGTCAGAGCTAGTGAGGGAAAACGACTGCCCGTCATAACGAGAATTGCTGGGTGGGGGTGTCACAAGACAGGCATCTGAACCCTACAGCACTTCATGGGAATTATCTATACAGCAGGTGGTAAGGTCTCTTACATACAGACACAATGGTGACAAGCAGCAATTATTATGGTAACAAATCCTTATTATTTGGAGGACTAAAAATTAAGCTTTACCCATAAAAATAAGAGGCGTTGAATAAAGTGACATATTGTATAGGATAATACGACTATATTAAGATTAGAAATTGAAATATTAAGTAAAATAATGTTATAAGAAGAAAGCAGACTAAACATATCACTTTTATCTAGTCACCATATATACTGTATCTATGCATACTGTATATATATATATATATATATATATATATATATATATATATACACACATATACCGTGTGTATATTTGTTTGTGTATATATATATATATATATATATATATATATCTATATATATATACCATATGTTTCGTTTTATAAGATGCACCGGACTATAAGACACACCCGAAATTTAGGAGGAAAAAAGGAAACAATAGTTTTTAATATTAAAATGAGGATCTGTCTTACAATCCTAGTGCGTCTTATAATATCTCACCGGGGGGGACAACGGAGGTGGTGTCGCTCAGGAGGGTCACAGGAGGCAGGGTCGGCGATACTACCAGCTTGTGGGAAGAAGTGTTGCGGCTCACGAAGGTCAGTGGACTGAGGGTCGGTGATACTGCGGGCTTGGGGGTGTTGCAGCAGCAGGCGCCATTGATCTGTTGGCGGACTGCAGGCTTCATTGAATTGCCCTCGGTTGATGAGATTGACTTCAATAAAATGGCCGCAGAGGTGGTTGCGTGCGCAGATAGGACTGCGTGGTCCTTATCCTAAAGTCAATCATGTCAATTTGCGCATGTGTCGCCTCTGCGGTCATTTTCTTGAAGTTCATCACGTCAACCTCGGGCGATTAAATGGAGCCCACAGCCTGCTGTCAGATCAATGGTGCCCGGCGCATCACCGACCCTCCGTCCTGTGACCCTTCTGAGCCGCTCCACTGCAGTGACATCCCCTCCTACAAACCCTCAGTATTACTGACCCTGCCTCCTGTGACCCCACTCCACCACCGCTGCTCCAGTAAGCCATATTCGAGTTATAATACGCACCCCCGTTTTACCCCCAGTGTATATATATATATATATATATATATATATATATACATATATACAGTATATACAGCTCTGGCAAAAATTATGAGACTACTGCAAAATTTTAAGTTTTTCTGATTTTTCTGATAGGTTTATTGGCAACATCTGAATTAATTAGAGACACACCTGTAGATATATTTTAATGCACACCTAAAACACACTGCTCATTTCTGTAGCATCATGGGAAAGTCAAAAGAAAGCAGCCAAGATCTCAGGAAGAGAATTGTGGACTTACACCAGTCTGGTTAATACTTGGGTGCAATTTTGGATACCTGAAGGTGCCTCGTTTTTCTGTACAAACAATTATATGCAAGTACAAACAAGATGGGAATGTCCAGCCATCATACCACTCAGGAAGGAGATGGTGTTGTGAATGTCAGTTATGCTGTTGCTGCTGTGAGGCTCCCTCTTGTGGCCAGGAATGGTTTTGACACAGACCAGGTGTTCTTGAGTAATGGGTGCTTCCATTGCTAACTCTCTGCCTATTTAAGCCTTGGCCTCCTGGCAGTCAGAGCCGGTTATCATTGTCCTGTAGTTCACCTGCCTTTTCATCTTGCTTCTGACTCCATCTACCCCAGATAAATGCTTGGTTCTTTATTAGTTGTTTTGTTCTTTTTGTTCTTATCTGGGTTTGCCGTTTACTATGGCTATTGTCAGTTTATTTGCATGCAGGGATCTTCCCTCTTTGTTGCTTAGCTGGGAAGCTCCCTGCAGCCATGTTTGGAGTTTTGCTCCTATAAGTCCATGTGTTTGTTTCTTCTTGAATTTGTAATTGTTCCTGTTTTACTGTTCATTGGTTTGACAAGAGCGCCTGATATAGGACAGAGTACAGATCGTGCGATCTGAGGACCTTTTTGTACTATCAGGTATTTGGGTTTTTGTAGGGTTTTCCTCTGGCCACCATCAGCCCCTTTCCAATCCTTTCTTATTTAGTTAGTGGGGCCTCACCTTTGCTAATCCTATCCTCCATTTGTGTATTGTATTTTCCTATATCACCGTAGTCTTTGAATGTGGGGGGCTTGCTATACCTTTGGGGGTCTACTGTGAGAGGGAGAGTTATTCATCCTTCCTACCTTTAGGATAGCTAGTTTCTCTGGCTGGGATCGCAGTGCATAGGATGTTAGTTCATTCCTCAGCTACTTCTAGTGTTGGTGGTTAGTAAGGGGATGGCGGTCAGATTAGTTGCCAATGCTCTTGTCACCTTTTTGCCAATGATACATTATGATCTTCCATAATTCCGGATCATAACAAGATGGGTTCTGTATACCAGAGATGAACGTACTTTGATCAGAAATGTGCATATCAACCCAAAAACAAAATTAAAACACCTTGTGTAGATGCTGGTAGAAGCTGGTAAGATTGTGTTATTATTGAAACAAACACTGTATCAACATGGGTTCAAAGGCGACTCTGCCTGGAAGCTGTCATTGCTCCAAAAGAATCATATAAAACCCAGATTAATGTTTGAAAATGCACACAGGAACAAAAACCTTAATTTTTGGAGACATGTCCTGTGGTCTTATGAAACTAAAATTGAACTGTTGGCCATAATGACCATCGTTACGTTTTGAGGAAAACGTGAGAAGCTTTAAAGCCTAAGAACACCATCCCAACTGTGAAACATTGGGGTGGCAACATCATGTTGTGGGGTTGTTTTGCTGCAGGAGGGACAGGTGCACTTCACAAAACAGATGGAATCATGAGGAAAGAAGGTTATGTGTCAATACTGAAGAAACATGTCAAGACAGCCTATGACTTAAAGCTTGGGTGGAAATGGACAATCACATACTGCCAAACTGGTTACAAAGTAGCTTAAGGATAACAAAGTCAATGTTTTAGAGTGGCCATCACAAAACCCAGATCTCAATCCTATTGAAAATGTATGGGCAAAGCTGAAAAGATCTGTGTGAGCAAGGCGACCTACAAACATGCCTCAGTTGTACCAGTTCTGTTTGGATGAATTTGCCCAAATCCCTACCAACTATTGTGAGAAGCTTGTGGAAGGAGATCCAAAATGTTTGAATCAAGTCATACAGTTTAAGGGCAATGGCACCAAATACTAATGAAATGTATGTAATTTTTTACTTTGCAGAAAGTAATATAAATGCCTTAAAACATTCTCTCTCTCTCATTATTTTGGCACTTGGCAAATATAAATAATTTTAGTTCCTAATTGACCTAAAACGGGAAAGGTTTATTGTGATTTCATGTCAGATAGTAAGAAAAACATGCAGATGTGTCTTTTTAGATAGTGCATGGAAATGTATGGTTTCAACTGTATATGTAATGCTCCTGTGTCGCCCAGAGAAGGGGGTACTTGGTCCCGGGCGGTTGCAAATGGAAATGTCACTCTAGTGGCCTTTGCCCGGTCCCATGCCCTGGGGCTTCTCTTGTAAAAGGGGAATTATTTAAAGTAGGGATGAAAATTAGTGTACGTGACACCACCTGCGGGTTTCAGTTAAGGGTGTAGAACCGCCGCTGCTGAATGTGGGTACTCCCAGGGCTGGTGGTGGTTGCAGCAATGATGTTGGGCCCTCCGCAGGTAGAGCCATGCATGGGAGACCACACACGGTTGTAATGAACAGTTTCTACTTACTCTGACCCGTGGAT
This sequence comes from Anomaloglossus baeobatrachus, assembly GCF_048569485.1. NCBI lineage: Eukaryota > Metazoa > Chordata > Amphibia > Anura > Aromobatidae > Anomaloglossus > Anomaloglossus baeobatrachus. The sequence goes on along the minus strand of NC_134355.1, from coordinate 103,003,928 downwards.
GACTGGTTCAGGTCCCATGGAGTATCAGTGCCAATGTAGTGACCCAGGTTGCTCTGTCCTCGCCACTCTCCGTTGGTTGGGTCCCCGCAGCATAGAGCGTTTGGGGTCCGACTGTCTCTTTTGGGGTACTAGTCTCCTTCTCCGTACGGTGGGCAGTGAGGACCCTGTGGGGAGGTAAGTGTTCGACCCCCCGATCCTACTTTACTGCTGATGCCCCCGGATTATTTGCTTCGGTGAAGTCCGTGAAGGTGTCCTCACTGTACAGGTGATTATCAAGCCGTGTAGAACTGATCTAGGCCCCTGTGCCCCGTGCGTGCTTCAGTCCCAATGGTACCCACCCTGGCAACCTCTCTTGTGCCCCCGGGTCACCGTCGCACGGACCCAGCTCAAGCACATCCGCTCACCTCTCTGTGTGCCACTGTTTTGCCTGTCCCCTCCCACCAGGCTGGCCAATCCCTGGACTCGTTCCTACCTCTAGGCGACCATCCCTTTACTTGATTAACCCTTTTGTCTCGGTGTTGAGTGGAGAACTAGGATTTTGGTTATGCTTTGGTGGTATCGGCACTGGTACTCCAGGTCCCAGGAGGTAGGTCCTGCATCCCCAAGAGGATGCAGTTATTTGTAGTGCCCTGAGTGGCTCAGGGGCACTACATCCCAGATTAGTTATGCATGTGCCTTTAAGATGTAGCGGAGCTGACAGCTAGCTTATTATGTTTTCCCTCTGTTAACATTTGCCTTTGCAGATATTGCACATGAGAATTCAGCACATAGAAGTGGTTTATACATGCACAAAGTGATGTACCTGTTGGGTTCTGCTGTTAGGAGGTTGTTAAGGCCTTGTGCGCACTAGGCGTTTTTGCTGCGTTTTTAGTGGCGTTTTTTACCACGTTTTTGCGCTGAAAACGCAGTGACATTGCTTCCCCAGCAATGTCTATGAGTTTTTATTTTTGCTGTCCGCACACAGCTTTTTTTTGTAGCTGCGTTTTTGTGGTGACCACAAAAACACAGCATGTCAATTATTTCTGCGTTTTTCACCCATTGAGTTGAATGAGATGTTCAAAACGCAATGAAAAACGCATATAGCTGCGTTTCTATGACTAAAAACGCAGCTATAAACGCAAGGGGTGGGTACTAAAGTGACGTGTACAGGAAGGGGATTCCTTCTGTTGGTAAACACAGAAGCGTGAATCCTCCCGGTACCGCCATCGCTGCTTCCACAACCCGCCCGGTGCCATGTCAGCTCCGGTGCCATGTCAGCTCCCGTGCGGCATCATGTCTGGGCAGGAGGTGGAGGCAGCGGCGAAAACAAAAGTGAACAGTAGAACAAATGTCATACTCACCTGTCTGCAGGGTCCCGGTGCCATGTCCGCTCCCAGCTCCTCTCCCGGTACCGCCGCTCCGCCTGTGTGCAGTCTCCCCGAGCACGTACGATGCCTGCAGGACCTGGCGCTGATCACCTGATGCGGTCACCTGACACGTCAGCTGATCGTAACACTCGCGGTGTCGCCGGCTTTTTAGCGCCCGGCCAGCTTAACTTACCAGCTGATCCTGCCATCAGGAGACTTCATCAGCTGATTACGGGCAGCTCCTGCAGCGATGGTACAGGATCAGACTCTCATCCGATCGCTTCAGGAGCTGCCGGTAATCAGCACGGATGTGACTCAGTATTTTTTTTTTTCTACTGATGCATCAGTTGATTGTATAATCAAATAGTCAAAAGGAAAGAAAGCCAGGCACTGCAAGCCCAGGTGTGTACTCACTGGTTGTGGTTTTCTCGTGGAACGCGGACCCCCAGCCGATCTCTGTGGTGCTCTGCCAACAGGTAAGAATCCAAAAAAGAACTTTAAACAGGTTCGGACCTGTGGAAGCACCCGTGTGGTGCGAAACGGCCGGCGTCCGGCGCTCCTGCACTCCCCCCCCTCCCCGTGTTTGCTGTAATTATGCTGCGGTTTGTGCAATAAATTTGCCAGTTCATATCGACCAGTGAGTTGCCGCCATTCCTTCTGTTTTGAAGTTCTTGATTGTATAATCAGCTTTTATACAATCAGCTGCTGTGTGATGTGATTCACGTCCTTGAACCTGACACATCATCTGATCGCTTTGCCTTCCAGCAAACCGATCAGATGATATTAGATCCAGATTGGACAGCGCGGGACCCTTGACCCAGGATTACTGCGGAGGGGGGTTCTTTATTTCAATAAAGAATGAGTCACTAATTGTCTTGTGTTTTATTTATAATAAAAATATTTTTCTGTGTGTTGTTTTTTTTTAATCTTTACTAGAAATTCATGGTGGCCATGTCTAATATTGGCGTGACACCATGAATTTCGGGCTTAGGGCCAGCTGACAATATACAGCTAGGCCTAACCCCATTATTACCCAGCGAGCCACCCGTCACCAGGGCAGCCGGAAGAGTTGGATACAGCGCCAGAAGATGGCACTTCTATGAAAGCGCCATTTTCTGGGGTGGCTGCGGACTGCAATTCGCAGCGGGGGTGCCAAGAAAGCTTGGGCACTCTGCACTGCAGATTCCAATCCCCAGCTGCCTAGTTGTACCTGACTGGACTCAAAAATTGGGCGAAGCCTATGTCATTTTTTTTTAATTATTTCTTGAAATTCATGAAATGAAATAAAAAAAAAAGGGGCATCCCTATATTTTTCATTGCCAGACGGGTACAAATAGGCAGCTGGGGGTTGGGGGCAGCCCGTACCTGCCTGCTGTACCTGGCTAGCATACAAAAATATAGCGAAGCCCATGTCATTTTTTTTGGGGGGGGGGAACTCCTGCATACAGTCCTGGATGGAGGATGCTGAGCCTTGTAGTTCTGCAGCTACTGTCTGCTCTCCTGCATACACTAGTTCTGCAGCTGTCTGCTCTCCTGCATACAATGAAGAACATATTGAAGAAGGAAATGACATCAGACCTTTTTTTTTTTCATCAACAATCTTTAATGGCATTGTTCACTGATTAAATACGCAGTGAGCAAAAACGCAGCAAAAAACGCATGTGTTTTTGCCGCTTTTTTTGCCGCGGGTGCGTTTTTTCAGACAAAAAAGCACATAAAAACGCAGCGGGAAAAAAACGCCTAGTGCGCACATACCCAATTATACAGCCCTGTTTTCCATATATGGCACATAGGTCACCTGATAGAGACATGGTCATGTGATTCTAAGCTTAGCAGGGAAGGCGAGGTGTAATTTTATCCTGTGTGAGTCAATCTGGAGAAGCTGAGGGGCAAAGTATGGAAGCAGCCATAGCCCCAGTACATATATCAGAGCCCAGAGCCTCAGCTGCATATGATTGTGTGGTCATTATTGTGTGTACCAGTAGAAAGAGAAGCCAAGGAATTACTGCATCTATGAATAACCACATGACTACTGTGGAAAGAAACTGTGATTACTGAATAGGAATTGAGCCTGTGTGCAGGTGTGCCGCCCCCGTGCCAGCAGCTGGCGCTGCTCGGGCCCGGACCTTCCGGTGTGGTGGCTCCAGGGCCTCCGGATCCGGGGGTCTCGCGGACACGCCGAATAAATGGGGGGGGGCGTAGATATACGAGCTAGACCGTAGTAAGTTCATGACGCCACCCACGGTGTGTGGTGAGGTGGGACACCACCGCTGCTGTTATGGAGCACCCGGGGGAGATGTTGTGCAGCAAGTTGTTAACCCCTCCATGGGCAGGGATGGTGGACCCAGTGCCGGTGTGCAGGGGAGGGTGACCGCAGGGGGTGCTGGTGTACTCACTGTTAGTAAAACACACAAGACTCTGGTAAACCAAGGTGATGGTAGCCGGTGCCGCGGCCGGCTGCGTTAGGGTCCCCCACCCGGCTGGTGGTCTCTATCCTTTTCCTGCACTGCTTTGTGTAAGGTGGACTTTCCTAGTGTGAAACTCAGGAGTCCGCTCCCGGCTGGATGTGGCCTAAGGAGCCGTGCCCGCAGACACTGGCCCGTGGGATCTAGGGGCCCTGGTGGTGACCTCTTATTCCTAATCAGTGGGCTGTTGTCTTCTATGAGGGACTTTGGGTGGGACAGGACCTCTAGTCCTGGCCTCAATCGGTTAATTAACCAGTTCCACTTGGTACTGGTCCTGGCTTCAGGGTCCTAGTACCCCCCTTTTGTGCTCCAGTTTCCGGGTCGGTTCCCCGTGTTGGTACCGGCGGGCTACAACCCTGTCCTGGTCCACCTCGGTTCTGTCGAGTCGTCTTCCCGTCTCCTGCTGATGGAGACCACCGTTTGCCTCCTAGCCAGTGGCACCAAGGCTCCTACCCTGGTACCGTTCAACTTGAACTTCACTGCTGGTGCTACACTTAGCTCCAGCCCACACTCCTCTCCAAACTGAACCACAAACTACTCTGCTTGTTTTCCTGCCCTGGGCTGTCTGGACTCCTGGGTGGGCGTGTCCCAACCACCTGGTCACGCCCACTGGTGTGTCTATCTTTCCCTAAGGGGGGTGACTAGGGTTCTCTGGTTGGCTGTATGTTTCCTAGTGAGGGAACGGTGTTATGCGGGGGCCTAACTGTGACTACCTGGTTTTGCCAGGGCGTCACACAGGCATCATTCAACTCGACGTACCACTGTAAATTTACAAGTAAACTTGTTGTTTCTTACTTCCCCACTGGCTTCCTTGTTTTCTTGACTAATTGGAGTGCTCCACATTACATTGCACTGCCAGGAAACAGAGATAAATTGAGTTCACCCAGGCATCACAAAATCTCTTTTCTTTTTATTTGTTTTCTTTTTTTTTGTCACTTTTATGGTGACATGGTAACTACTGCAGACAAGATCCTACTAAATTAAAGGTGTGCTAAGAACCCCAGCCCATCATGACCGCAGAGCTTGAATTTTGAACTGTAAATGTGTTTATGGCTGCAGCAAGGACAAGCACAGCATGAGAAACAAGCCCTGCCTTCTTCATCGTGCCATAGCCAATTGTAGTATAGCACACCAAAGAAGAGGAAGTCCCACTTCCAATACAGGCCAGCCCAAGAGAACTACACACCTACATTACCAACAGTTAGTGGATTTTAGTGCAGTAACAGTGATTCCTGCAGCAAAAGAGAAAAGGATCACAGCCACAATTAAAGGACAGCAACACTGGAAGAGGGTAAGCAAACGTTACCAGCACCAGATTCTAAAGGCGACGTCTCACTAAGCAACATCGCTAGCAACATCGCTGCTGAGGCACGACTTTTGTGACGTTGCTAGCGATGTTGTTGTGTGTGACATCCAGCAACAACCTGGCCCCTGCTGTGAGGTCGCTGGTTGTTGCTGAATGTCCTGGACCATTTTTTAGTTGTTGCTCTCCCGCTGTGAAGCACACATCGCTGTGTGTGACAGCAAGAGAGCAACAACTGAATGTGCAGTGAGCAGGGAGCCGGCTTCTGCGGACGCTGGTAACCAATGTAAATATCGGGTAACCAAGAAGCACTTTCCTTGGTTACCCGATATTTACTTTCGTTACCAGCGTCCGCCGCTCTCACGCTGTCAGTGCCGGATCCCTGCTCCCTGCACACATAGCCAGACTACACATCGGGTAATTAACCCGATGTGTAATCTGGCTAGGAGAGCAGGGAGCCAGCGCTAAGCGGTGTGCGCTGGTAACCAAGGTAAATATCAGGTTGGTTACCCGATATTTACCTTAGTTACCAAGCACAGCATCGCTTCCACGCGTTGCTGCTGGCTGGGGGCTGGTCACTGGTTGCTGGTGAGATCTGCCTGTTTGACAGCTCACCAGCAACCCAGGTAGCGATGCTCCAGCGATCCCTGCCAGGTCAGGTTGCTGGTGAGATCGCTGGTGCGTCGCTTAGTGTGACGATACCTTAATAGACGAAATGTCTGAGGATAATGGCATAAAGAATGCGTGGTGACCATGGTGGAGCTTCCAGAATGGCTAACACAATGCCTTAAACTATGCCGTATTATTTGGAGCACCAAGCCGCCAAGTGCCATCTGTTGAAACTCATGCAGTATCTAGGCCATGTAGTCAGCGATGATGAGTGGTTCCAGATCCTGAGAAGATTGCTGTTGTCCAGATGTGGCCTGTCTCAACTACTATTCAAGAGTTCAGAAGATCCTGGAATTTGAAGAATACTATCGCCACTTCATAAAAAAATTCACCTAGGTTGCTGTACCCCTGCAAAAGCTGTTGAGAGATTAGTCTGTGCAGAAGACAAGCAGGAGTCAGTCGATCATCTGGACTGAGGCACTAGATGTCTCCTTCAGTCAACTAAATCAAATGTAGAGGCTCCTATCCTGGCATATCCTGACTACAACTGTCCATTTCACATCTATACCAATGCTAATGTGCCGCCCTGGCAAAACCAGGGTGTCATAGAGGTCTGCATCCATCTTTTTGGTGCAGATCTCCCTCTCCCTTGGGGAGTTTCACACACCATTTCACACCAGTCAATCAGGCCCCATTCGCCCCCTCCTCAGGAAAACGGGAGGGGGAGTGAGGAGCTTGGAGAGAGCAGAGTTTAGTTTCAGTCAGTCTGCAGGAGGAGAGAAGTCTGGAAGCAGCTCCGAGAAGCTAGGAGAAGTGGTAGTGAAGGCCTCAGGAATAGGCCAGCCGCTTGTGCGACCTGAAGTGGACCGGGAGAGGGTAGTGGCCCCCCCGATGCCGACTATCGGGACCCAGTCCAGACCTGTGTACGGAGCAGACACAGACACAAACACCAGGCAGGAGAAAAACACCCGAATTGCACACGGGTGTGGGACCCCTCCTCACAGCAGCCGTGGGCACTAGTTACCAGCAACTTGGTTAATTCTTGGACTCGTGTCAGTTATTGCCTTATACTGTGAATACTCCTGCACCACCCGGTCGAAGCCGTGGACTGCACCCGTTACTCCCCAATCCATCACACCGGGGTCCCGGGACATCAACACCCTACCTGTCGCGGGCGGAGGAGGGGACGCTGCGCTCTCCCACTGCTCGGGTCCGGCTGCCGCTGCTGCTGCGGCCTGCTGCCGCTCGGTGGCTCGAGCGATGGGCCGGATCCCGGGGACTCGAGCGGCGCTCCTCGCCCGTGAGTGAAAGGGGTTTGGTTTTTGGGATAGTTTATTGTCCGTGATGCCACCCACGGTTGTGGTGATTATATGGACACCACCGCTGCTCTGGCTGGGGATCCCGGGAGTGGTGGTATGGAGCAGCCAGTTGTTGATTTGCCCCTCCTTGGGTAGGGGATTGGTGGTCCCGGGGCCCAGTGATGGGGTTGGGATGGTGGACAGGCGGGTTATGGGGCCTGTGGAGGTGCAGGGGCGCAGGGACAGCGCTGTGCCGCACGGCACGGAGGTACTCACTCAGCCAAAGGATGATGACAAAGTTCTCGGTAAACAAACGGCTGGTTGGACGGGTCCCTCGGACGGCTACGGTGCTGATGTTCCCTGCAGTTAGCGGTGACGGTCTCTTCCCTGCACCTATGTATAGTCTTTTGGTAGCGATGGATTCCCACCGGTAACCCGCTCCCCGACCTGGATGTGAGCCGGAGGAGCCCCTCTCTTGCCCGGAGGGCGCTGGCCCTGGGAAACTATGCCTTGGCGGTGGCGGTGTCTCCCCTTAATGGTCAGACTGTTGCCTTCAATCGGGACTTGGTTGTTGGGAGACCCAGTGGTCCCCTTCACTGACGGATTTGGCAAATTATGGCGACTCCTAGCCTTGCCGGGATCCGAAAGGCCCCTGCCCTGGTGCAGACTGTTCTTTGTATACCGCTCCGGTACCACCGGGTCACCACCCGCCCACGGTCCTTTTGGCAACCTCCGAGCAATCTCTCCTGCAGACGGTCACCGCCGTCTGCCAACCTTGCTGTCTCAGTCCGGGGCACACACCCGGACTAACTTCAGGCTTCTTGCTGTCACTTTTCTCTGTCACTACTCTCACTTTCCTCCTTCTCCTTCACTGTTTACTCCTCACTCTTTCAACTCTGCAACTCAACTCTTCACTCTAGACTGTTTACTCCTCACTCCAGCTCTTCCCTGAGCTAACTGCCTGGTTTTCCCGCCTCCAGAGCTGTGAACTCCTCGGTGGGTGGAGCCAACCGCCTGGCCCACCCCCTGGTGTGGACACCAGCCCCTGGAGGAAGGCGACAAGGATTTAAGTTTTGACTTCGGTGTACCTGCAGGGAATGTGGGGTGCGTGTGGTGTTATGACCTGTGACCCCTGGCTTGCCCAGGGCGTAACATACCCGTAGAGGGAAAATCACCACCTTTCTGCCCATTACCATCCCCGGGATCCTGTAACCGGCAGCGGCGGTGCTCCATTACCTCACCGCACACCACGGGTGGTGTCACGGAACATAGACTATCAAATCTCCCCTGTATATAATGCCCCTTTTGTTGTGGTGCCTGGGATCACAGACTGGGTCACGCCACCGTGATACCTTCAGAAGCGACCCCTTGGCCCCGATCTGAGTACCCCCTATCCCTGGACGACACAATTTGGCGTCACGAACAGGATAGAACCGTCCACTTACCTGTGGGAGTGCGCCTTGAAATTGTCGTTAGCGGCGTCCCGCTGAAAAATTGAAGAATCCGTCATCTTGGGCGCGAAAAGTTCCCGCCCGAGCCGTCTTCTCCGAGCGGAAAGAGCGCAAAAAGTGAAGCCCCGCCCCCCGAGAGCAGAGCGGTGCAGAAAGCAAGTAGAGTGCCCCGAAAAGACCACGGGGGGAACGGATGGAAAGATGTTGGCGTTCCCGAATGGGAGCGGAGGGGCGCCCACCGCTGCAGAGGCGGGGCTCGGAAGAAGCATAGGCGGGGTAGCCTTTGAGGACTGCGGCCCGGGCGAGCTTCCCGCTGGAACTGCTGCTTGGTTGGAGTGGGAGCTGGGTCGGTTCTGTATGAAGGTGAGGGCTCAGAGTCTGCAGCAGCTACTCGATTGGAAGGCGGAGGTCATCAGGATGGTTGCCGTGGTGTGGGCCCATGAGCAGGGGGCTGCCACCGCCGTGCAGCGCCGAGATCAAGCCACGCAGACTCCCATGTCAACCCTTATTAGTTGGGAGCCGGGATCCGGCAGTACCGCAGCAATTGGGCCCGGTGTAGTGCAACTCATGGAGGAAGAGGTGCCGAGGGCACTGCCCCCGCCGCCATTCCCGGTAACGGCCTACAGCCCCGGAACATACTGCACCTGGATGGAGACCCCGGTTGATCGTCATACCGTTGGTTAGCACGGTCCTCTGCGGTGGTAGCCGCACTCCATATTAACCCCTGAAGTTTTACAGTTCAACGTTTTAAAAGTTAATGTCTTAAAGGACCCGCTCCTGCAGTACCCGTGTTCCTTTGTTGAACGTCCCTGAGTTCCCCGTGGAACGCCATCCGGTACACCGGATGGAAGGAGCCGGACCCTGCCCGACTTGTTGAACACCACCGGGGTCGGAGCATCGGTGGGCGCCATCAGGGTTCGGAGCCCCTGGTGGATGACAGCATGACAGTTAAAGGAGTGAGGACAGTTCTACAAGTAGAGCCCGGCTACCGTACCCGCATCGCAGGCAGTGGAAGACGGGGTCTTTATGGACAGTGCCAGCGTTAGTGAGTGTGGCATTGGGGACCCGTGCTGCCCTGTGGTGGACAAGGGAAAGTGGCTGGAGGAGACTGCGTCGGCAGCGGAGTTTTACCTAGAGGATGAAAGTTAAAGGCAGCGGACCCTACTGCCCGATACTTTGTTTCTGCCACGTTTCAAAAAGACAAGGCCGAGAACTGGCAGGCCACCCAAAAACTTTTGGGCATGTAAATAACAACCCGCCCCCGTTAACCGGCCTTCTGGTTTCACAGCCTCCGGAGAAGCAGACTGGAGGATGGGCCTGCGGGAAATAGATGGCCGAGGCCCGCCACCACTACAACCGGTGGCCATCCTCCGAGTCAGGTGTCCACTGGACGTGGGGCCTCTGAAAAGACAGGCAGATGTCAAACCCTGCACCTGTCCCGTTGGGTAACACCTGGGCCCGTTCTTGGACTGGGGAAAAGGGGTGCTGCCCACATCTTAGGGGCAGCATCAAGGCTGAGGTTGTTTGGGTGGGTGATTGAAGGACCCGGTCCCGTTTCCCGTTGTTAATAAAAGTTCACAGTTTGCAATGGTTCTAATATGTGCCTCCCGTAAGGGAAGATTTAAATATCCAATATTCAAAGTTTATACAACTGTTAGTATACTTGTACTGTGTTCCCGTTTTTTATCTTTCAGAAACAAAATAAACCGGTGATGGACGGGCAGCCCGCAGACGGTCTGCATTAAACCAAGGGGGAATGTGACGCCCTGGACTAGTCAGGTTGTCCCAGGTAGTCCCATGCACACACACCCCCTCCCTAAAAAGGTGACAGCAGCCAAACTTAAAAACCTTGTCACCACCCTCCAGGTTTGATGTCCACACCAGGGGGGTGGAGCCAGGCGGTTGGCTCCACCCACCGAGGAGTTCACAGGCCTGGAGGTGGGAAAAAGACACAAGTTCTAGAGCAGAAGAGAGATTAGTCTTGACAGTGAAGGAGAGAGGTTGAGTTCAAGGGCAGACCTGTGACCAGGCCTGCCAATAATCTACTCAGGTGGCTGGGTTGGAGCCCAGTCACCTCTGGCAAGGAAGCAGACGGTGGTGGCCGCCTGCAGGAGCTGGGATTACAGCCGGTGGAACCGTAGGGACCGGGGTTGGGCGGTGGCCCGCCGGTACCGAACCGGGGAATCGATTGGAAACCGAAGCACCAGGAGGGGTACTCAGACCCAGTACAAAGCCCCGAACCAACAGGGCCGAGTCAAATCAACTGATTGAGGACTGACTTAAGGGCCTTTCCCACACAAGACCCGTTAGAAGACAACAGCCCAACCATGCAGGATAAAGCCACCGCCAAGGCATAGAGACCCAAAGGGCCAGCGTCTGCGGGCAAAGAGGGCTCTTCCGACACCCAGCAAGTCGGAGAGCGGACTACCGTTGCTTAGGCATAGGAGTCAAACATTCACACAAAGAGGTGCAGGAGAAAGGCGGAAACCACCAACCTGACAAGGGAGAAGCTGCAGCCGGCTGCGGGCCCCGTTCATCATCCCGTTTGGTTTACCACAGACTCCAGTGTATTGTGTCATAGTGAGTACACCAGTGCCTTCGGGCCGCGCATCGCACCGCACTGAACCGGCATCCAGCCCGCGTCTGTCCCCTCGCCTCAGCTCCATCCCTCGGGCCCCCGGGACCATCACTCCCCTACCCACGGAGGGGTCAACACCAAGCTGCGCAACACCTTCCCCGGGAGGCCTAGTTAACAGCAGCGGTGGTGTCCATCCATTCACCACAAGCCGTGGGTGGTGTCACGGACTTACATCCCATTCCAAACCACCACGGCCCCGGTCGTGGAACTCCCCACTGAAGTCCCTGTGTGTAGCACCAACCCCCTTGCAGCGACGTGACCCCCGGGTCCGTGAGGAGCTCGAGCCACCCACTGTACGAGCACAGATCCGAGCGGCTCGGCGGTCGCAGCAGAGCCCACGGGGCGGTACACATCGACTTTTCTGGCGTCACGAACAGGATTGAACCCATCCACTTACCTGTGGAAGTGTGCCTTGAAGTTATCGCCATCGGCGTCCCGCTGAGGTAAAATCCCGAAGTCGCCATCTTCGCCGCCATTTTTAGGCGTGAAAATCTCCCGCCCAGCGCCTTCTTCCCCGAGTGTTGGGCACGAAAAAGAGGCTCTGCCCCTGAGAACGCGGGTGGAAGTGAAGCTCCGGAGGACCGGAAGCGAAAAAGAGACTTTAAAAGTTGCTAGAAAGACTGCTCCCGAGTACCAAGGGGGAGCAGCAGGAAGGGACTGCAGTTCATGTAACCAGGACTGTAAAGGCAGGGATGCCAGGACTTTGCCTAATTCCGTTCCTGGACAAGCCAGACCGCAGCCCCAATGACGTCATCCCCGGCCCTGGCAGTCCGCCCGGCAGCAACAGCAACAGAGATGACGTCGGCTCCGGCAGTCCGCCCGGCCGCAGCAGAGGTGACACCCGACTGGAGGTCTACCCCAGATGTGGCGCCAGCCACTCCCAGGTACCCCGTCCCGGCTGTGGAGCAGTCGGAGTGCACCTGCAGAGAGGAGGAGCAGGCCACTGAGCGATGGGGCCCTCGGCAGTTAGCGAGGCCGGTTGTAGCCAGCACCGAGGGCATCCAAGTGGGCCTGGCTCCTGAGCAGGAGTAGGAGCACGGAACCCGTGCCCAGTACTGGGAGCGGCGACAGCAGCAGCGGTAGCGGAACATGGACGGCTACCCACAAGTTGACAGTTAAAAGTTGAACGTTTTAAAGTTTTAAAGGACCCGCTCCTGCAGTAAACCTCCTGCCTTTGTTGAACGTCCCCATGTTCCCGGGAGACGCCATTCAGCACACGGGTGGAAGGAGGAGGACCCTGCCCGACTTCTTGAAAGCCGCTGCGGTTGGTGTCCCAGTGGGTGCCATCAGGGGTCGGAACCCCTGGTGGAGGATAGCAGGGAGTTAAAGGAGTGAGGACATTTCCCGTTATAGAGCCCGGTTTACCGTACCCGCACTGCAGGCAGTGGAAGACGGGGTCTTTCTGGACAGTGCCACCATGAGTGAATGTGGCATTGGGAACCCGTGCTGCCCTGTGGTGGACTGTGGGAAAGCTACCGAGGAAGATGCGTCAGCAGCAGAGTTAACACTTTACAGTTTGAGCAAACGTACCTCCCGATGTGGGAAGATGCATGTTTGTAATGTTTAACTTTTCTTTTTTCCCTCAGAGCAACATAATGGAGGCCAAAGAACTACAGTTCCTTAAACTTGAGTTCCTTGCATTGGTATGAAGGAACCAAGAGAAAACATGGATTAAACTGTGTTGCTGTATAAGAACGGAAGTTCCAAACCGCTTGAAAGGTGATATAGGTGCTTTATTCAAAGCATTTCGAAATTAATCCCCCATTCTTCACCACTTCTTCATCAGGAAATGCATTCGGTGATATATGGGAAGAAGTGGAGATGCTAGACTTCCACCTTTTGTCTGTAAAATGTTGAGACGAGATCCTAAGGGTACCTTCACACTTTAGCGATGCAGCAGCGATCCGACCAGCGATCTGACCTGGTCAGGATCGCTGCTGCATCGCTACATGGTCGCTGGTGAGCTGTCAAACAGGCAGATCTCACCAGCGACCAGTGAACAGCCCCCAGCCAGCAGCGACGTGCAAGCGACGCTGCGCTTGCACGGAGCCGGCGTCTGGAAGCTGCGGACACTGGTAACTAAGGTAAACATCGGGTATGGTTACCCGATGTTTACATTAGTTACCAGCGCACACAGCTTAGCTGTGTGTGCAGGGAGCAGGGAGCCGCGCACACTGAGCGCTGGCTCCTTGCTCTCCTAGCTACAGTACACATCGGGTTAATTAACCCGATGTGTACAGCAGCTACATGTGCAGAGAGCCGGAGCCGGCAGCACAGGCAGCGTGAGAGCTGCGGAGGCTGGTAACTAAGGTAAATATCGGGTAACCACCTTGGTTACCCGATGTTTATCTTAGTTACCAGCCTCCGCAGCTGGCAGACGCCGGCTCCTGCTCCCTGCTCGCTTCATTTGTCACTCTCTCACTGTCACACACAGCGATCTGTGTGTCACAGCGGGAGAGCGCCTTTGAAGAAAACGAACCAGGGCTGTGTGTAACGAGCAGCGATCTCGCAGCAGGGGCCAGATCGCTGCTCAGTGTCACACACAGCGGGATCGCTAATGAGGTCACTGCTGCGTCACAAAAAGCGTGACTCAGCAGCGATCTCGGCAGCGAGCTCGCTGTGTGTGAAGCACCCCTAAGCCTTTTTCTGACCAGCAAGAGCAACAGTTGCAAGCTGACAGAGTCCAATGGATTCATATCCAGAACGAGAGTAGAATGCTGGATACTCTAATGAACTTTCTCACTACAAAAAATGGATTGTATAGAAACCAGGGCAGCTACATATGTGGTCAAAATTGCTGGTACCCCTCGTTTAATGAAAGAAAAACCCACAATGGTCATAGAAATAACTTGAATCTGACAAAAGTAATAAATAACAAATCTATGAAAATGAACAAATGAAAGTCAGACATTGCTGCTTTTCTGCTTGCACAAAATTAAAAAAAAATTAAACTCATGAAATAGACCTGGACAGAAATTATGGTACCCCTGAAAATAATATGACAAAAGAGACATGCTAAATCAAGGTGTGTCCACTAATTAGCATCACAGGTGTCTACAATCTTGTAATCAGTCAGTGGACCTGTATATAGGGTGCAGATACTCACTGTGCTGTTTGGTGGCATGGTGTGTACCACACTCAACATGAACCAGACAAAGCAAAGGAAAGAGTTGTCTCAGGAGATTAGAAAGAAAATTATACACAGGCATGTTAAAGGTAAAGGTTATAAGACCATCTCAAAGCAGCTTGATGTTCCTATAACTACATTTGCACATATTAGTCAGAAATTTAAGATCCATGGGACTGTAGCCAACCTTGCTGGATGTGGCCACAGGAGGAGAATTGATGACAAATCAAAGAGACGGATAATACAAATGATAACAAAAGAACCCAGAAAAACTTCTAAAGAGGTTAAAGATGAACTTCAAGGTCAAGGAACACCAGTATCAGATCGCACATCCATCGTTGTTTGAGCCAAAGTGAACCAAGGAGGACACCATTGTTGAAAAAAAAAATCATAAAAAAGCCAGACTGGAATATGACAAACTACATGTTGACAAGCCACAAAGCTTCTGGGAGAATGTCCTATGGACAGATGAGACTAAAATGGAACTTTTTGGCAATGCACATCAGCTCTATGTTCACAGATGGAAAAATTTAGCATATCAAGAAAAGAACACTGTCCCTACTGTGCAACATGGAGGAGGCTCAGTAATGTTCTGAGGCTGCTTTGCTGCATCTGGCACAGGGTACCTTGAATCTGTGCAGGGTACAATGAAGTCTCAAGACTATCAAGGGATTCTAGAGAGAAATGTGCTGCCCAGTGTCAGCAAGCTTGGTCTTAGTCGCAAGTCATGGGTCTTGCAACAGGACAATGACCCAAAACACCCATCTAAAAACACCCAAGAATGGCTAAGAAGAAAATATTGGACTATTCTGTAGTATCCTTCTATGAGCCCTGACCTAAATCCTATTGAGCATCTTTGGAAAGAGCTGAAATATGCCGTCTGGAAAGGCGTTCTTCAAACACGAGACAACTGAAGCAGTTTGCTCTTGAGGAGTGGGCCAATATACCTGTCAAGAGGTGCAGGAGTCTCATTGACAGTTACAGAAATCGTTTGATTGCAGTGATTGCCGCAAAAGGTTGTGCAACAAAATATTAAGTTAAGGGACCATCATTTCTGTCCAGGCCTATTTCATGAGTTTTATTTATTTTTTTAATTCTGTGGAAGCAGAAAAGCAATGTCTGACTTCCATTTGTTCATTTTTATAGATTTTCTTATTAATACTTTTGTCAGATTCAAGTTATTACTGTGACCACTGTGGGTTTTTCTTTAATTAAACGAGGGATACCAACAATTTTGACCACGTGTGTACATAAACCGTGAACTGACAAGACCCTAGATAAAGATGAAATGGCTATTCTTTGAAAGAGACCTGTTGGTTTGAAGAACCATTGATCCAAAAACCCATGAGCGAGTAGTCCAGATCATTGTAGAAAGAAAAGATGACAACATTTTCCTTGAAGCTTGAGGCATGACCAATCTGGACATTTTGGTTGCCATAAGACCGAGGCCAACATCTGTAAGAGATTCTATTGGTTTGGAATGAGAAGTAATATAGAAAAATGGTGAATGTAAATCTTGTACTTTGAGATGTGGAGAAAGTTCTGATGAGAAAGCAACTTTGCATCCAATAGACACTCACAAGCCTTTGGAGTTGGCTGCACTGGATAATGTGAAACTACTGCCTAGTGCAACTGGAGTCTACCACACTCTGACTATCATCAACCACAGTACCAAATTTGCTATGGCAGAGCCAGTTAAAGATCCAACAATGAAAACAACAAAAAAAAATTCTGGAAAACATTTGTACAGCCTTATGGATACCCACAAAAGATCCTAGCTGATAGAGATACTGCATTTGATTCCGAATTGTTTCTAAAACTGAGTACCCACTATGCCTCCATAGCAGTAAGAAAGTGTGGACAACTGCATATCATTCTCAGTGTAATGTACTGTGTGAGCAGATGAACCAGACTTTAAGTGACATGCATACCATACCTGCGAGAACTGATGGGCCAAATCTACTTCCAGAGATGATCTATCTCTACAATAACAACGTCCATTGTTTTACCTTGTATACGCCTTACTATCTGATGTTTGGTCGACAAAGAAAGATTACCAGCTGACGCTGCCATGGAAGTGTTAAGGCCACGTCTCACTAAGCAACATCGCCAGCAACATCGCTGCTGAGGCACGATTTTTGTGACGCAACAGCGATCTTGCTAGCGATGTTGCTGTGTGTGACATCCAGCCTGGCCCCTGCTGTGAGGTCGCCAGTTGTTGCTGAATGTCCTGGACCGTTTTTTAGTTGTTGCTCTCCCACTGTGAAGCACACATCGCTGTGTGTGACAGCAAGAGAGCAACAACTGAATGTGCAGGGAGCAGGGAGCCGGCTGGTAACCACGGTAAACATCGGGTAACCGCGAAGTGCTTCGCTGGTTACCCGATATTTACCTTAGTTACTAGCGTCCGCCGCTCTCACGCTGCCAGTGCCGGCTCCCTGTACGAGTAGCCAGACTACACATCGGGTAAATAAACACAGCGGTTTGCTTATTAACCCGATGTGTACTCTGGCTAGGAGTACAGGGAGCCAGTGCTAAGCGGTGTGCGCTGGTAACCAGGGTAAATATCGGGTAACCAGCGAATGCTTTCCTTGGTTACCCGATATTTACATTAGTTACCAAGTGCAGCATCGCTTCCACGCATTGCTGCTGGCTGGGGGCTGGTCACTGGTCGCAGGTGAGATCTGCCTGTTTGACAGCTCACCAGCGACCATGTAGTGACGCTCCAGCGATCCCTGCCAGGTCAGGTCGCTGGTGGGATCGCTGGAGCGTCGCTTAGTGTGACGGTACCTTTAGTTCCAGAGACATTTAATCCTCTACCAGACACTGATTGGGTCACAGAACGTCAGCGACGATTAGAAGCCAATGTCATCGTGGAAGAAGTAATGAAAGTTGTTTGCCAGAGACAAGAAGAGAACCACAACTTGAATGCCAAAGCAAAACCAATGACTATTGGAGAACGAGTCTGGCTTAGGAAGAATCATTGCAGAAACAAGTTAGATGAGAAGAGGGAGACTAGCCCTTATGTCAATTCAAGCTATCCCTCTACCTGGAGTAGAATTCTACAAGATCTCTAAAGAGCATGAAGAGACAAGCAGGCACGTACTGTACATTGCAGTCAGCTGAAGCTTTGCCTGGCAAACGACATCCAAGATCCCTCCAGAGATGACAGCAGAGATTACATCACCAACAATCCACAAGATGACTCCAGAGTCGATCCAAGGGAGTATTCTGCGAAGACTGCCAGTCCACATGAGGTACAATGCTAGGTTGTAGAGAGCTACAGGATGTAAAGGTAATATGTTTCTTATTGGTTGGCCATTCGGTCCTTGTTTGCAGTGCTCTCTCCCATAACCTGTTTGCTCACAATGCAAACTTATTGACTCTCAGCCACCACTAGCTGAAAGTATTGACTCTGAATCCCCTAAGAATGAGCCCCCATCAGATAGCACAAATAACTCATTGAGAAAGTCAGAGAGAGTGACCATGGGTTGTGTGTCAGCAAGATACTTTCAATGATGGAATTACATCTTTAATTTATGTACTTAAATTGGGACTACTAAAATAAAAATTAGCCTACTATGAGATTCTGTTATAGAACAGCCCAATGTTATTCATTTAATGCATCATTCAAGTGTTTTGCCTTCAAAGACTTTGGGATGATATTATATTTGTTCCAAGTTACAGCAATTATACAGAGACTCATGGGCTCCTGATATTTCATTGTTTGCATTTTATGTCTTTTTTTCTAGGTTGTCAAAGACACAGTGAGAAGTTCCAGATGTTTGGGGACATGCATCTTTTTAAAGTGGATAAATGGCAGCTAAAAGTGAAAACACTTTCCCTTTTTACAATACTTATACCTTCTTTTATAGTCTTATTGTCTCCTATCAGGTCCACATTGTTCCAGCCATTTTTTACTATGTTGAAAAGTATTATAAACTTTTCTACATGTTTTTAAAATTAGTACTAAATTAACTTTGCTGAAGGATCACCACCTGTCCATCTGCCATCTCTTAACACATGTGGAATGAAATACTCACCCCAAACCATCTCGATTGGGTTCAGGTCTGGTGACTGTGGAGGCCAGGTCATCTGGCGTAGCACCCCATCACTCTCCTTCTTAGTCAAATAGCCCTCATACAGCCTGGAGATGTGTTTGGGGTCATTGTCCTGTTGAAAAATAAATGATCGTCCAACTAAATGCAAACCGGATGGAATAGCATGCTGCTGAAAGATGCTGTGGTAGCCATGCTAGTTCAGTATGCCTTCAATTTTGAATAAATCCCCAACTGTGTCACCAGCAAAACACACCCACACCATCACACCTCCTCCTCCATGCTTCACGGTGGGAACCAGGAATGTAGAGTCAATCCGTTCACCTTTTCTGCGTCGCACAAAGACACAGTGGTTGGACCAAAGATCTTAAATTTGGACCAAAGCACAGATTTCCACTGGTCTAATGTCCATTCCTTGTGTTCTTTAGCCCAAACAAGTATCTACTGCTTGTTGCCTGTCCAAAATGCAATATATTTTATCTGAATGTGTGTCCTCCAATGAAAATCCAATTGAAATAGGCGATAGGGTCGACGGGCCCTCCTCCAACATGGGCCTGGTCGTTGTATCTTCCTTTTCAACCTCGATCATTACACTCCTGATTAATACAGTACATAGGTACATTGGAAATTTTATCACAACATACAAACATCATAATCCTTAATAAACAGTGAAGTCCAATTAAGTGATTGACTGTCTTTCCCGTATAACTCTGCATACAGCCATAGCTGTCAGTCACTAGTAGGACAACCCACTGAACTCATATGTATGCAAAGACAATAGATATCAATGAACAAAATGCAAGTTTTGCAGATTCTTTTTTTCAAAAAACTATTATATCACTCTGTGCAGCTTCACCTTCTTTATACCATGGTGTTCAGTTTAAGGAGAAAATACATATAACAAATTTACAATGTTAAATCAATGATAGACTTATTAGTGTACAAAGTAAAAACAAATAAGAATTAATATATTTTACTATCATTTATATGGGAGATACAAATTTGAATGAAAGCACAATAAAAAATATTTTTTATGTTCTCCCTCATAATAACTAATCTGCAGACTTTTAGCTATAGTGAGAATAGTTAGAAATGACATGTAATAGTTACAGGAAATCCCCAGTGTCCATGATAAGCCACAGAGATAACATCTCAGGCCCTAAGGAGGAATAGTCACATTTCTGTGTTGTTTTACGCACAATTCTAGAATGGTATTTTTAAAGAAGAACAATGTGAAGACTGTGTGTCTAAAAGTGCCATGAGCCCTTCTCCTTTTCACAAGCATTGTCGGCAACATTCGCCATTACAGCCACAAATATTTTGGCTATCTAGATTCAGGGGTGGACACTGACAACTTAGGGGCACTTTGCACACTACGACATCGCAGGTGCGATGTCGGTGGGGTCAAATTGAAAGTGACGCACCTCCTGCGTCGCAGGCGATATCGTAGTGTGTAAAGCATTTTTGATACGATTAACGAGCCCAAAAGTGTTGTAATCGTATCATCGGTGTAGCCTCGGTCATTTACATGAATTGGGAAGGACCGATGTTACGATGTTGTTCCTCGTTCCTGCGGCAGCACACATCGCAGTGTATGAAGCCGCAGGAGCGAGGAACGTCTCCTACCTGCGTCGCGGCCGCAATGCGAAGGAAGAAGGTGGGCGGGATGTTTACGTCCCGCTCATCTCCACCCCTCCGCTTCTATTGGCCGCCTGCCGTGTGACGTCGCTATGACGCCGCACGACCCGCCCCCTTAATAAGGAGGCGGGTCACCGGCCAGAGTGACGTCGCAGAGCAGGTGAGTGCATGTGAAGCTGGCGTAGCGATAATGTTCGCTACGCCAGCTATCACCATGATATCGCAGCTGCGACGGGGGCGGGGACTATCGCGCACGGCATCGCAGGATTGGCTTGCGATGTCGTAGTGTGCAAAGTGCCCCTTAGAGTCCATGTGCAAAAAATTGTGCCTGGACCTTCCTCCTTTCATAGCAACAAAGGTAAAGATATAAATATGTGTATGTGTGTGGTGTGTGTGCATATATATAAATATATATATATATATATATATATATATATATATATATATATATACACGAGTATATATATACACACACAGTACAGACCAAACGTTTGGACACACATTCTCATTCAAAGAGTTTTCTTTATTTTCATGACTTTGAAAATTGTAGATTCACATTGAAGGCATCAAAACTATGAATTAGCACATGTGGAATGAAATACTTGATAAAAAAGTGTGAAACAACTGAAAATATGTCTTATATTCTAGGTTCTTCAAAGTTGCCACCTTTTGCTTTAATTACTGCTTTACACACTCTTGGCATTCTCTTGATGCGCTTCTGTGGCGCCCTGGACAAGCCAGGTCGTCACAGGTACTACACCAACACACCCTACACCCCGGCTAGGCACATCTAGGTCAAACACAAATCCTTGTTGCCTTCCTTCAGGGGCTGATGTCCACACCAGGGGGTGGGCCAGGTGGTTGGTCCCGCCCACCGAGGAGTTCACAGTCCTGGAGGCGGGAAAAAGGAGTCAGTTTTAGTTTAGAGATCAGTTAGAGAGAGTGAAGTGGTAGGAGAGGAGACTGACCATGTCCGGGTGTGTGGCCCGGGCACCCAGCAAGGTTGGCAGACGGTGGTGACCGTCTGCAGGAGAGGCTGATTGGAGTGAACTGTACGGACCGGGGACAGACGGTGGCCCGCCGGTACCGGATCGGGGAGTGAAGAGAAGCCAGCACCATTCGGCAGGGCCTGTGGACCCCGACCAGGCTAAGAGTCGCCGTAAAACCGGTCAAATCCGTTAGCGAAGGGAACCTCCGGGGTTTCCCAGCAGCCAAGACCCGATTGAAGGCAACAGCTCACACTGTAGAGGGAAACACAGTCACCGCCAAGGCTACAGTTCCCAGGGCCAGAGCCTGCGGGCAAAAGGGGCTCCCTCAGCATCCATCCAAGCTGGGGAGCGGGTTACCGGTGGGAAGCCATTGGAACCGTAAACACAACACAGGTGCAGGGAAAGGCAGTCACCATCAACCTGCTGGGAGGAGAACAACCGCAGCCGCCTGTGGGACCCATCCATCCAGCCATTTGTTTGACCAGAGACTCTGAGTGAATTACTGGCTGAGTGAGTACCACCGTGCCGTGCGGCACAGCGCTGCCCCCACGACCCTGCACCTCACCAGGCCCCGTAACCCGCCTGCTATCCCTAAAACCCTCACCGGGGCCCCGGGACAACCAACCCCCTACCCACGGAGGGGAGGACCCCTATGTCCCCGAGGGATCGGTCGATACGGCTGAGGGGCCCGGTCTGCTGCCGTCCACCATGCTACCTCCCTCACTGCCCATGCCCGCGGCCGACGCCCCGACCGACCCGTTACCCCTGCCACCGGTAGTGGAGCTCGCAGCGTCTGTGGGAGAGGGCCCAGACCTGCGGCCCCCTTGCCCTACCTTTACCACCGCCCTGGCACCCGTCCTGGCTTCCATCCCGGCCGCAACGGAGGCGACCCTCGCGCAGAAGCCAGCACCGCGAGTCTCGCTGACTGCTCCCAGACACCCGGCCTCGGCTGAGGCACGGCAGGGATGCAGCTGCCAGGAGGCAGAGCAGGCCATGTCACAGCGGGGTCCCTCATTACCGAAGGTACCGGTCGTAGCCGGCACGGGGGGACTCCGGCTGGGCCCATCCCCCACACCGCCTGAACCGGAGCAAGCAGAAAGTGCTCCGCACCGGGAGCGGCAGCAAAGGCAGCTGCGCCGCGGGATTGCTGATTAAGAAAGAAAAGTTAGAGCATGGTAGCGGTTCCCGGTTTCCTTGCTGTCGATCCCCATTGGGACTCTGCTGACATTCCACACGGCCCTCAAGGCTAAGGAGTCCGGTTGGAGGAGCAGTCGTACCCGCATTATTGGCAGCTGAAAATGGAGTCCTGTGGGACAGTGTCACCCCTGTGTGAGGGTGGTGTTGGGGGCTCGTGCTATTCGATGGTGGACTGTGGGAAAGCTGCAGGAGGAAGCTGTACCGGAGCCAGGTGTTGTGGATGGCCCCTGGGACCCAGCTGACAGTCCCCGTTGGGACCCTACGGCAAGTCTCCGTTGGGACCCTATAGTTTTGTTTGTGGTAGCCCGTTGGCTACGAAGCACTGTTGTCCCCGTTGGGACTGTCTGCAACCGTTGCGTAAGGAACTGCTTACGGACAAGCCCGAGAACTTGCAGGGCAACCACAAACTTAGTGGAATGTAAATAAAAATGTGTTTTGGCTTGACACCGTTACCGCCTCCGGAGAGGCCTATTTTGGGAGGATGGGCCTGGAGGAAAGGGATGGCCCAGGCCCGCCACTACCGTAACCGGTGGCAATCCTCCGTGGGTTCAGGGGTCCCCTTGGACGCGGGTCCCCTGAAAGAGACAGAACCCGCTCAGGCAACTTGGTGCTGCACTGGGGTCAAGGGGTGTTGCCCGCTTCTTAGGGGCAGCATCAGGGCCAGGTTGTTTGGGTGGGAGAAGAGCGAATGCCGTACCGTTGAAACTGTTTATAATGTTTTTACATGTTTTACCGTTTTTACTCTTTTTCAGTTGTGAAAATAAAACCGGTGATAGCGGGCAGCCCGCGGTCTGCATTTTACTAAGGGGGAATGTGGCGCCCTGTACAAGCCAGGTCGTCACAGGTACTACACCAACACACCCTACACCCCGGCTAGGCACATCTAGGTCAAACACAAATCCTTGTTGCCTTCCTCCAGGGGCTGATGTCCACACCAGGGGGTGGGCCAGGCAGTTGGTCCCGCCCACCGAGGAGTTCACAGTCCTGGAGGCGGGAAAAAGGAGTCAGTTTTAGTTTAGAGATCAGTTAGAGAGAGTGAAGTGATAGGAGAGGAGACTGACCGTGTACGGGTGTGTGGCCCGGGCACCCAGCAAGGTTGGCAGACGGTGGTGACCGTCTGCAGGAGAGGCTGATTGGAGTGAACCGTATGGACCGGGACGGGCGGTGGCCCGCCGGTACCGGATCGGGGAGTGAAGAGAAGCCAGCACCATTCGGCAGGGCCTACGGTCCCCGACCAGGCTAGGAGTCGCCGTAAAATCGGTCAAATCCGTTAGCGAAGGGAACCTCCGGGGTTTCCCAGCAGCCAAGACCCGATTGAAGGCAACAGCTCACACCGTAGAGGGAAACACAGTCACCGCCAAGCCTACAGTTCCCAGGGCCAGAGCCTGCGGGCAAAAGGGGCTCCCTCAGCATCCATCCAAGCTGAGGAGCGGGTTACCGGTGGGAAGTCATTGGAACCGTAAACACAATACAGGTGCAGGGAAAGGCAGTCACCATCAACCTGCTGGGAGGAGAACAACCGCAGCTGCCTGTGGGACCCGTTCATCCAGCTGTTTGTTTGACCAGAGACTCTGAGTGAATTACTGGCTGAGTGAGTACCACCGTGCCGTGCGGCACAGCGCTGCCCCCGCGACCCTGCACCTCACCAGGCCCCGTAACCCGCCTGCCATCCCTAAAACCCTCACCGGGGCCCCGGGCCAACCAACCCCCTACCCACGGAGGGGAGGACCAACATCCAAGCTGCTCCCTGTCATCGCTCCCGGGATCCCCGTCCAGAGCAGCGGTGGTGTCACAACTTCACCACAATATCTCCCCAAACCACACACCAACCCCCCTTTCACTCATGGGCGAGGAACACCGCTTGAGTCCCCGGGATCCGGCCCACCGCTCGAGCCATCACCGAGCAGCAGCAGCAGTAGCCGGACCCGAGCAGTGGGTGAGTGCAGCGTCCCCTCCTCCGCCCGCGACACTTCAAGAGGTAGTCACCGGAAATGGTATTCCAACAGTTTTGAAGGAGTTCCCAGAGATGCTTAGCACTTGTTGGCCCTTTTTCCTTCACTCTGCAGTCCAGCTGACCCCAAACCATCTCGATTGGGTTCAGGTCTGGTGACTGTGGAGGCCAGGTCATCTGGCGTAGCGCCCCATCACTCTCCTTCTTAGTCAAATAGCCTTACACAGCCTGGAGGTGTGTTTGGGGTCATTGTCCTGTTGAAAAATAAATGATGGTCCAACTAAACACAAACTGGACAGAATAGCATGCCGCTGCAAGATGTGTGGTAGCCATGCTAGTTCAGTATGCCTTCAATTTTGAATAAATACCCTACTGTGTCACCAGTAAAGCACCCCCATACCATCACACATCCTCCTCCATGCTTCAGAGTGGGAACCAGGCATGTAGAGTCCATCCGTTCACCTTTTCTGCGTTGCACAAAGACACGGTGGTTGGATCCAAAGATCTCAAATTTGGACTCATCAGACCAAAGCACAGATTTCCATTGATCTAATGTCCATTCCTTGTGTTCTTTAGCCCAAACAAGTCTCTTCTGCTTCTTGCCTGTCCTTATCAGTGGTTTCCTAGCAGCTATTTTACCATGAAGGCCTGCTGCACAAAGTTTCCTCTTAACAGTTGTTCTAGAGATGTGTCTGCTGCTAGAGCTCTGTGTGGCATTGACCTGGTCTCTTATCTGAGCTGCTATTAACCTGCGATTTCTGAGGCTGTTGAGTCGGATAAACTTATCCTCCGCAGCAGAGGTGACTCTTGGTCTTCCTTTCCTGGGGCGGTCCTCATGTGAGCCAGTTTCTTGGTAGCATTTGATGGTTTTTGCCATTGCACTTGGGGACACTTTCAAAGTTTTCCCAATTTTTCGGACTGACTGATCTTCATTTCTTAAAGTAATGATGCCCACTTGTTTTTCTTTACTTAGCTGCTTTTTTCTTGCCATAATACAAATTCTAACAGTCTATTCAGTAGGACTATCAGCTGTGTATCCATCAGACTTCTGCACAACACAACTGATGGTTCAGCCCCATTTATAAGGCAAGAAATTCCACTTACACCTGACAGGGCACACCTATGAAGTGAAAACTATTTCCGGTGACTACCTCTTGAAGCTCATCACAAGAATGCCAAGAGTGTGCAAAGCAGTAATCAAAGCAAAAGGTGGCTACTTTGAAGAACCTACAATATAAGACATATTTTCAGTTGTTTCACAATTTTTTGTTAAGTATTACATTCCACATGTGTTAATTCATAGTTCTGTTGCCTTCAATTTGTTGGAGGAAAAGTGTGTCTCACAATCCGAAAAATGCAGTGTGTGTGTATATATATATATATATATAGGAATGCACCTTTTTTCCCCCCAAATGTTGGGGGAAAGTCGGGGGTGCGTCATATAGTCTGAATGTAGGGCTGCGAGGAATGAGGGTGCTGCGGTGACACGAGCAGGCTGTAACAGCACCTGCCGTGACCATGTGGGCCCGCTCATTTCATATGCACGCCCATCCTCCCGCCTATCATCTCTCAGCGCTGAAGCCGGCGCTGAAAGATGGTCGGGGTGATGGGCGGGGTGCACGCATAGTAAACAGCCGGCCCGCATGATCACTCCTGGCAACTACAGCCTGGAGTGATCATGTCTGGTTATATTCACTGCCCCCCGCCTATCATCATCAGCGCGGGGGGCAGTGAATAAGTACGGTATACTCACCATTCCCCTGATTTCCTCCTGTCTGCCGGCCAGCTGATCTGTGTAGAGAGCAGTGAGCACAGCTATGATGTCATCCCTAAGCGCACCGCTAGTCTCCACACACATCAGCGAGCCATGAGACAGGAGGACATCGCGATGCTGCAGGGGAACGGTTCCACACAGGTCAGCGGCGCTGCTGCTGACACAGAGAGGAATATGATGCAGGGAGTGAGGAAAGGTGAGTATACTGTAAATGTTTATTTTTTTTTCTGTGCCATAGGATACAGACCATATAGCAGGATGGGGTATATAGCAGGATGAGGGCATATACCAGGATGGGGGTATATTATGAGCAGGATGGGGGTATATAGCAGGATGGGGGTATATAGCAGGATGGGGGTATGATATCAGGATAGGGGTATTTATCAGGATGGGGTTATATAACAGGATGGGGGCTATACCAGGATGGGGGTATTTATTAGGATGGGGGTATTTATCAGGATGGGGGCTATACCAGGATGAGGGACATATATACAAGGATGGGGATCATATACAAGGCAGGAGGATCATTACCAGGATGGAGAACCTTAGTAGAGAATTTGGGCACATTACCCCCATAACAGTGTCAGCAGCAGATCCTCGCCCCATAACAGTGTGTCATGACCACATTTTTTGCATCAAATTTTATTTTCCTCTTCTAAAATCAGGGTGCGTCTTATAGTCCGGTGTGTCTTATATTCCGAAAAATACGGTATGCAATGCCATTGCCATCATGGATGCCCGGCCACTCAGCGGTGGCTGCACTTTCCCCGGTCCCTGCCGTCAGCTCCCAGGAACTGCATGCACCGAACAGGCCTCCTGGGAGCACACTTAGGGCGTGCACACCTGTTCTTAATTCCCATCTCCAAGATCCAATCCCAATATGTAGTAGATGCATTAATATTAAATTTAGCAAATACCTCCAATTAGAAATGTAGTATAGTTCTCCTGATATAATCATGTCACTTAGCTCATGTTCAAGGCATTGTAGGACTTTAGGTATCCATGGTTACAACCACTAGCAACTAACTAACTGTGACTATATGCGTTGTCATAACCATAGATACATAAGGTCCTGCAATGCTCTGAACATAAGCTAAGTGACATGATTATATCAGGAGAACTATGCTACATGTCTAATTGGAGGTATTTGCTAATATTATTATTATTATACCTACTAAATATTGGGATAGGATCTTGGAGGTGGGAATACTCCTGTAAAGGTCCAGCGTTCCCTAACCTGCCTATGGCTGAGAGGCAGTATGTATTTAAGGCACCCTCCTGTAATGGGAGGTGCCTGGGCAACATGGTGGTAGACACAGGAACACTGTCACTTTAAAATTTCAGCAAGTTTATTTAAATAACATAAATTTTCACTCCAGCAACATAACATGAGCCTTCCTTCGGCTTTACAGAAACATGAACATCATATGGCATTACAGTCTGTAATATTCGGTTACACTTCTCCACAGGTGTACCCCAGCAGAGCTATCAGCCACAAGTCACTGACCCCAGCCAGTATTCACACACGGATTTCAAGTTTGTTACATTCAGGAGGTTAGCAGCCTTCACACACACACACTGACTTCTGTCAGTGCACCACACCACTCTCAGAGCTTCCTTCTGACCGCCTGAACATGTGGCAAGCAATCAGACACCATTAAACATATCAGACACACCTGTGGGTGAAGGTATGGGGATAGCCAGACACACCCATAACTCTAGTTATCTGTAACCCTAGCCAGGAATGCCTTAACAGATGTAGCCTGTTGCCACCTTACAATTTATAAATACAATTATGGCCAAAAGTGTTGGCACCCCTAAAATTGTTCCAGAAAATGAAGGACTTTTCCCGGAAAGTTATTGTAATTACACATGGTTATTTTCTTTGTGTGTATTGGAACAACATGCAAAAAAAACTGAGAAAAAAAGCCAAATTGGACATAATTTCACACAAAAGTTCAAGAATAGGCTGGACATAATTTCTGGCACCCTCAACTTAATATTTGGCTGCACATCCTTTTGAATTAATATCTGCAATTAATCGCTTTCTACAATCACCAACAAGCTTCTTACACCTCTCAACTACAATTTTGGACCGCTCTTCTTTTGTAAACTGCTCCAGGTCTCTTATATTTGAAAGCGTCTTCTCCCAACATAAATTTTAAAATCTCTCCACAAGTGTTCAATGAGATTTAGCTCCTGACTCATTGCTGCCACTTCAGAACTCTCCAGCGCTTTGTTTTCATTTTTGTTTAATTTATAAATGTCAATGGATAGTTTGCGCTGACCCTGATACACCCTGACCCTGCAGGATAGCTTGAGTTCCTTTGGAACTTTATTGGGGCTGCTTAAGCACCATCTATCCTATGTTGCAACCTTTTATCAGTTTTTCTCTGCAGTCCACGTCCAGGGAGATTAGCGACAGTGCCATGGATTGTACACTTCTCTTGATCCCTGGAGATGGACTTGTAACCTTGAGATTGTTGATATTTTTCAACAGTTTTGGTTCTCAAGTCTTTAGACAGTTCTCTTCTCTTTCTGTTCTGCATGCTTAGGCGGGCTTTGCACACTACGACATCGCAGGTGCGATGTCGGTGGGGTCAAATCGAAAGTGACGCACATCCGGCGTCACTTGCGATGTCGTAGTGTGTAAATCCTAGATGATACGATGAACGAGCGCAAAATCGTCGTCATCGTATCATCGCTGCAGCCTCCGACATTTCCATAATGCCGGGGGAGCGACAGGTACGATGTAGTTCCTCGCTCCTGCGGCAGCACACATCGCTGTGTGTGAAGCCGCAGGAGCGAGGAACTTCACCTTACCTGCCGCCGGCTGCAATGAGAAGGACGGAGGTGGGCGGGATGTTTACATCCTGCTCATCTCCGCCCCTCCACTTCAATTGGCCGCCTGCCGTGTGACGTCACTGTGACGCCGCACAACCCGCCCCCTAAGGAAGGAGGCGGGTCGCCGGCCAGAGGGACGTCGCACGGCAGGTATGTGCGTGTAAAGCTGCCGTAGCGATAATAATCGCTACGGCAGCTTTCACTATATATCGAACGTGCGACGGGGGCGGGACTATCGCTGCAGCATCGGTAACACATTGTTACCGATGTTGCAACGTGCAAAGCCCGCCTTAGTGTGGCACATACACAATGCAAAGATTGAGTGAAGTTCTCCCCTTTTTATATGGCTTCAGGGGTGATTTTTATATTGCCCACACCTGTTACTTAGCATCACATCCGTGAAACAAAGTTGTCTACCTACAATTTTGGAAAGGTGCCAACTAATTTGTCCAGCCCACTTTTGTGGCTTTGTGTGAAATTATGTCCATTACATTTTTATTCCACAGTTTTTTTGTAATGTTTCAATACACACAAAAGAAATAAACGTGTATATGACAACATGTGTAATTGCAATAATTTTCTTCAAAAAATACTTCATTTTTTTGGAACAATTTCAATTATATATGTGTGTGTGTATATATGAGTATAAACATATATAAATAAATATATATATGTGTGTGTTCGTGTGTGTATATATATATATATATTATTACAATGTGACCTCTCTTGTTATATACAACACTTTCCCTTACATATTGAATTATCTTGCTATTTTTGCTATTCATTGCACCCTATTTTATAGCGTCCTCTCTTGTTAAAGTGGAATGACTGCTGATGGAATATGTTAAAGCTTTATTTTTAATGGAGGAGAGGATAGACTGCTCCATACCAGCTGTCATTTTATATCAAACAAGAGAGGATTTTATAATAAAGAGAGGGCGCTGTGAATAACAAAAAAAATGAAAATATGCTATATAAGGGATGGTGCTATACATAACAAAAGAGGCCATTGTATAATAAGGGACAGCGCCAGACATAACAAAGAGAGGATGCTAATAAGGGACAGTGTTATACATGATAAAAGAGGAAACTGTGTAATTAAGGACAGCACTATACATAATAAGACTAAATTCTTGCTTGCGTGTGAAGTGTTGGTATGCTGCCTGATTTTCTCCCGGACAGCAAAAGACCCATTGAGTATGTCCTATTCTTCATAATCAAATCAGATCATCACATGCTCCGAGTCTCGCAAACCTCATTCTCGGATTTGTGATTTTCACAGACATGTGACTTGATCTATGAAACTTTAAGTGTCGTTCGATAAAACAATCTGACAACACACGGACACTACACGAATGGAAGAATGTGGCCTAAGGGATTTAACAAATTACAGCATTACACCATGTCGTACAGTACAGAATAAATATTTCCATTCAATGACTTACTGCTGACATCTCATCTGATTAGTTTTCTGTTGTTTCTTCTCCATCTGGTCAGACCTTCATGTCGCTATCTTCCAGCCATAACCCATCTTATTGCACTGATCATCACAACCTGAAAAAAGCAAGGTAACATCTATTGTATATATACATTTGCTTCCTGAATAAAAAATCCCCCACCCTGAGCCCCTGAATATAAATATGTAGCACACCATTATTATACAATTAACCACGCATCATTCAAAACATAAATTGATAGATAAGCCGGCACTGTGCCCCCATTAACTATAATCTCTGCCTCCCAATAAATATAAATGAATCAGCCTTTGTGACTCTCCGCCCAATTAATGCTAAGTCTATGAGCACATTTTGTGTTTTTGTCACAGACAATGCACAATGTTTTACAGTACAAGCAAAGGAAGTGATATCCCTGAAATCTCATGTACACGTTGCTTATTTTTTCCTTGCAGATTTGCAGCAGATTTAGTTCTGCACCATGTCAATTCTTACAGCATTTTGCAGTGTATTTTACCCATACTAATGACTGGGAGAAAATATGCAGAAAACATGGAACAAAAATACATGTAAAAAATGCATATTTTATGCAGTGCTCTTCCTGCCAAAACATCAGGATTTACAGCAAAATTTTCTGTGGCAAATCCTGAATGTGTGCACAGAGCATTTTCGTACCCGCCACCGTTGTTTGTACGTCACGGGCAATTAGTTGCCCGTGGCGCACAAGGTCGTTAAACCGCCGTCACACATACTTACCTCCCGCATGACCTCGCTGTGGGCGGCAAACATCCTCTTCCTGAAGGGGGAGGGACGTTTGGCGTCACAGCGACGTCACACAGTGGCCAATAGAAGCAGAGGGGTGGAGATGAGCGGGACGTAACATCCCGCCCACCTTTTTCCTTCCGCATTGCCGGCGGGACGCAGGTAAGCTGTGTTCGGCATTCCCGGGTGTCACATGGAGCGATGTGTGCTGCCACGGGAACGAGGAACTACCGGCGCGCAGAAGGAGGACCGACATTTTGAAAATGAACGACGTGTCAACGAGCAACGATAAGGTGAGTATTTTTGCTCGTTCACAGTCATTCGGAGGTGTCACACAGTACGATATGTCATACGATGTCGGATGTGCGTCACTAACGACGTGACCATGCCGACTTATCGCACGATATATCGTACCGTGTGACGCCGGCATAAGTCCCTGTCCTATGTCCTCTCCCCACAATTCATTATATGTCTCTAATAACTTCATAATACATTGTGGGAGCTGGGATAAGATGCAATCAGGGCCTTGTAATGATTTGTGGGTTGGACAGGACATTATGAATGTCATATAATGAATTGTGGAGGGAGGGAGGAGGCTATAAGGGCTATATGCTGATTCTGGGGAGGATGCTATTAGGGCAATATAATGAATTGTGGGGTGAAGATGATGCTCTCAGGGCCACATGCGCCCGGTACAGCCACATCGCCACTTTGACCCACCACCGTGACCTTAGAGATTTATCGGGGGTGGCACACATACTATCAAAAAGCTAAAAAAAATGTAAAGTTGTGAACTTTTGCAAAGTAGCAGTTATTTTTTTTTTCACAAATTAATAGAGCTTTAGAAACGTTATATATTAATAGAAAAAAAAGTATCTTTTCCCATCAGTGACTTTTTGTCTTTTGCCCTGAAAAGTCACTCCTAAAAACCGCTGAAATGTGTCTTCAAATTTTTCTGCAGTTAGATATCAAATTATACCAGAAACTCTATGGAGAAGGGAGAATGAGCAGCTGAATGGAAAGGAGCGCAAGAGAAAGTGCTGAGGCCGTTAGCGCAAGGGAAAAACTGCTAAAAATGCAGAGTACAAGTTGGTTAAAGGACAGAAATAGTGTTATCCTCATATACACTCACATGACACTTTATTCTGAAAACTCACCTGAAAGTGTATTTACACTTGAAAAGACTCTTAGCCTGAAAAGAAAGAACAGCCCTTAGGGAATGTGCACACAACGTCTTTTACACGTGTGGGAACGCCGGCATCTTTTGTTCTGAAGCATGTTTCTTTTACACTTTTTGGGTTGTTTTTTGTGACGTCTTTGTCCACCGGTTTTCTTCTGTTCAATATATGAGTGAGTGGCTTCGGAGCTGCTTGAAGAATAGTCACTTCTTTTAACAGATCTGCATCTTTGGAAACCTGAAGCCTGAACACATGAGCAGCAAATCATTTTTACATTGCATTACATATGTTCATTTTTTTAGCATTTATTTAGCATTTTTTACAGACGGGTTACAGAGCATAACTGCCTGAAAAAGACATTGTGCGCACATATCTTTACCCAATAGATGTCCATCTACTGAAAGTAATGATCACAGCGTAATACAGAAAATGATTGCTTTAACAGCAAAGTGGCTGATTAGCAGGAGACTTAACACCCGAAACGCTATATTTGAATTACCCTCAAGGGGATATCCCAGAGAAAGACGATTGGCCTGAGTAGACAATCCTATTAAGAATGAACAGGTGGGAGAAAGCCATCTTTCTTGGCTATTTAGGTCTGATATTTCTAGTGGCGTTTTCAAAAATGTCTCCAAAAAATGTCTTTTTGAGATGCCATCCACTTCCTCAGTCCAGATTTTCTGTAACAGATTCCTGTTCCATGATGTATTATGCACACTGGTCTTGGACTTTCAGAGGACCACCCCTTATAAGATTGGTGACATTTTGGGTTGTGGTGTCCAAGAGGTTTCACTGTCTGTCCCACTGAAATGACGCTCGGATCTTCACACGCCATGTTAAGGATATTCACCAGGGATGGATTCTGTGGTGTCATATAATAAGCAATAATCTGAACCTTCTCAGCATGCTTTTTCACGAACAGTGTTGGTCAAAATATTTCCCTTGGGGTTCTCCTTTAAAGGGAACCTGTCCCCAGATTTGGTGACTATAAGCTGTGGCCACCACCAGTGAGCTCTTATATACAGCATTCTAGAATACTGTGTACAAGAGACGAGACCTCGCTGTAAAATGTAAAAAGCACTTTTATAATACTCACCTAGGCAGCTGTCTGGTCTGATGGGTGTCATTGCTCTCCAGTCCGGCACCTCATCTCTGCGGTGATCTCTCAGTCCAGTGTCGATGATGTATCTACAGCATCCACACAAGTCGACATTGCGGTTCTGCACAGGTGCACTTTGATCTGCCCTGCTGAGAGCAAAGTACTGTAATGCGCGGTGAGAGGAAAGGTTAAAGACCACCTGTGCATGCGCACTATAATACTTTGATCTGCCCTACGCAGGACCTCAATGGCAGCCTATGTGCGTGATGTAGGATGCATCGCATCATGCACACGGACCTCAGAAGAAGGAGGATGACGATCGCCGCAGAGAGGAGGTGATGGACCAAAGTGCAGCGACACCCATCGAACCGGGCCACCCATAGATGAGTATTATAAAAGTGTTTTTTACGTTCTACAGAGTGGCCTATAAGAGCTCAGTGGTGGTGGTCTCAGCTTATAGTTGCCGAATCTGGTGACAAGGTTCCCTTTAAACAGAAATCCAGACAGTGATAGGTCCTGTATGAAACCCTGTAATAAACATTCATAGCCAATATATGGGATTCAGGTCAAAAATGTGCATGTATTCATTCTTACAGGCAGAAAAGATGAATGACTTACCCTAAGGATAGAATACTAAAGTTGTCATTAACCAATTCACTGCTGGAACTACCAAAGGTACACATATAGCATATGGCAATCACGCACCTATATGATCATCAACTGTCCAAATAGCCACAATAGTGGCCAAAAATTCAATCACTCCTATTCATTTAACCCCTTATTTACAGGAAATACGAAGCATTTTAGCCTCACAGGTGTTAAAAATGCTTTTGTTTGGCAGCAGCAGCCGCCTGTAGATGAGCAGGAGCCAGCAGAGATATCATTCCGCATTCTTTCATATGTGAGGTGCGGAATGAAAGCACAGGAATTATTGTAAAATCCCCGGTAAACCAAACTCTGCTTCTTTCTCAAGGCAGTCTCAGGCTTGACTAGTTAAGACAGATTCACTGGCTGACAATTAATATTAATGGGTAGATTTCACAATGTGGCATTATCACACTGTGAGATGGGTGGGCATACCATCTGGGTTTTGGCAGGTATTACATGTAATCAAAGAGATTACTTGGCTCGGGGTGAAATTGAAAACCTTTGGGGTTGTTTAGCCTTTTTTTTATTTCTTCCTTTTGTTTGGACTCATTCTAGGTGTATTTAAATTCGGCTCGGCATTGTAGTTTCGTTAGGAAATTATATACGAGAGTCAGACTGTTTAGCTTCTGAAATAATTGCCACTTGTACTCTCCCTCCTGTTTGCGTTTTCTGCAATCAATTTCCATCCTACAATACATAGCCTTAATTTCTGCCTTCTTTATTAGTTTTAATATGTTGAAAAAATGGCCTAGAATTTGGTGCATATTCATGTAAAGGTAAAAACATAAAATAGAGTTTGCTTCTGCAAAATTGTAATAAAATATGTGAGTTAAAAATAATACACTTAAAGAGGAAAATAATGATTCCTTCAAACAATGTCGCTTGTTCGTGGCAATTTAAATTGCCAGCTCTCAAGACAATTTAAGGGCCAGGACCCTTAAAGGGGTTTCCACTACTGTGATATTGATGACATATTCTTTGGATAAGTTATCAATATCAGATCAGATGGGGTCCAACAACTGGAACCCCCACCAATCAGTTGCTCTCAGCTTCGGCGGTGGCGGTGGCTGAGTGTAAACAGGTGCTTGGCACAGCTCCATCAACTGTTTAGCTGCCACCTGCAGTTCACTAAACAGGCCACTAAACAGTTGATGGACCTGTGCTGTTTAGCATCACAACTACTTACTTCCAGTCAAAGCTGGACCTGAAAACAGCTGATCATGGGGGTACAGGGTGGCTGACCACCACAATCTGATTTTGATCATTTATCACAAGGAATAGTCATCAATATCATAGTAGTGAAGCACCTTTTTAACCAATTTTGTTAATGTAATAGTGGCCTAGTAAAAAGTCATAACAGTAGTACACTATAAAATAAAATCTGAAACAAGAAATAGTGGGTCAGTTCCCAACTCTGAAAAGAAAGGCTTCAATGATCCTGGGAACTAGCACCACCCAGCCAGAAAAACTCCAATCATAAGAAACAGAACGTGTGATGGCATGATGGCATGATAGTTATGATTAAAGCCACTTTCACACTGCGTTATAACCTACGTTCACTGGTCCCGTCGGAGCTTCCGTCCGAACCTCCCCCCTCCCCTCCTCCAAAATGTGTTTCGGATGCATGCGCCGACTGGGCCATTGGCTATAATGGTGCAGACGGAATCACTGTGTGCTCTTTCTTGCACCATTTTCGGGCATAAATGCTTTCTGCAGGCAGACACCCAGATGCAGTTTACTATGTCTGGGTGTTCGCCTGCAGAAACCATATACACCCGAAAATGGTGCAAGACAGAGCACAGTATGACTCCGTCTGCAAAACTATAGTCAATGGCCCCTTTGGTATATGCGTCCGAAACCAGTTTTGCGGTGAGAGGGGGCGGGTTTGCATGGAAGTTCCGATGGGACCACTGAAGGTAGGTTATAACAGTGTGAAAGTAGCCTAAGGCTACTTGCCAAAACAGGTCAATAAGCTAATTGGCTTATTACTTGGATTACTACTGTATGGAGTGTTTAATGCATTACCAATGTAGGTGAAGTTGTATAAAGATTGTAATACACTTTGTATGCTGGAGTATCACACCTTCAAAATATATGATGCATGTGTTGGATGTTCACAGAAGTACAGTGAACTGTGTTTTATGTAAGGATTTGAGTATTTACAAAGCTGAGCTTGTAGACCCCGCATGACAGCCCATAGAGTCACAGACCCATAGGCATTACCCGGGCCACAGTATGGTGTCTCTATAGGGATTATATTCAGCCTCTGAAGTTTTGCTATATGTACATAATATGAGATGTAATGGAATTTCTAGATTCCTTGGTATATAATCAGGGGCACACAGAGGTGCTATAAGGATATATAGGAAAGTGCAACCAACATAATACAGATCTGCCCAACAGGACTATATAATAGCAGTGTCTGCTGAGGCCTTATTCTCAGTTTCGCATCTTATTTTTAACCAAACTCTTAAGCGGGCTTT
Organism: Anomaloglossus baeobatrachus; assembly: GCF_048569485.1. Classification (NCBI taxonomy): domain Eukaryota; kingdom Metazoa; phylum Chordata; class Amphibia; order Anura; family Aromobatidae; genus Anomaloglossus; species Anomaloglossus baeobatrachus. Next base: position 102,967,616 of record NC_134355.1, on the reverse strand, counting down.
ACACACAGCGACATCGCTAGCGATGTCGCTGGTGAAAGCACCCGCCCCCGTCGATTGTGCGTCACGGGCAAATCGCTGCCCGTGGCCACAACATCGCAAACACCCGTCACACTACTTACCTGCCTAGCAACGTCGCTGTGGCCGGCGAACCGCCTCCTTTCTAAGGGGGAGGTTCGTGCAGCGTCACAGCGGCGTCACTAAGCGGCCGTCCAATAGAAGCGGAGGAGCGGAGGTGAGCGGCCGTAACATCCCGCCCACCTCCTTCCTTCCTCATTGCCGGCGGCGATGTGTGCTGCCGCAGGAACGATGAACAACCTGCATACTGCAACAGCAACGACGATCGGGATTAGAACGACCGGTCAACGATTAGGTGAGTAATTTTGACTATTTAACGGTCGTTCGTGCGTTTCACACGCAATGACGTCGCTAATGAGGCCGGATGTGCGTCACGAATTCCGTGACCCCAACAACATCTCGTTAGCAATGTCTTTGCGTGTAAAGCTCGCTTTAGGCACCATATTACAGATCTGTGGAACATGGATGCATAATATGGCAAAAGGCACTTGAGGCCTTATATGCACAGTGCCATTTTGGTGCATCTTGTTTTCAACCAAAAATCTTGATTAACTCCAAAATGAAATAAGAAGTCTTTTGTTAATATATTTATGATTTACCTTCGATTTTGGCTAGTATAATAATATAGAAATTACAAGAGTATATTGAATAAACAGAAAACAAGGCAAAAATGCAAAAGCCCCAAAATTACAAACTGTAAATGGACATTTTTTAATTCACATTAGCTATCATTTCCCATTTTTCCATTGGACTAGCATATAACGTAACATAAAAACAATTTAGCCTGTCACAATTATATTATTAATTGTATTTACATTTGTGGACATGTATTTCTTTTTACTATGACCATCGGTCTTTTGCTTTAATTGTGCTTGTCTGGTCAATATCTCTTTCAGTTTTCCCTTAAATTATATCATCATTACTAACTGTTAAAAAAGGAAATCAATATTTTAACTCTAAGGTTAACGTGTAGAGTTCTAGATGATCAATACACAATCAAAAAATAAGTTTTTCAATTCATTGAATATCTTTTTTCATAATATATTAAATTGGGAATGAATGCTGGGTATCTGATGTCAAAGATTCAGGGATTCGAGTAACTAAAATGTTCCCATAGGAAGCGGGAAATTGCAACCGCTGCCTACATGCTACAATGTATAAGCATAGGTACTGTGTAGATATGATCGTAACTTTTCAAATTTTGGATTCTGAAGCATCTGCGATTCCCCCCCCCCAAAAAAAAATAACGATTCCTGCACAGTAAATAAATGATAACCGTTCTTCACTGCTGTTTTCTCACTCTTTGTACAATATATTCAATTTTTTTTTAACTGTTTCTCCCTACTTCTATTGTAAAGCTGAGACATCCTTTTGTTAAACAGATTGATGCGCTGCATTCCCTACCTCAGCTTTTATACAGGCTATTACAGTCTGTGTTATACTATGTGATAGCTGCAAGGCATTATTGGAAGCCCATCCATTTACACACAGGATCATGTCAGCCTTCTCTGCCCGATATAATCTTTTGCATTGTGTAAAATAGTGGCAAACGGTGATTTACCCAGATCAAATCGCAAATTAGACGAATTCACAGGGTCTAGCAAATTTCCTAAAATTTGACACTGATTCAATTCGCTCATCTCTAATATTGTGTTGTGGTGACATTTTACTTTGTAGGAGGTATCATATATACGAAGTTAAACATATACAAAAATATAAAAAGTAATAACTAAATGTTTTTTTATCAAATGACCTTTATTTTTAGGGTAAAGTTGATGTATGGTATTGCCATAAGGCACGGAAAGTCTATCCAGTGATTTATCATTGCCTCTTTTATACCAGCGACTTGTAAACTTTTTCTTCTGCATAAAAAAGGGAGGTATTTTAAGGTACAGTCCACAAAAGTGTTTTTTTTTTATATTTTTATTGGTCTTATTGAACAACTGTAACTGTAAAGATAGAATAACCTTCCATTACATCCCCCAGAAAGCTGGAGACATCCGTGTATATGATCCTTTGAATGCAATGACTAGACACTCTTATCACCCCACTCTTGATGTTTTCTTGAATCATAAAATGTGTTTTTAAGGAGAGATATATCTATCACGTGACACAACATATTCATAACCCCCTCCTCCTCCTCTCTTTCAAAGGGGGGATTTTATTACAAACTATTTTTGTGCCTACACATACCTCTGCAATTCATCGCTGAGCCCTCTGGCAGTGTATGGATTAACATGTCATTTAGCTGCATAGATATTTCAGTTTGAAGAAAAGAAAATCTCACCGCAAGACGATCCTATTTAGAATTAAATAACAAATGAACATCTTCACTTGTGCCACACGGACACGCAGGAATAGGACTTTTTAATGAGATATTATTTCTTATTAAAAGACGTTACACTTATCTCATCTTTATAAATAGCTGTGCACATAGGAAAAGAAAAAGACACCCTGCCCCTGTTATTTAGGTGTTTCAGAAAAATGACTAGATTACAGGAAAGCTGAATCTTAGGATGTGTTCAGCCTCCTATGTCAGGAAGACGCTAGCCATCAAAATAATATTTCATTCTTCTGCTGAAATACTAACACTCCTCAGGGAGAAACAGCAGGAAGGTAAGGAGACATCAGGCAACGCTCTTTGGGAGAATATGCAAATCACCCTCATCCATCTAATTTGGGAAAACTGATTTTTTTTTCTGCTTTATTTCTTTTTATCTTTCTTTCTTGCTCTCTCTCTCTTTCTTCCTTTCTTTCTTTTCTTTCCCATATTATTATTCCCCCATGCTTCTCTTTCTATCTTTACTCTACTCTATTTTTCATTTTCTTTCTATCATTCACCATATCCTATCTTTTCCTTTCTTTCTTCCTTTCTTTCTTTCTTTCTTTCTTTCTTTCTTTTCTTTCCTTCTTTCTTTCTCTCTCTTTCTTTCTCTCCATGCTAGTAGTCTCCTGTGTTTTTCCTTCTATCTTTACTTTTCTTCTCTATCTTCCATTTCCTTTCTATCATTCACTATATCCTATCTTTTTTCTTTCTTTCCTTCTTTCTTTCTTTCTTTCTTTCCTTCTCTCTTTCTTTCTCTCCATGCTAGTAGTCCCCCGTGTTTTTCCTTCTATCTTTACTTTTCTTCTCTATCTTCTATTTCCTTTCTAATATTCACTATATTCTATCTTTTCTTTCTTTCCTTCTTCATGTATTTCTTTCTTACATTCTTTCTTTCCTTCTTTCTTATTTCGTATTTTCTTTTTTATTCTCTTTACTTTCATTCACTCTTTCTTTCTTCCTTTATTTTGTGCTTACTGCCATTTCTTTCTCATTCTTTCTCATAAGTCATTATTTTCTTTCTTTCTTAATTTCTTTCTTTCTTCCCTTTCTTTCTCATTCCTTTCTTATTCATTATCTCCTTCCTTTCTTTCTTCCCTTCTCTTTCTTTCTTTTTTTCTCATTCTTTTCTTATTCATTATCTCCTTCCTTTCTTTCATTCTTTCCTTCTTTCCTTCCTTCTTTCTTTCTTTTCTTCTTTCTTTCCTTCTTTCTTTCCTTTTTTCTTTCTTTCTTTCTTTGCTTCTTTCTCTCTTTCTTTCTTTCTTTCTTTCAGTCTTTCTCTCTTTCTTTCTCTTTTCTTATCACCTTCTGTCTTTCCATCTAAGGCTATGTTCACAGTGTGTTTTTGCTGCGTTTTTGCTGCTTTTTTGCATTGTTTTGTGTAATTTGTCTACAGTACATGTTTAAATAAAGGGAGTTTCATTCACCAAACAAGCAGCAAAAAACACAACTGCGTTTCTTTTCACTCTCATTGCTTTCAATTATTAAAAAAGCTGTAAACACGGTGAAAGAATTAACACTCTGCTTCTTTTAAAAACGCAGGAGTTTTCCCATATTGGTAAAGGAAAAAAAAAAAGCGCATGTGTGCATAAGATTTTTGAAATCTCATAGGTTTTGCTGGTACTTTAAAAATCAGCTTTTATTAGCATGGATTTGCATAAAACCAATGAAAAGAGCATGGAAAAAAAATGCAGCGAAAACGCCCTGTGTGAACATAGCCTTACATTCCTTCTTTCTTTCTATTATTCTTTGTTTCTCTTTCTTCCTTTTTTCCCCTTCTTTCTTCCTTCCTTATTTTCTTCCACTCCATATTTTAATGATTAAAATATTCAGCATACTGGCAGTAAAAGGGTTAAGGACCTCTTAATGAGGGTGATGTTCAGCGCCACATACAATAGGGCATCGGAAACCTACCAGACAAATATGTTATTTCTGAATTATTTAGAGGATTTATTTGTTAAGTTGAGTGAACAAAAAAAAAAAAAACTCAACCCACATCCCACGTCTCACGCTTTCTCCATGAGCGTGCACTGACAGCTATGGCTCGCAATGAATTTCAGGCTCATCTCATAGGGAAAGGATTAAAAACCATTCTTTCATCACACCAATTTTATACAGATCATAAACAGGTATGGGAAGTCAGACAGATAGATCTGAATTTCTGGAGGATAATGACAAAATAAATCTCAGACAATATAAGAAGAATCTGTAAGATCCGGTAAAGACAACACCCTACGGTTAATACAAAGAACCCAATGGCTTCCGCATCACAAAAAGTTAGCATTAGGTCATTGATAAAGCGGTGTGCCATTTAGACAAAAATTCGTCTTTATAGATAAATTATTTTGGAGGTAATTACATATTTTAGTAATGAGTAAGTGTAAAAAGGTGGAATTCAAGTCATAGATCTTTCCATTTTGGCAACTATCCTCCAAAATAAGGAATATTTTTCACTTTTCCGTAAAAAAGAGTAAAATATATTGGTTTGATGAAGCCCGTTTGACTCTTCTTAGGTTCTCTAAGTAGTCTAGATATGGAATCCCACGTGGTGAGCAGTATATATCAAAGAAGTCCCAAATCCATTAAGAGTTTCACAATTAGAGGAATGCATTACAACTCATAATGTATTCTAAATCTGAGGTTTAAGGACTCTTGTTGACATTAGCAGATCTCAGCTGAGGATTTAATATTATTCTTTGTCTCCGGTACGGCAAGGGTTTTACAGCAATATAGCGCCATCTTGAGGACAAGATGGAAATATATAGAAGGAGATAATAAAGCTACAAAAGAAGCGTTGGATTCTCACCTATAAACTCAACTGTAAACCAACTAGGCTTGGATTATGCTATACAGATCTCGGACTTATCCAGAATGCCTTCCAAAACTCCAGAAGATTTGTAGTGCCGGTCCTTTGTTCAAGTTATCCAGAATGCCTCACATATTTTCTCCTTTTGTACTAAAAAAATATAAAACTAGCTATAGAAACTTACGGAAGTTAAAAATATAAATCACATTGCGTAAAATAATTTTCCACAAAAATGTTAAATTTAAAAAAAAATTGAAGAAGTAGATTTTCTTTTTCCTTTGGATGACAATGATAAGAAAATATCTAGTAAAAGTATAATGACATACAAAAGTGGAGAGAAATAAGATATGTATGTGTAAGGGAAATCATATGAAGGATAACACTATAAAGCCTTGATTCATCCTTTGCGGGTTTTTAAAGTCACTTTACTGTCTCTTTATTTTTTGCTGGTAAAATAAGTACAAAAAATGGTACATGATGTTTTATAGTTTGTGTGCAAATTCTAGGATGTTTCTTTTGACTCTCGCTTATTTTGTGCTCTTCTAGAGTAAAATGTCACAATGTGTTTCAAAATGTTTGTTTTCAACTGCACAAACAAAAAAAATGCAAAACGTTGGGTAAGGAAGCACAACACAAAAATAAATCAGCTTTTATAAAAGTCGCAATGACTAAAAAGGGGAAAACCTCTTGAATTGGCTCACCATATCCACATTGATTAAAAAGAAAAGTGTCAAAAAGCTTTAAAAATGTACAACATAGATAATGATTTAGGTGTAAAAAGACGCATAAGAAATAGAAAATCATTCCAAATAATGTGCAAATTCATTGTCAAAACTGGCCTTTATATGGCTTGTCCCATAAATAAAGTACATTTTAATCAATAGATTTTGAAATGATAATACTTTCCACAATTGGATGTGCTAAACAATGTTACTGTGCTGAGATCTTCTAAATGCCCCTAATATGTAGAGTGGTTTTTGACCGTACAGAGAGTTGGTATGATTATACCACATCTGCTGGGCAGGGTAAGAAGCAAAAGAGAGTATTCAGACAGGACAGTGCATGGGATCACAGCTGATTCTTTCTGTGAGGTAAAACATTGTTTAAAAACAGGCTGTGAAATGTTTTGAAGTGTTCAGAAAGAAAAAAAAATCCAGCACTCTTAATAGTAGAACATCACGTTTATTATGTGATGTAAAATAGAAAAATTATCAAACCAAGCAATAGACACAGTCTACGCGTTTTGAGCATGCAGGCTCTATGTCATGAGTAAGAGCCTGCGTGCTCAAAACACGTAATTTGTGTCTATTGCTTGGTTTCATAATTTTTCTATTTTAAAACACATAATAAATGATGTTTTAATCTCAACTCTGGACTTCTACTATTAAGGCCCGTTTCACACGTCAGTGAAAAACACTGACATTCTTCACTGACGTGTAAAACACGCACATGTCCCTCCGTGTTCTGTGATTCACGGCACATATGGGTTGTCCATGTGCAATCCGAGATCCGTGATTGCATATGGACATGACTCACCTGCCTTCACTGCTGCTGTCCATGGTGCTGAAGTCTCCAGCTCTCCAGCGTCCGCCCACCGCTCTCAGCAGCTAATTCCTGGTCGGCTTTTTCTGCTCTCATGAATATTCATGAGCCAGGCTGAAACTGCCGAGAGCAGAGGCTGCACAGCGAATTGCAGGCAAGGTAAGTTGAAGATATTTAATATGTCCGTGATTTTCTGGTACGTGTTTTACTGATCACACATGGATCACACCATAGAAAAAAACTGACTTGTCTCCGTGCAGAATCACGGCCACGATCAAAGAAGCAACATATCAATTGTTTTTGCCATTTGCGTTTTGAACTGCAAAGCAGAGTTTTTGCCCAAATTTCTGCCACAAAAAGGCACCTTTTTGAACAGCATAGTGTGCACAAGAAACCCAAATTCCCATAGCCTATGCTTGAAAAGCAGAACACATCCATTTTGGCATTAAACTCTGCAGTTGAAAAAGCAGCAAAAAAGCAGGTAAAAATCAGGTAAAAAGCAACGTGGACACATAGCCTAAACGCAGCGGTTGAAAAAGCAGGTAAAAAGCAGGTAAAAAGCAACGTGGACACATAGTCTAAACGCTGTGGTTGAAAAAGCAGGTAAAAAGCAGGTAAAAAGCAACATGGACACATAGCCTTAGAGGAAAACAGATGAAACACTAAAATGGGAACACAGATCAAACACCAAGAATCTGATTCCAAACACTGATGAAAAACAGTCGGTACCTTTCATGTATGAGACAAATCTGGTGTCTGAATGGGGCCTTAGGGCGCTTTCACACTTGCGTTATGAGGCATCCATCACAGTGCATTGTGTGACGCATGTGATGGATGCGTTGCAAATAGTGTGCTAATAAAGGTAACAGATTCCTGTAAAAGAATGTTTTGCGTTTTTTGGGGGGTTTTATGTTTCGCCGGGAATGGAGATTTTTCGGTCGGGAGGAGAGAGAGAGCGAGGTAACCGCAAATCCCCTGAGTGACCGGAGTGAGCCACGCGAAATGGTCAAAAGAATGGTGAAAGAGGGTGGGTTTTTTGTCTTTTATTCCAAATAAAGGATTTTTTCGGGTGTTTGTGTTTATTTACTTTCATTTACAGGTTAATCGTGGGGGGTTGTCTCATAGACGCCTGCCATGATCAACCTAGGACTTAGTGGCAGCTATGGGCTGCTGCCATTAACTCCTTATTACCCCGATTGCCAGTGCACCAGGACAATTTGGGATGAGCCGGGTAGAGTCCCGGGACTGCCACATCTAATGGATGCGGCAATTCCGGGCGGCTCCTGGCTGATATTTTTAGGGTGGGGGCTCCCAAAATGTGGGGCTCCCCATCCTGAGAATACCAGCCTTCAGCCGTGTAGCTTTATCTTGGCTGGTATGAAAATAGGGGGGAACCGCACGCCATTTTTTTTTTATTATTTATTTTACTGCACTATATAGACATGCCCACCGGCGGCTGTGATTGGTTGCAGTGAGACAGCTGTCACTCAGCGTGGGGGCGGGTCTGACTGCAACCAATCATAGGTACCGGTGGGCGGGGGAAGCAGGGAATACGAGATAGAATAATGAGCATCCGGCATTTTCAAAAGAGGAAAAGCAGCTAGAGCAGTATGATAGCCATGCAGCGCCACGCCCGTGATCAGTGAGTATGAGAGGAGGCGGAGAGGGAGAGACAGACCGACAGAGAGAGATAGAGAGACCAGGAGTGATTTTAAATGATTTAGATCGTTCTTCTTGACATGCTGAGCATGCTCAGTAGAACGTGAAGGAATCCATCAGTGGATTCCGCCGCTTAGCACATTGCGGCGGAATCCACCGCCATAGACAATTATTAGACACCTTGGCGGAATCCGCCAAGGTGCGTTATTTTAACGACCCAAAAAACGCTACATGCAGCGTTCCTTCCGCCCGACGCTGCGTCAAAATAACGAAGCAGTGTCGTCCAGCAGACGCAACGCAGACACTTGCGTTACAGTGCGTCATCAATACAAGTCTATGGAGAATAGCGTAGTGCATTAATGGACTGCGCTATTTTCTATAGCGGCGGATTGCGCTGAACGCAAGTGTGAAAGTAGCCTTACACAGCAAACCTGTGATGTAGCGATAGAAGGACATGATCTTTATTCCTTTATAATGTAGAATATTTTCTATTCTGTGATATTGGAAAGCTGCGTAAGATCCAGGAATAAAAAGTACTGGCAGCCATATTGGTTGTCAACCAATGTCCACGGTAACAGAGATAATTGATTGAATATGATTTTCCACCAGCTCACATATAATACAACTGAAAGGCATGGTAACTTTTTTTTCTCTTTTCAACTTAATTATTTTTTATATTATTTGCTCTTAACATGATAGGCCATATTCTACAATTTCCCTGTAGACTGTGAGCCCTCAAGGGCAGGGTCCTCTCTCTTCCGGCTCCAGTCTGTGCCTTGTATTGTTCATGACTATTATACTTGTTTTTATTATATATACCCCTTTTCACATGTAAAGCTCCATGGAATAAATGGTGCTATAATAATAAATAATGATATTCCACAGCTCTGTATAAAAAATGTATTCACCCAAATCAATCCTTGTTCCATGTAGAGATCACAGTCTTAAGGGTGCTTTACACGCTACGATATCGCTAACGTATTATCGTCGGGGTCACGGTGTTTGTGCCACACATCCGGCGCCGTTAGCGACATCGCAGCGTGTGACACGTACGAGCGACCTTAAACGATCGCAAAATAGGCAAAAATCGTTGGTTTTGGAGAGGTCGTCCTAAAACCAAAAATCGTTGTCTAATTATTAGCGATGTTGTTCCTTGTTCCTGTGGCATCACACATCGCTATGTGTGACACCGCAGGAGTGAGGAACATCTCTTTACCTCCGTCCACCGACAATGCGGAAGGAAGGAGGTGGGATGTTACGTCCCACTCATCTCCGCCCCTCCGCTTCTATTGGCCGGCCGCTTAGTGATGCCGCAGTGACGTCGCTATGACGCCGAACGCACCTCCCACTTTATGGAGGGATTATTCGGCGGTCGCAGCGACATCGCTGACCAGGTATGTGCGTGTGACGCTGCCGTAGCGATAATGTTTTCTACGGCAGCGATCTCACCATATCGCACACACGACGGGGGCGGGTGCTATCGCGCACAACATCGCTAGCAATTGCTAGCGATGTCGCAGGGTGTAAAGCACCCTTTAGTTCCCTGTCATGCAAATTCCATGTATGTCTAAATAGCAGTTGCACTCAAGTAAAGGGAAGGAGAAAAAACAAGTATGTAGATGGTGAATATTGGAATGTGAATACGCATTACTGCCAAGAAAACATGAAAAAATGTTTTAGAAAAATATGAGTTACTTAACAAATAAAGGTGGCCAAATTGTAATATGGAGTCATGTCCTTTGTCTGCGCACTCCTCCCAGTTATTTCAGGTGTTTTTAATTTTCCGTTTGCAGGTTCTATTCTAGCTCATATAAAAGTTTAGTTTGGACAAGAGAGGTATAGAAATTAGAGTATTACCCAGATGAGAGTTACACCTTGACGTGGTATCTAGGCACAAGTAAATTTGGACACCTTTATTTGCTAAGTAATTCATATTTTTCAAAAACAATTTTTCATATTTTCCTAGCAGTAATGCAGATTCATGTTCCAATGTTCACCATCTAGATACTTGTTTTTTCTCCTTCCCTTTACTTGAGTGCAACTGTTCTTTTAGATATTGTATGTCATGTTCAGTATGCACCAATTCAGACTATGAGATTAGGAAGTGCCAGCAATTTTTCTAGTTTACATAGTTTACACATGCTCATTTGACTGACAGCTTTTTCTTGTGACCTCTTCTCCCCACCACCCCCTATACACAATCATACTCTGTTTTGCTGAGTGTACATGTTGAAGACTTGGAGACATCTTTGGCATCGCTTTTGGCATTGTCTTGATAATAAATGGTCAGACTTGTTGAAATTATTTGTATAGATCGAAAGAAAATCATCTTAACATCCAAAAATGTTATTTTTTAATCCTTGGGAGAGCCATTCAGAGTCTCCAAATGGCTCGCACTGGGGTGTCGGCTCCCATCATTTAGTGTTTGTGGTTTTGTTAAATGGTCGACACATCCAAGCACCTGAGATACTCGGCTAAAAAACGCAAGTATTTGAGCACCCCAATGCTTGATCGAGTATCCAACAGTGGCACTCACGCTCGTTCATCACTAGCACTAATCTATAACACCATATATTGTGGTATTTTGGTATTTGTCCTACTGATTTGAGCTGGATTCTGGTCTCCATAGACTTTATATGAGGACCGGCATCTGGCCAGATACCAGGGATCAATCCCCCGCCGACCCCTAGTCAGTGGGGAATTGATCTGCTAGTCCTGCGAAATGCATGGACAAACACAGCCAAAAAAGATGCACTGTGCAGACAGCAAAATAGAAATCTCGTAGATTTTGCTGAAGAAGGAAATGCATGTATTTGGGTGCATCTTTTGTGACCACAAACTTCACAAAAACGCACCAAAAATGCAGTAAAAGATGCAGTGTGCACATATAGCCTAACAAGCATTTTGGAAATTCAATGATTGGGCAGTTCAGATCTCCACCCACATACAGCCAGCCATAAACAGACCATTCCCAGCAGGAGGGAGGGCAGGGGGTTGGGTTTTTTAGTCACACTACATTCGAGAATGTTGTATTATCCCTCAGGAGAGCCATTAAGAGATGGCGAATGGGTCTCCTTGGGGTACTTGCACATACCTTGCAGGTAGGAAGGTAAATGGAGGTCACGCCGAACAGGTAGGAGTAGGTGCACGGTGGTAAAGATAATCCAATAGTAAGAGACGATACAACGGCACTTGGTGAATAAAGTTTATTTGAAAATCAGTGCAGCATCATATATCTGTATTAGAAATTGACCAACGTTTCAGTGCACACGATCTTTTTCACGGCCTGAAATATATATGCATAATGGAAAAAATATGACAAAAATATATTTATATATAGCATGATTGAAAAATAATACAGAATATATGGATTATGATAAATTAAATTTGGAAAACATGATTTATGGAAGAAATAAGAGCCATATAATATATAACATGATTTACAAACTATAATATATACAAATATGACATGATGAATGATACACAAAAAGTTTCATATCACAGTTAGTGATGGGTGGACCCGCACATACCCGGGATTGGTGGGTCAAACCAGGTTTAAAAAAAAAACCTGGTTCCGGCACAGAATTGATCCCTGATATCTGCCCGGACTCCGATCCCCATATAAGTCTATGGGGACCAGAATCCAGCTCTTTAAAATAGTGATCGAAGGGATAGGGGGATTAGAGCAAGTGCATTATTCTTAACAGTCTCTCACATGGCTGTAATGCTACTCCTGGGGCTGCTCATTAACCGTCATACATATTCACTGCATCCCCTGCACACACAAGAAGTCCCGTGTCTCTAAACTGGCTGCAGTCAGACAGTGCCCCCACCCTGTGTGACATCATGTCTGACTGCTTTCAATCACAGGAGCTATCTGGGTGTCTATAGTGTAAAACTAAATAAATAAAAATTGGCGTAGGGTCCCTCCATATTAGGATACCCAGCACAGATAAAGCATATAGCTACAGGCTGCAGCCCCTCAGCCTTGACTTTATCTTGGCTGTTTATCAAAATAAGAAAGAGTTCATGCAGCTTTTTTTTAATTCAAATACATAATTTTAATAATTGGCATGATGTCTGCCCAATTTTGATACCCAGCCATGATAAAGCCAAAAGCTAGGGGCTGGTATTCTCAGTTTGGAAGAGATTTATGATTATTGGGCCCACCAATCTAAAAAATTTGCAGCCGCCCAGCATTGTCGCATCCGTTATATGTAACAATCCCAGAACTTTGCTCATCCAGATTGCCCCGATGCGGTGGCAATTGAGGTAATAAGGGGTTAATGATAGCTCACAGCTGCCACTAAGGCCTAGATTAGTAATTGGAGGCATCTATAAAACTATCCCCATTACTAATCTGTAAGTGAAAAGAAATAAAACACAAAACACAGGAAAAAATCCTTTATTGAAATAAAATACAAAAAACACTTTCTTTCATCCCTTTATTCACCTCCAAAACACCCAGTTCCGACGTAATCCACACGAGGTCCCACAACGATTATACATTTGCTACATACTGAAGGTAGAGCGTGCAGACACAGAACATGACCGTACACTATGGGCTTCAACCAGAGAATGACTGAGCCACAGTGATGAGCGGTGATGTCTCTAAGGGCGGCTTTGCACGTTGCAACATCGCACGTGCAATGTCAGTGGGGTCAAATCGAAAGTGACGCACATCCGGCGTCACTTTTGACATCGTTGTGTGTAAATCCTAGATGATACGATTAACGAGCGCAAAAGCGTCGTTATCGTATCATCGTTGCAGGCTCCGACTTTTTCATAATTACGCTGCCGCGACAGGTATGATGCTGTTCCTCGTTCCTGTGGCAGCACACATTGCTGTGTGTAAAGCCGCAGGAGCGAGGAACATCTCCTTACCTGCCGCCGGCGGCTATATGGAAGGAAGGAGGTGGGCGGGATGTTTACATCCTGCTCATCTCCGCCCCTCCGCCGCTATTGGCAGCCTGCTGTGTGACGTCGCTGTGACGCCCCACGACCCGCCCCCTTAGGAAGGAGGCGGGTCGCCGGCCAGAGCGACGGTCGCAGGGCAGGTGAGTGCATGTGAAGCTGGCGTAGCGATAATTTTCGCTACGCCAGCTATCACAAGATATCGTACCTGCGACGGGGGCGGGGACTATCGCGTGCGACATCGCAGCATTGGCTTGCGATGTCGCAACGTGCAAAGCCCGCCTTAGTTTATCTGTGGTTATAACTGAAGGTTCCCACAGTCCTCAACCTATAACCACAAGTAAATTGACCTCAGATGACCTCATTAAACTTAGTGACCTCACCTCAGGTGAGATCACTGAGTTCACAGACCCGCTGAGATTTATACACCATATTCCTGTTCCAAAGCTGCATCTCCTGGCAAAAAATAAAACGCATGAAAATCGCATCACAACACTAAGCAATCACCTCCTACGTGGATTGGCAGTTTGTGAGTGGTTGCTATATCAATGTTTCACACCTGTGTTGCCTCCATCTTTATGAAGGGTTTTTTTTGCATCTTGTTAGTGCATTAGATTCTGTGGCATGGGCAGGTAAACACTGTTGCCCTTTTGTTGCTGTCAATTATTTTTGAATTTTTGGGGGAAATTTAATTCCACTTTTTGTGGTTTAGCTTTTATATTATTATCATACACTTCCAAAAACATGTCATGTCAAGATCAGACTTTAATAGATCTCCATTTTTTAAATAAAACAGTTCGCTCACACACACATGTGTTTCACCCAATTGATTGAAAATTGTAGATTCTAATTTTACCTTCAAATTAGCTAATCCTAGCGGTTCACATACTTTTTCCACTCATAAATATGTGAGATTGGATCATTTTTATCAATAAAAAAATTGACAATCTAATACATTAGTTTGATTTGGTTCTTTATCTCTTATTATTATTATTATTATTATTATTGTGCCATTTATTCCATGGCACTTTACTAGTGAAAAGGGTATAAATAAAAACAAGTACAACAATCATTAAGAGTATAAAACAGACTGGTACAGGAGGAGAGAGGACCCTGCCTGCGAGGGCTCACAGTCTACAGGGGATGGGTGATGGTACAATTGGTGAGGACAGAGCTGGTTGCGCAGTGGTATACTGGTCTGAGGGTTATTTTGGGTTGTAGACTTGTCGGAAGAGGTGGGTCTTCAGGTTCCTCTTGAAGCTTTCCACGGTAGGAGAGAGTCTGATATGCTGGGATAGAGCATTCCAGAATATGGGGGAGGCACGGGAGAAATCTAGTATGCAATTGTGGGAATAAGAGAGGAGCAGAGAAGGAGATCTCGTGAGGATTTGAGGTTGTGTGCAGGTAGGACTTGTGTGAAAATCTGATGTTGTTTTAGGTCCAATTTATGCTGAAATCTGAAAAATTCTGAAGGGTTCAAAAACGTTCAAGCACCACTGTACAACCTGTAAACCGGTATGGAATTAATCTTGGACAAAAGTTGAACAACCCCTTCAATGTTTTTTGATGGTTTGGAGAATTCCTTTTGTATCAGAAGGATACCCGGCAAAAGGATTTGAGTATAGTTAACAAAAATAAAAAATATTTAGAGCTTAAATAAAAAATATAAAATGATATAAATCTATAAAAACTAGTCCACTACGTAGACTACCGCATTAAAAGCTTTGCCAATTGTTTGTTCATGAAGGGGTTAAACAAATCCAGCCCAGTTCATGACTCTCCACTATGTGTTCAGAGATGATGTGATGCTGTGTACTTTATAATTGCACAAGACACCTCTAAGGGCTCATTCATACAAGCAATGTAGCAACCGGCAAAGCAAGACTACACCACTGAGAATACAGCTGAGGCACCAGAACCATTGATCCCAGTATCTCACACCTCTACTGTATATATCAAAAGTGCAGACACTACACAGCGCATACACCAAATATCAACAGATAACATTGACACGGTTACATTTTTGGTTTTGCCCTATTAGTTCTTTAAAGATTACTGAATTATAAGAAGTAGCTTTCAAAAATATATGTCTTTTATCCATGAGAACTAGAAACCTTAAAGGGAATGTGACATAAAATAACAAACTGCTTAAATAAGGTTTTAAAGTTAAAGTTATTATTTAAAAATCTTACTTTTTTCTATTTTTATATCAAAATAATTTAGGAAACTTGAAATATTAATTCAAGCCATTGAGCTATTGTGGCATGATACTTCCTGTTCTTTCAGGAAAAACACATGTACATTAGCAGCAATAGTCTGACATAGACCCTATATTTTGTATTGAAATATCTAATGAGCATGTGAAAAGGTCATTGTGAACGGAGGGGGCAGGGTCAACAGTGACATGACCTATTGTGAATGGTGGAACCTGTGTGATTGGCTGTGTATAAAGGTGTTATTGGTCATTGTGATCCTGCCTGTGTTGGTAAAGAAGCTTCTGAAAAGTCATTTGTAAACAACAGGAAATATGAGTTTAACTTAGCCCTGGTGGTCTGTGTGAACATTGCAAAGTTTATATTTTTTAATACAAATTGTGTTGTGAAAAAAACGCCAAAAAAGTTACCAAAAAAACAAAAATATTTAGCAGAAAAATCTCATTTTAAAAATAGGTCATTTTCTGATGCTACCTGCCATTTAAATAAAATGTTTCACTACTTGTAATATTTTTAGACATGTCCAAAAATTATATATAGAAGATAAGACAGTAGCGTTACCTTATACAGCTAGAATCTCAAAAAATGGACAAGGATGGAGGTCAAAACTTGATGTTTATCACCTTCTGGTTTAGAATTCAATAAATTAGGGCTCATACAATACAGATCCATAATATGATGTCCATAGAATTCTATAGGCCATTGTAAATGTTATTTTATGACACTATTTGGTTGAGTTCAGTTGCTAATCATTTGGCGACAGACAAATTACCTATTATCACAGGTACTTTGATAGACAGTCCTATCGGGTCCAGCAATAGAAGGTCACAGTGTTTGGCTGCGCAAAATGCTCCCTGACTTTCTATTGTTCCTGCTGTTATTATCCAGTGTACTGCGTATGTTCTCTGCTGGGTTTTCATCCTTTTCCCTTTAGGACCCTGTGGAGCTCCTCTTCCCTTTAGCCGCTAATCATCTGCATTTCCCCTGGGTTTAAATATTCTCATTTTCCCTGGACTTGTGCTGGTGAAATCAGTTCCTTTGCAAGCTCTGGATGCAACTAGGTGGCTTGCACTCATCTGTAGGATTGTTGCTGTTCTTTGCTGAACTTCGTCCTGGGGAATCTGGAGAAAAGTTGTTCATGCACTTTCTCCAAGTGTGTGTGCTCCCTGTGTCTTCTTAAGGGTATGTGCGCACGTTGCTTTTTACCTGCTTTTTACCTGCTTTTTTGCTGCTTTTTCTTCTGCGCTGTTTAATGGCAAAATGGATGTGTTCTTCTATTCAAGCAAAGTCTATGGGAATTTGGGTTTCTTGTTCACACTATGTTGTTCAAAATGCTGCCTTTTTGAGGCAGAACTTTGGTCAAAAACTCAGCTTTTCAAAGAAGCAACATGTCAATTGTTTTTGCCATTTGGGTTTTGCACTGCAAAGCTGAGTTTTTGACCAAAGTTCGGCCACAAAAAGGCAGCATTTTGAACAACATAGTGTGAACAAGAAACCCAAATTCCCATAGACTTTGCTTGAATAGAAGAACACATCCATTTTGGCATTAAACAGCGCAGAAGAAAAAGCAGCAAAAAAGCAGGTAAAAAGCAGGTAAAAAGCAGGTAAAAAGCAACGTGCGCACATACCCTTAGTGTTTAGTGGGGTTGATGAAGAGCTCATCCACCCGTTCCCTATCTAGGGCCCAGCTCTTGGGTCATGCTAGGGTCAGGTATCCAGCTCGGCACACAGGTGCGGAACCTATCTAGGGTGGTGGGGGACCACAGGGGCCAGCGTTAGGTTTGGTCAGGGGTCACTATCTGCCCCTTCCTTAGAAGCAGGGTTTCCCTTCCATTTCGCCATATGCTTGGCAGTCCCTTATACCTGGTGTGACATCTCTGGTACAAAAATACGAACCTAGCAGCAATTCTGTGCTGTCATACAGGATCAAAAGCCCATAGAGGCAAAAGTGTCCTGCCATTTACAAGGTATTGAGATTATGGCATTCATGGTAGCAGTGGGAGATTCAGTCCCTGAACCTTATTGATATAATTTCTGGCTAAAACTGAGAATAATGCAATTTTTCTTATTTAAAAAATATAGAAACAATTCTGGATGTATTTTTAGGAAAAGCACAATAACTTTGAACACACATACAGCTAACGAAACGGAGTTTTGCAATAGATTGCTTAAATCCGCGCAAGAATAGTCTGTCTTTTTTTGTAAACTTAATGTCATTGAAAACAGACAACTCTGATATATTCAGCAATCACATCAAAACCATGTACAGCTTTTCTGATATTTCATCCGCCGCCTGCACCCCTGTATACAGCACATAACAAACTCCTCATTCAGTAATGGACGCTTGATCATGCAGTCAATCACAGCCAGTTGCAGAAAAAAAAGACTTGAAACCTGTCAAAGAAGGCAATAAATTTCGAGAAATACAATAGAAATAATGGCCATTGGAGATGGTAATCCATGGAATGTATTGATCAGTGGGGGGAAGCAGTTTGGGCTTCACCACAGGCTCTCTTACCTCCTCTACCAGTCGATAACTAGCCAGGAGTGTCCTGTATTTGTCAATATCACTTAATTAAATACCTAGTGTCTGATACAGAATCTAGTCGTATGATTGTAATATTATCTAGGAGTAAACCGTACATGGCCATAATAATATTTAATAATATGTTAATTGTGTAAAAAGCAACAGCTAAAAAAAAAAAGTTGTAAAATCCAAAACAAAGCATGGAAAACAATAAAGGCTGAATTAGAGAGATGATTCTAAAGAGCCTTGAAATGTCATACTACGTGAATCAGAGCCTCTTCCGTGGGATTTGTAAGCTACTATCCAATACTCCCCACAGATCTGATCTCAGCGCTGATCTCAAAAGCCACCTGTTTACAATTTACTGCTAGGAAAGGCAATTTTAGTAATGGGTACACTTCTCAAAGGGGCTACTGGTTGTTACAGGCTCGCTTAAAATACACCGAGCTGCAACCTTGCTTCTTTTATTTGGCAATTCCAAGCTACCAATTAAGAATTAACCACTTCAAGATTGGACTGTTTTACTGGAAAAGATCATCAGCCTGGACCTTGTACAAGTATTCACTAGGTTATTACAAAAAGGAAGCTACAGTTATTCTAGGCAGAATGATTCTTGGTATGATGCATAAAAATGTCTTCACAATGTAAAAACTCAAAACATATAATTAGTTGTAATCATTAAACTGGTTTGTGAATCTGCTAATGTTGAAGGGTTTCTGTGAGATTAGAAATGCACAAATGCTTTTTTTCCTAATAGCACCACCTTTGTCTCCAGGTAGTATATGGTACTGCAATTCAACAGAGTCTGATATTGCTGTCTTGCTCCATTGTTTCACTTGAATGTAGCTGATCTGCAATAACTGGTACTAGTGTCGCGGGCGGAGGGGACGCGCTCACCACGCTTGGGTCCGGGGCTTCTGCTGATGCTGCTCGGTGGCTCAAGCGGTGGACCGAACCGGGGGACTCGAGCAGCGCTCCTCACCCGTGAGTGAAAAGGGGTGGTTGGGTTAGGGACATTGTTTGTGACGCCACCCACGGGACGTGGTGATGATGGCACCACCGCTGCTGGTGACGGGGATCCCGGGAGAGATGGTAGGGAGCAGCTAGGATGTTGTCCCCTCCGTGGGTAGGGGGTTGGTGATCCTGGGGCCCGGTGGTGTGACGGGGATGCTGGATGGCTGGGATGCAGGGTTGCAGGGACAGCGCGGCGCCGGATGGTACGGGTGTACTCACTCAGCAAAAGATGCACAAAGTCTCCGGTAAACCAAACGGCTGGATGGACGGGTCCCGCAGCCGGCTGCAGTGTCTCTCCCCGGACAGGTGATGGTGGCTGTCTTTCCCTGCACCTTTGTGTACTGTGTTGACACCAATGGCTTCCCAACGGTAGTCCGCTCCCCGATGTATAGATACCGGAGGAGCCCGTTTTGCCCGCAGGTGCTGGCCCTCGGATTTCTAGCCGGTGGCGGTGGCTGTATATCCTCACGGTGTGAGCGGCTGCCTTCAATCGGGACTTGGTTGTTAGGGAACCCCGGGGGTTCCTGTCACTTTCTGATTTGACCGTTGTCGGCGACTCCAAGCCTGGTCGGGGTCCGATGGCCCTGCCTGTGTGCTTAGTTCCCCGGTCCGGTACCGGTGGGCCACCGCCCAGCCCCGGTCCTTACGGCTCTGCGGAGTTCCACCAACTCCTGCAGACAGCCACCACCGTCTGCCAACCTTGCTGTCAGTGCCTGGGCTCCTACCCAGACACTCGCAGTACGCGACCTCTCACTTTCACCTCCAAAACTGAACTGTCACTTTTCCCGCCTCCAGGCCTGTGAACTCCTCGGTGGGTGGGGCCAACCGCCTGGCTCCGCCCCACCTGGTGTGGACATCAGACCCTGGAGGGAGGCAACAAGGGTTTTGTGTCTGACTGATGTAACTTGCTAGGGTGGGGGGGTGTGTGTGTGTTTTGTCTGTGGCTACCTGACTAGTCCAGGGCGCCACACTAACTTTGGACATGGATTGTGCTGTTATATTAATAGGAGATGAGGATTAGGTTTTTATATATGGGCTTCTAACATATGCAGAGTAATTGACATGTTTCCTGTGTATGTTAATTTCCCACCCAGTTCTATAGGATGCTTAATTAAGTTTACATAAATGTTGTGTTCATTCATATACTAGCTGTTGTACCCGACATTGCCCAGGATAGTAACTAAGTCTCTGTCTCTCTCCCACTGCCCCTCTCTCTAATTCTCTCCCTCTCTACCTCTCACCCACTCTCCCTCTCTCTCCCCCTCTCTGTCTCTCTCCTACTCGCTCTCTCTGGCTCTCTCTCACTCGCCCTATCTCCCACTCCCCCTCTCTCCTTCTCTCTCTCTGTCTCTCTCCCACTCACCCTCTCTCCCACTTGCCCTTTCTCCCACTCACCCTGTCTCCAACCCTCCCTCTCTAATTCTCTCCCTCTCTACCTCTAACCCACTCTCCCTCACGCTCCCCCTCTCTGTCTCTCTCCTACTCACCCTCTCTCTCCCTCTCTCTCTATGGCTCTCTCTCACTCGCTCTCTCTCCCACTACCCCTCTCTCCTTCTCTCTCTCTGTCTCTCTCCCACTCGCCCTCTCTCCCACTTGCACTTTCTCCCACTCACCCTGTCTCCAACCCTCCCTCTCTAATTCTCTCCCTCTCTACCTCTCACCCACTCTCCCTCTCTCTCTGTCTCTCTCCTACTCTCCCTCTCTCCCTCTCTCTATGGCTCTCTCTCACTCGCTCTCTCTCCCACTCCCCCTCTCTCCTTCTCTCTCTCTGTCTCTCTCCCACTCGCCCTCTCTCCCACTTGCCCTTTCTCCCACTCACCCTCTCTCCAACCCTCCCTCTCTAATTCTCTCCCTCTCTTCCTCTCACCCACTCTCCCTCTCTCTCCCCCTCACTGTCTCTCTCCTACTCTCTCTCTCTCTCTCTCTGTCTCTCTGGCGCTCTCACTCGCCCTCTCTCCCACTCCCCCTCTCTCCTTCTCTCTTTATCTCTCTCCCACTCGCCCTCTCTCCCACTTTCCCTTTCTCCCACTCACCCTGTCTCCAACCCTCCCTCTCTAATTCTCTCCCTCTCTTCCTCTCACCCACTCTCCCTCTCTCTCCCCCTCTCTGTCTCTTGCCGCGGGCGGAGGGGCCGCGCTGGCTACGTTCGGGTCCAGGGCTGCTGCTGCTCGGTGGCTCAAGCGGTGGGCCGGACCCGGGGACTCGAGCAGCGCTCCTCGCCCCCGAGTGAAAAGGGGAGTGTTGGGTGGTTTTTGAGGAGATAGTTCGTGACGCCACCCACGGGTCGTGGTGATGGTGGGCACCACCGCTGCTGGTGACGGGTCTCCCGGGAGCGATGGCGGGGAGCAGCTAGGTGTTAACCCCTCCGTGGGTAGCGGTCGGTGATCCCAGGGCCCGCTAGTGGACGGGGAGGCAGGAAGGCCGGGCTGCAGGGTTGCGGGGGCAGCGCAGCGCGGTGCCGGATGGCACTGTTGTACTCACTCAGGCACAGATTCACAGAGTCTCTGGTAAACCAAACGGCTGGATGGACGGGTCCCGCAGCCGGCTGCAGTGTCTTTGCTCTCCCCAGACAGGTTGATGGTGGCTGACTTTCCCTGCACCGCTGTGAATGTATTGACTCCGATGGTTTCCCACTGGTACCGTGTTTCCCCGAAAGTAAGGCCCTGTCTTACATTAATTTTACCCCCAAAAGTCCCACCCTGCCTTACTTTCGGGGGAGGCCTTACATTGGAAAAAAAAATGACAATCCTCCCCCCTGCAGCCTCCCCATTGTTTGAGATCCGGCATCCACCCCTTCCTCCCCCCTGCAGCCTCCCCATTGTTTGAGATCCGGCATCCACCCCATCCTCCCCCCTGCAGCCTCCCCATACAGTGGTTCTGCCCCCCACTCTGCCACCACACACACTGACACATACGGTACCGGTACAGCCCCACACAGCACCCACACACATATCGTACCGGTATCGTACACACACACACACACTGACACATACAGCCCCATACGGCACCCATACACATACCGTACACACACACACACACACAGTTTCGGAACTTACCGAAATCGGAGCGAGCCTGCAGGCGGTGACGTCGCGGCTGATTTCGGCCAATCAGCTGCGAGCTGGCTGACTGGCCAATCGCAGCTCGAGCTGAGGGCCAATCAGCTGCGAGCCGGCTGACTGGCCAATCGCAGCTCGAGCTGAGGGCCAATCAGCTGCGAGCCGGCTGACTGGCCAATCACAGCTCGAGCTGATGGCCAGCAGGGAGCCTTGCGGGGGCCATTCACCGGAGGCGGACCACGGGTGGCACGAGACTGGAGAAGGCCTGGATGGAGCGAGGGAACAGCGGCAGCGGTAAGTTCCTGTACTTTCCCCAGGGACCCGCACCCATATGCGGCCTTACATTACGCCGCGACCACCACCCATAGGCGGCCTTACATTCCCCGGCCCCCCCGCTACCCTGCCTTACAATCGGGGGGTGCCCTACATTGGCGGACCCCCCCGAAACCCCAACCCTGCCTTACTTTCGGGGGGTCCTACTTTCGGGGAAACACGGTACTCCGCTCCCCGGGTTGTGTATGTACCGAGGGAGCCCGTTTTGCCCGCAGGCGCTGGCCCTTGGATCTCTAGCTTCTGGTGGTGGCTTTTTATCCTCACTGTGTGGACGGTTGCCTTCTGTCGGGTCTTGGGTGTGAGTGAACCCCTGGGGTCCCGGTCACTATCGGATTTGACCTTTTTCGGCGGCTCCTAGCCTGGTCGGGGTCTGATGGCCCTGCCTTTGTGCTTGGTACAGGTCTGCTCCCCGGCTCGGTATCGGCGAGCTACCGCCCGTCCCCGGTCCTATGGTTCCGCTGACCTGCACCACTCCTGCAGACAGCCACCACCGTCTGCCGACCTTGCTGTACGTGCCTGGGCTCCTACCCAGACACCAACAGTTTCCCTCCTGTCACTTTCAACTCCAAACTTAAACTAACCTACTTTTCCCGCCTCCAGGCCTGGGAACTCCTCAGTGGGCGGGGCCAACCGCCTGGCTCCGCCCCACCTGGTGTGGACATCAAGCTTGGAGGATGGCAACAAGGATTTTGTTTGACTGTTGTTGCCTAACCAGGGGAGGGGGGGTGTGAGATGTGTTTGTGACTACCTGGCTAGTCCAGGGCGTCACATTCCCCCTTGGTGAAATGCAGATCGTCCGCGTGCTGCCCGTCCATCACCAGTTTTATTTCTGAAAAATATAAATTAACATGGGAAAAACATATAACATTAAGCATACTTTTAAATCTTCCCTTACGGGAGGCTTTTCTCTTAAACGTTACCAACGGTGTAAAACATTTTTATTAACAACGGACGGGTCCATGTTCTTCCGCTCCCTACCCAAGCAACCTACACCTTGATGCTGCCCCTAAGAAACGGGCAGCACCCCTTTACCCCAGTCCTGGTCCAGGTCACCCGAGCGGGAACGGGTACAGTGTCTCGCACCCGGCTGTCATATCAGGGGACCCCACGTCCAGGGGGACCCCTGACCCCCGGAGGATGTTCACCGGTTCTGGTGGTGACCGGACCCCAGCCTGCTCTGCTGCGGGTCCGTCCTCCAATCTGCCTCTCCGGAGGCGGCAACGGAACACGGCCCAACAAATTATTTACAAGGCCACTAGTTCGTGGTTGGTCTGCAAGTTCTCGGCCTTGTCTCTGGAAGGGGGTTAGTGGGAACACATAAAGTCCCCACGGGGACAACTTTCTCCTTTTACGGACGGCAATCAGGTGAGGTATTCAGATGATTGTGTCGCGGGCGGAGGAGGGGACGCTGCGCTCTCCCACTGCTCGGGTCTGGCTGCTGCTGCTCGGTGGTGGCTCGAGCGGTGGGCCAGATCCTGGGGACTTGAGCGGTGTTCCTCGCCCGTGAGTGAAAAGGGGGGAATTGATTGTGGGGATTTGATATTGTCCGTGACGCCACCCACGGTTGTGGTGAGATTGGTGACACCAGCGCTGCTCTGGACGGGGATCCCGGGAGCGATGACAGGGAGCAGCCTGGAGGTTAATTCTCCCCTTCGTGGGTAGGGGGTTGGTTGTCCCGGGGCCCGGTGATGGGGTAGGGATGGATGGCAGGCGGGTTACGGGGCCTGGTGAGGTGCAGGGTCGCGGGGGGGGCAGCGCTGTGCCGCGCGGCACGGTGGTACTCACTCAGCCAGTAACACACACGGAGTCTCTGATGAAACAAACGCCAGGATGGACGGGTCCCACAGACGGCTGCGGTGTTTTTTCCCCTGACCCCATGTTGGTAATGTAAGTCCTTTCCTGCACCTTCCATATGCTCCTCTTGCGCGCCGGTTTCCAGCTGGCTCCCCGGTTCAGTACTGGTGGGCCACCGCCCAGCCCCGGCTACCTACGGTTCCACCAGACTGTCTTCCCGGCTCTTGCAGACGGCCACTACCGTCTGCCTGACTGCTACACGAGGGCCCTAGGCTCCAACCTAGGCCCCAGTCTGCGTCTGCCTCTCTGCAGACCTCCTCTCTCTTCCTCTGCCTGGACTTGTCTGGGCTTTTTTCCTGCCTCAGGCCAGCTAAACTCCTCGGTGGGTATGCCCATCTGCCTGACTCCGCCCACCTGGTGTGTCTGTCTGAACCTTTTTCGACGGCTCCTAGCCTGGTCGGGGTCTGATGGCCCTGCGTTTGTGCTTGGTACAGATCTGCTCCCCGGCTCGGTACCGGCGGGCAACCTCCCGTCCCCGTTCCTATGGTTCCGCTGACCTGCACCACTCCTGCAGATGGCCACCACCGTCTGCCGACCTTGCTGTACGTGCCTGGGCTCCTACCCAGACACCAACAGTTTCCCTCCTGTCACTTTCAACTCCAAACTTAAACTAACCTACTTTTCCCGCCTCCAGGCCTGTGAACTCCTCGGTGGGCGGGGCCAACCACCTGGCTCCGCCCCACCTGGTGTGGACATCAAGCTTGGAGGATGGCAACAAGGATTTTGTTTGACTGTTGTTGCCTAACCAGGGGAGGGGGTGTGAGATTAGCCAATTCCCCAGTGTCCCAGTGGTGGCACTCCTGGGGATTCCTGCCTTAATTCCATTCCTTAGTGTCCACAGTCTACCATAATGATAGGACATCTTTGTCTAGCACGTATTGTTAATCTCCCCCCTTGTTACCTCCTTAGCATTTTAATGGGCCCTCCGGTATGAATTTACTCTACCCTTTATTTAGCTTGTATTTATCAGGCCCCTACTTTCCCTTATTAGGAGTCCGTGCACCAAGTGTCCCTTTCTATGTGTTGAATAGCTTCGGTTGCACTAGGACATTGGGCATTTGTGTAGATGGGTAAAACCCTGTAGGGCTAATCCCGTATTGCTCTGACACCTCCCACATTGATAGGGACGCCTCTTTGATGTCCACGTTTATTGTATGGGAAGAGTTATGTCAGTGCACATGGTGCCATGCGTGTCACGTGCCCCGTCAGGGATGGCACCACTGGTTGTTGGCATACTGATTACGTTACAGATGGGCGTATCTGTTCCCTTCATTTGCTGCGGTCACGTTATCTCCTAGGGTGCCGTGTGACCGCACACGTGGTTCGCACTTCCGGTCGGCGAATATGCATGTAATCATGTGACTGCCGGGGATTCCGCGTGACCACACATGTGGTCTGCGCTTCCGGCCGGCGGCCCTGCGTGGCGTCATGTGCAGTTCCGGGAGTGCTGCGTGACCGCACAGGTGGTTCGCACTTCTGGTCGGCGAATTAGCATGTAGTCATGTGATTACTGGGAATGCCGCGTGACCACGCACGTGGTCTGCGCTTCCGGCCGGCGGCCCTGTGTGACGTCACGTGACTTCCAGGAGTGCCGCGTGACTGCACACGTGGCCTTACTGTATGGCGTCGCGACCGGAAGTGCCTGGACATCACGCGCACGTGTTGTCATCATGGTGGGCGGTTAACCGTTTGCCGGCGTGGAGAGGCAGTGTGGTGAAGGAGGTATGATTGTGTCAGTGAGGGAGGTGTTACCTTCCATAGGCTTCGGCCTTTAATCCAGGGGAATCCGCCCAGTGAGGGGGTGTGCCTTTCGACCTCATTGGCCAAACTATAGCCGCCCCCTTACACCTTTATGACATTTAAGGGCGGTTTCTTGAAAGCCCTTTGCTTTATGCCAGGCCCAGACACAACATGCTGGAGGTCCTTTTTCAGTAAAGGTAAAGATATATATCTTTCTACAATATGTACTAGATTATTTATATAGGTTCAACTGTTTTTCTGACTACTGGTTGCTCCTTTTTTAAGCTCCCTTATGTCCCTTATGACCATTATCCCCTGAGGAGTAAGCGAATAATGAAACGCGTTGGGAGGTCCTGGAGCATATAAGGTCAGATGGTGGCCAATTGTGGGGTAATGTGAGGCAAAAAATTAGCTCTCCCCTCTTTACATTGGACCACTCTGTTTTTCTATATATTAAGAGTTAGCAAGTGTTGTCTATATGACCCTGCTGAACATTGGTTATTGTGATTGACAACCTTCATAGGGTTGTCTCTACTTTTTCATCACCACAGAGTGAGGAAATTGGTGGTTCTTTCCCGCTTGAATGTGGAGTTTTGTCCTGAATGGGTGAGAATTGGGGCCTAAAAAATTGCTCCTTTTTATTAGGTTGGTTATACAACCATTTATGTTGTGTGGTTTGTTACTCTTTTAATTAGTATATTAAAGGTTACATTTTAATTGTTACCACATTTACACCTTGCTCGGCTGTTTTTCTTGATATTGGTGGAGCATACGACACTATATATATATATAATTGTCCTTATAGCAACTCTCCACTTTAACCCTTAAAGAAACACTCCTATTATTTTTTGTAATTCGCTAAACTGATGTAAAGGTCAGTTTTAATGTAGTGTTGGTGTGTTAATATTCTCACCAATAGCTGTCTTCTCCGGCATCTTCTTAGTCACGTGATGGTGATTCAGACTCTGCTAAATCACATTGTACTCTATGTGTGAGTTGGAAGACTCTTTGACAATGTAAAGGCCACGTCTCACTAAGTGACATCGTTGCTGAGTCACATTTTTTGTGACGCAACAGCGATCTTGCTAGCGATGTCACTGTGTGTGACATCCATCAACGACCTGGCCCCTGCTGTGAGGTCGCCGGTCATTGTTGAATGTCCTGGACCATTTTTTGGTCGTTGCTCTCCCGCTGTGAAGCACACATCGCTGTGTTTGACAGCGAGAGAGCAACGATCTGTATGCGCAGGGAGCAGGGAGCTGGCTTCTGCGGACGCTGGTAACCAAGGTACACATTGGGTAACCAAGCAAAGTGCTTTGCTTGGTTACCCGATATTTACCTTGGGTACCAGCGTCCGCAGCTTCTAGAAGCCGGCTCCCTGCATACGTAGCCAAGGTACACGTCGGGCAACTATAAGCAAAGCGCTTTGCTTAGTAACCCGATGTGTACTATGGTTACCAAGCACACCGTCATTACACGGGTCACTGGTGGCTGGTGGCTGATCTCTGATCGCTGTGGAGATCTGCCTGATTGACAGCTCACCAGCAACCATGTAGCGATGCTCCAGCGATCCCAACCAGGTCAGATCGCTGGTGGGATCGCTGGAGCGTCGCTAAGTGTGACGGTACCTTAAGACTTCGGAGCCTTGTCTGACACTCCATATACATAAACTTTAAAAGCTTTTTCAGGGTCACACAGAGCACAGTGTGTCTGGAGAGTCTAATTAGTCAACACGTGACTCAAAAGTAGAGCCTAGAGGCAGTGCATACCGGTGAAGGTGAGAGTACTAACACACTGACACTACACTAGACTGACATTTACACAGGTTTAGGGAGTACAAAAAATAATGAGAGTGCTTCTTTAACAATTCTCTTTTACCTATGATGTGTGACAGTTACTTGACATTCTTATATTTATTGAAAAGGTTGTTTAACACTAAAATCCATTTTTTAGGCATGGATGGTTTAAAAAAAAATGAGAGGCACCACCATGGATCCAATTCAGAATGGATCTAAAAGCCTGTGGTGGCTCCAGAAGTGATGCCTGCTCTGTTCTTAAGACAGGACAGCTAAAGTCAATGATTGGATTAGTTGCCAGGTGACTAGTACCGTGTTTTCCCGAAAAGAAAACCTACCCCGAAAATAAGACCTAGCAGGAGATTTCAGCAACGCCTAAATATAAGACCTACCCTGAAAATAAGCCCTAGTCGCAGTTCAATAATGAAGTGTCCATGCAGCTAAAAAAGTTAAAGAATGCTGCAGGACACTTCATTATAGAAAGCGGACACACTCAAAAGAAAGAAGACAGAAGACCCTGTGATCATATTCACCAGACACCGACCTGGAGCAGTGGAACGCATCAAGGACCTGCAGCGGAACGCACACCCACACACATCATATCACACACATGAGATTGCACAAACAAACACAATCACGCATCAGATTGCTCACATACTCACCACATCCAGCGATATTGATTACTTCTGGGCGGCATAAGGACCTGGGACTCTGTGCAGTGGAGTGCCAGTGTGTCGCCCCTGAGGCTTCAGTCGCCACAGGGCACTGCATTTCATTTAAGGTGCAATGCTTGGACTCGGGTGATGAAGGAGTTAATCACTGGTGTTGTTTTTTCCACTTACAAAACATCTAGCTATGAGTCACCACTTACACAGGAAGCCAGATAGTCTGGGGAATTCCAGGTTACCATTGCAACAGCCACTAAGAGTCATCCCAAGGGTGGGGGCTGCCAGAGGAAGGGAGAAAACACAAACAGTTTCAGTTCAGTTCAGTCTTGGAGCAGAAGAGAGCAGACAACCTTAGGAGAGCAGCGTTTAATAGGCTGGTCCAGGGGACGGGAGACTGGAGGACATTGTCGCAGGACCAGGGGCCATGACACTGCACTGAGTCTGCAGGAAAGAGACTGGAATAGGGCAAGAGGCGACCGGTGGAGATGGCGAGACAGAGGAGACATGGTAGCTGAGGTCGACCCTAACCGTTCCTACCGTGCCAGCGCAGTCGGGGTGCTGGGCCCTCAGTTGGGGAAACCTTCATGGACTCTAACAAATCTGCTGGAGATGGGGATTTCATGTCCCATCGCCCACCACCCACTTTCCCGGAGCACAGTGACATATAGGATCCGGGGTCGGGTTTACAGCCAGGCCCCACAGTGAGGCCGCGCGTCACCTGCACACGGGACGGGACACTTAACACGGACAGCGGGGTCCCCAAGTTGCTTCAGGCCATGGCGAGCCACAAATCGGTGCAAGGAGGAAAAGTCGCACGAAGGGTTGGTGGTGGAGGAGGCAGAGACCCCAGTCACCGCTGCAACCGGTGATGCTTCCCAGAGACCCTCCGCCCTCCTTCCATCCCCCAACACCAGACACCTTGCACCCACCTGTTTGTCCTTTACATGTAGCTGACGGGGTCACGTAGCCGGGTCAGGCCAGTCACAGCAACCCCACAAAACCACTGGCCTGGTTGACGAGTAACCCCTGAGGCCCCGTGGGGCGCTACACTAGGACCTGAGGGTGGAACGAATGGAGGACTCAGCGGTGGAACGCATCATAAAGACAAGAGAGCAGAGAGTCCCCTGCTGGCTGGAAGCAAGTGGTATCACTGAATGTGGTATGTGTGTGCGCGTGCGATTGTATGTGCGATGAGTGTGTGTATGAGTATGTGTGTATATGAGTGTGTGTATGTGTGTGTGTGTGTGTATGAGTATGTGTATACAATTTGTTGTGTTGAGTGTTGGCCAGAAGGAGGGGAGGACAGCATGGAGCATACCTGCTCGAAACACCCACCGGAGATCGCATGAGGACCTGGGAGCCACACAGACACCCGGGATCTGATAAGTATGACGATCCTGCGAAGGGGGATCTGCATATTGAGTGAGGGGTGGGTAAAATTTCCCTCAAACATGTTTCCCCAAGAATAAGCCCTCTCCTGAAAATAAGACCTAGTGCTTTTTTTGGGGAAAAAAATAAGACTGTCTTATTTTTGGGAAAACAGGGTAGAGCATGTCATCTGACAAATATCAGATGACGCACACTTCTTGTTATCTGAGCACTGCAGCTAATCACAGGTTGCTTTGGTCCTGTTGGTCCTGTTGAATGGATCACACATCACTTCCAAAGCCCGTGCAAACTGCTCTCCATAGGGGTGCTAGAAGGACTATCCCTCTGTTTATTTGTCAAGACAACTCTTTTAATGCTAGTTTAGCATTGTTTGGGGTTTTTTGTTTCTTTGTTTTTGTTTTATTTTTAAATTTTTCGACCTTGTTATACTAAGAGCCTCTTTATACACAGCATTTATGTGTGATGCCCTGGACTAGCCAGGTAGTCACAGATAGCGCCCCGCACAACACCAGTCCCACACCAGGTAACACCAGCCAACCCACATAAACCCTAGTTATCTCCCTCAGAGGTTAAAGGACACACCAGGGGGCGGAGCCAGGTGGTTGGCCACGCCCACCGAAGAGTTCAGAGGGCCTGAGGCAGGAAAAAAGTCAGATCAGTTTGTGAGTTAAGGAGTGAGGAGGACAGGTCTGTAGTACAGGCCTGTGTCAGACCGACAGGTGTGAGGGTCATAGCCCGCACACCTTGGCTAGGAAGCATATGGTCGCCTAGCCTGCAGGAGCCGGGAAGATGGCTCGGTGGAACCGTGGTGGACCGGGACAGGGTAGTGGCCCGCCGGTACCGACCCGGGGAACCGACTGGAAACCGGAGCACACAGGGGGGTACTCAGACCCTGAAACGAGGTCCAGAATCCACTGGACTGAGTTAATTCACTGATTGAGGTCTGGACTATAGGTCCTTTCCCACCCAAGTCCCGACTGAAGACAACAGCCCACCGAGCAGGATAGAAAGCCACCGCACAGGCAGAGAGATCCCATGGACCAGCGTCTGTGGGCAAACGAGCTTACCCGACATACATACAGCCGGGGAGCGGACTCCCGTCGCTGAAGCGCAGGCAGTCTACACATACACTACACGGTGCAGGAGAAAGGCAAAGACCATCGAACCGGGTGGGGGACCAGACGCAGCCGGCTGTGGGCACCGACCACCATCAACTTTGTTTACCAGAGACTTGTGTGTGTCAATAACAGTGAGTACAACAGTGCCATCCGGCCGCGCACCGCCCTGCACCGCCCAGCTCTCACCAACGGGTCCCGGGGCCATCATCCCTGCCCACGGAGGGGTTAACATCTTGCTGCATAACCATCTTCCCCGGGTGCCCGGTAACTGCAGCGGTGGTGTCTACACCTTCACCACATCCCATGGGTGGCGTCACGAACTCAAACACGGCTCCGGCCGTACACCGACCTACCACCCCCCTACATAGCGCCAGCACCCTTTCAGAGCGGAGTGACCCCGGGTCCAGAGGCGCTCGAGCCACCCACCAACGAGCCCGAATCCGAGCGGCTCAGCTGCAGCCGAGCGCAAGGCGGTATACATCGTCACGTCGGCGGCGGCATCACGAACAGGATACTTACCTATTCACTTACCTAGTCAAGTGCGACGAGCACGGGGTGGTGCATATGCATGACAGGAGGTGTGTCTCAGACTACCACAAACTCCTATAAGCGTTGCAGCTAACGTATAGTCACACAACACAGATGTGTCCTAATAAAGCAAAGCAACAAAGTTAAAGAACAAGCTCTGAGGACAAATTAATAGCATGTACTCATCACCCGTAGGTACTGAATCATATATATTTTTCAAGCCATATCTATCTACTCAGTAGCTTTAAACAGGTCAGCACAGTATGCTGACAAATAAGTCGAAAAGTGTTGTGTCCCTATATGAACATCATAAAACACCTACCCACTTCTAAACAAAAGTCATGTGATACTACAAGCAGTAAAAAGGGAAGGAGGTATCAATGACGTCAGAAAGGAAAAAAACTATACAGTAGGCAAAATGGAGAAGTTCCAGCATGGGGTGTGCCAACCCAAGTAAACAGATACAAAATTTTACATCATTTACACGGGTTGGCCCACCCCACTCTAGATTTTCTCCGTTTTGCATGTTCTGGACGTTGCTGCAGCTCCAAATTGACCTGTTCAAAGGCAACTCCGGAGCACTAATACTCAGATTGGTGAGCTGACACCTTTTTCTATTTCTATAACTGTACAGTAGTTTCCATGTACGTAGTTGTATAAAGCTGTGGACAAAGAAGCGCAAATAGGGTATTACCCCAATAAAATGGGGTGAGGGAAGGGGAGTGAATACTCACCAGATGGAGTTGTGCAAGTCACAACCCCTTTAACAGCATGTAAATCGTTAATCCAGGCAGCAGCCACCCGACAGCAGATAACAGAGAACAGTAGAGATAGGTGATAATGCCGCGCCACAGATCACTTCAGGAACAGTAAGATTAACGTATCTTTATTAACATAGGTCTACGCGTTTCAGGAGCCACGCTCCCTTCCTCAGGACCGTAAGGAACCAAGAGACATCAAATCTAAAATGGTGTCCACTGACATACATTAAATAACTCCATTGACCAATGGTCAATGGAGTTATTTAATGTATGTCAGTGGACACCATTTTAGATTTGATGTCTCTTGGTTCCTTACGGTCCTGAGGAAGGGAGCGTGGCTCCTGAAACGCGTAGACCTATGCCAATAAAGATACGTTAATCTTACTGTTCCTGAAGTGATCTGTGGCGCGGCATTATCACCTATCTCTACTGTTCTCTGTCATGTACGTAGTTGCAAATTTGCTAATTTTGTGCTTACTAAATAATACCAGGCTTCAGTACTGCATTAGGCTAGTTTCACACTTGCGTTGAACTGCATCCGTCACAATGCGTATGTAAAGGCCACGGATTCCAGTGAAAAAACGCGTTGGGTTAAGTTTTCTTTAGCCGAGAGAGAGAGAGCCCTCATCATCACCGCACACATCCCGACATTACCGCACACATCCAGACATCACTGCACACATCCTGACATCACCACACACATCCCGACATCACCGCACACATCCCGACATCATCGCACACATCCCGACATCACCGCACACATCCCGACATTACCGCACACATCCCGACATCACCGCACACATCCCGACATCACTGCACACATCCCAACATCACCGGACACATCCCGACATCACTGCACACATCCCGACATCACCGCACACATCCCGACATCACCGCACACATTCCGACATCACCGCACACATCCCGACATCACTGCACACATCCTGACATCACAGCACACACCCCGACATCACCGCACACATCCCGACATTACCGCAAACATCGTAACATTACCGCCCACATCTTCACTGCACACATCCCGACATTACAGCCCACATCATCACCGCACACATCCCGACACTACAGCCCTCATAATCACCGCAGACATCCCGACACTACAGCCCTCATCATCACCGCACACATCCCGACACTACAGCCCTCATCTTCACCGCACACATCCCGACACTACAGCCCTCATCTTCACTGCACACATCCCGACACTACAGCCCTCATCATCCCCGCACACATCCCGACACTACAGCCCTCATCTTCACTGCACACACTCCGACACTACAGCCCTCATCATGACCGCACACATCCCGACACTACAGCCCTCATCATCACCGCACACACACACCGGCACTACCGCACCCATCATCATCGCGCACACACTGGCATTACTTCAGTGACGTCCCCGCTGACAGCGCGACTACCTTCAGTTTCTGCGTGGAGCTCCCAGGAGCGGCGGTGTTCTACTGCCACTCCTGTCAGCTTCATGTAGCAGAGCTGGATGCGTCGTGGGACCTTGTGGATTATGCCGGACCTGGAGGAGTATTTGGGGATTTTAATAAAGTGGTGAAAGAGGGGTTTTTTTTGTTTTTTATTCCAAATAAAGGATTTTTTCGGTGTATGTGTTTATTTACTTTCACTTACAGATTATTCATGGAAGGTATCTCGGGGAGACGGCTGCCATGATTAACTCCTTATTACCCCGATTGCCACCGCACCAGGGCAATTCGGGATGAGCTGGGTAGAGTCCCGGGACTGTCACATCTAATGGATGCGGCAATTCTGGGCAGCTGCTGGCTGACATTTTTACGCTGAGGGGCTCCCCATAACGTGGGGCTCCCCATCCTGAGAATACCAGACTTCAGCCGTGTGGCTTTACCTTGGCTGGTATCAAAATTGGGGGGGACCGCACGCCATTTTTTTTTCATTATTTATTTATTGTACTGCACGATATAGACCCGCCCACCGGCGGCTGTGATTGGTTGGAGTGAGACAGCTGTCACTCAGCGTTGGGGCGGGTCTGACTGCAACCAATCATAGGCGCCGTTGGGCGGGGAAAGCAGGGAATACGAGATTGAATAATGAGCGGCCGGCTTTTTCAAAAGAGGAAAAGCCGCCGGAGCTTTGTGACAACTGTTCAGCGTTGCGCCGGTGATCGGTGAGTATGAGAGAGGGGGTGAGAGGGGTACAGAGACCAGGAGTGATTTTAAACGATTTTGATCGTTCTGCTGGACATGTTGAGCATGCGCAGTAGAATGTGACGAAATCCGTCAGCGGATTCCGCCGCTTAGCGCATAGCAGCGGAATCCGCCACCATAGACAATCATTAGACACCGTGGCGGATTCCAACGGAATCCGTCAAGGTGCGCTATTTTAACGACACAAAAGCGCTACATACAGCATTCCTTCCGCCCGACGCAGCGTCAAAAAATAACGACGCTGCATCGTGCAGTGGATGCAACGCAAGACCATCCGTTGCTAGCCGTAGCTAATAGAAGTCTATGAGGAATATAACTTTTTTTTGCAATGGTTACCGTAATTACTCAAGGCTGTGGATAGCAACGGAAGCCGTCCAACGCAAGTGTGAAAGTAGCCTCAGATAGCAATGTCCCAGACTCAGAAGCAGCAATGTCCCATTAGATAGCAATGTCCCAGTCCTTCTGCCTGGGACACCTCATAGAGTTCATGGCTTTCAGTATCATCTTTATGCAGATGATACATAGATCTATCTCTCTGGCCCTAATATCAGCTCCTTACTAACCAAAATCCTGCAATGCCTGTCTGCTATTTCATTCTTTTTTTCTGCTCGAGTTCTAAAACTGAACATAGAGAAAACATAATTCATCATCTTTCCCCCACCTCACTCTACCACTCCACCTGACTTATCCATCAAAGTCAGTTGCTGCTTCCTCTCCCTAGTCCTGCATGCTTGCTGCTTGGGGGTAACTCTTGACTCTGTCCTCTCCTTCAAGCCACATATCCAAGCCCTTTCCACTGCCTACAGACTCCAACTCAAAAATATTTCCCAGATCCGTACAGTCCTTGACTAAGAATTTGCAAAAACACTAATGCACACCCTCATTATATCCCACTTGGACTACTGTAACCTCTTGCTCTGTGGCTTCCCTTCTAAGGGGGGCTTTACACGTTGCGGCATCACTACTGATATATCGTCGGGGTCACGTCATTAGTGACGCACATCCAGCACTGGTAGCGCCATCACAATCTGTAAAGCCTAGGTGCGACGATGAACGAGCGCAAAAGTAACAAAAATCGTGATTTGTGTCACCGCTCATTTTCATAATGTTGCTCCTGCTGCAGGTACGATGTTGTTTGTCGTTCCTGCTGCACCACACATCTCTGTGTGTGAAGCCGCAGGAACGACAAACATCTCCTTACCTGCGTCCACCAGCTATGTGGAAGGAAGGAGGTGGGCGGGATGTTATGTCCCGATCATCTCCGCCCCTCCGCTGCTATTGGCCGGCCATTTGGTGACGTCGCGGTGACGTAGCTGTGACGCTGAAAGCACCTCCCCCTTGAAGGAGGGATTGTTCAGCACTCACAGCGACGTCGCCAACCAGGTATGTGCGTGTGAAGCTGCCGTAGCGGTAATGTTCGCTACGGCAGCAAACACCATATATCGCATGTACGATGGGGGCGTGTGCTATCGCGCTGGACATCGCTAGCCATGTAAAGCACGCCTAACACTCTTAAGGGTCGTTAGTGACGCACATCCGGCGCCGTTAGCGACATCGCAGCGTGTGACACCAAGGAGCGACGATCAACGATCGCAAAAGCGCAAAAAATCGTTGATCGTTGACTCGTCGCTCCTTTTCATAATATCGTTCCTGCTGCAGGTACGATGTTGTTCGTTGTTCCTGCGACATCACACATCGCTATGTGTGACACCACAGGAACGACGAACATCTCCTTACCTGCATCCACCGACAATGAGGAAGGAAGAAGGTGGGCGGCATGTTCCGGCCGCTCATCTCCGCCCCTCCTCTGCTATTGGGCGGCTGCTTAGTGACGCCGCAGTGACGTTGCTATGACGCCAAACGCACCTCCCCCTTGAAGGAGGGATTGTTCGGCGGTCACAGCAACGTCACTGAAAAGGTATGTGCGTGTGACGCTGCCGTAGCGATAATGTTCGCTACGGCAGTGATCACCAAATGTCGCAAGAACGATGGGGGCGGGTGCTATCGCGCACAACATAGCTAGCTGTCACTAGCGATGTCGCAGCGTGTAAAGCACCCTTTACTCCCTTACAATCTATACTAAATTCTACTGCACGAATAATCCACCTGTCCCCCTGCTATTCCCGGCCTCTCTTCTCTGCCAATCTGTTTACTGGCTTCTCATTGCCAAAAAATTCCATTTTAAAACACTAACTGTGCCGTCCCAGGGTCAGCAGCCAGTACTGCTCGGATCCGGATTCGCGGTAGCTCGAGAGGTCTCCGGACCCGGGAGGGGTCGCGCGGCCACTCAAAATAAAAGGGGGGTATTTACAGGGAGTTTTGTGTTTAGAGTTCATGATGCCACCCACATGGTGTGGTAAGGTGGAGTACCACCGCTGTTGTTAGGAGCTCCCGGTGGCGATGGGATGGCAGCCAGGTGTTTAACCCCTCCGTGGGTAGGGGGAATGCCCCAGGGCTCGGTGATGGTGAAGTGGGGGATACCGTTGGGGAGGAAAGGGTCACTGCGTACTCACTCAGTCCAATAACGCTGACACCGACAACTTGTAAACCGAAATTCTGAGCACCGCTGCAGCAGGGAGGGAGCACACCTGGATCCCGTGCCCGATGGTGTTGCTTGTTAGCTAGTGACCTTTCCCTTGGCACCTCCTTTACTGGTTGGTCCCTGTAGTATAGAACTAGTCAGGCCCCGCTCACCCGTATGGCTACTGTAATGAATCCCAAGCACTCAGTCAGATACAAAGATAATGCAAACATTTTTTTTTATTTTGTGAATTATAAGCAAAAAGAAAAAATGCCACTACCAATAGAGCAAAGCCAAGCCAACGTTTCGGCCTGTGTTAGGCCTTTGTCAAGGTCTTGCGTTTTATAAGAGACCGGTATATGGACGAGTGAAACGTCCGGGGATTGTACCACGGGTAGGGCGTTTTTGCTTTTCAGGCGTGGTTCGCCAGAGTCAGGAGGAAGCAAGAGGCTAGTGAGGAGGTAGAGGAGGTGCCTTACGGGCATATAGAACGGGGACAGGGTCCCATAGGAACTGGCAGGAGGCGTGTGGAACTAGTCAGGCCCCGCTCACCCGTATGGCTAATGGAGTGAGCTTGCTCTCAGGGTTCACGCTTGGGATTTTCTGGACTGTGTATTGGGAAAGTCCTATAATCCTCATTGCGCTAGTACCCGGATTTTGGAGCAGGTGGAGAACGAATCTTGAAGACTTCGTCCTCGTCGGGTAAATTACCTGGACGCTTGAAGCTACTTCCCGGCCTAGGGTCTATGTACCCAGTCGTGCCCTGGCCCCTGCCCGGAGATGGCTCAAGGCCACCGGTTACCCTGCTCGGCAGTTCTGTGCCCCTTGACACGATCCCCTGTGACCGGGGTTCCAGCTCCTACCAGGCCCAGACCAACGTCTGCCACCTAGTATCAACAAGGAGCCCAGCTCCTGATCTCCTCCGACTGACTTGTGACCTCTCCTCACGAGAGTCACCACACATCTGACTGCTCATGACACTCCTGACCCTCCCTAACCAACCCCCCAAGTGGGTGGCCCTATTCCCTTCAGGTTACCGATTGGTGTGTCTGGTGGGTGTGGTGCAGAGTGTTCCTAGGATTTTGATTAGCTTGTTCTTAGCAACACCAAAGGCCAGGGACCCATAACCAAGGAGGATCAGATACCGTGCAGAAGGGCAGATTGCACAATATCCTGTGACGACCTGATAGGCCAGGGCATCATATTCCCCCTTGGTTAAACGTAGCTCGTCCCTGAGCTACAGGACACCAGAGGTTTATTTTTTTTTTTATTATTTTTTAACTGTAGGAAAGATAGAAAACAAGGTTAACATTTTTATTTGCAATTTTTCATCCCTCGCATGGGAAGCACCTTTCTTAAATGTTACTAAACATGGTGAAGAGTTCATCGCCCAACGATGGGACAGTCCCAGTTTTAGTGGTAATGGAGGCTCAACCTGCTCTGTTGCAGCCCCTTCCTGCGACAGTCCAGTCCCAATGTCCCGGATTCCAATAACCCGCCACCCAAACAAACCTGACCCCTGCAAACCTATCCGCGGGTCCGTGACCAGGTTAAGGTCCCGGGTGTGGTCTTAGACGACTTTGGTTAGCACAGGTGGTGCAACTATATACAATACACAGGTTCGTGTTGGTCACGCCAGTCCTATGACCATGGTCCATGTTTACTTATATGTATATAAAACGTAACGGAGTCCATGTACCGGGTGTACACTCTGTAAAGGAATCTGGTTGTTAATCAGGCAACTTCTTCGTTCATTTGCAATTGG
This sequence comes from Anomaloglossus baeobatrachus, assembly GCF_048569485.1. NCBI lineage: Eukaryota > Metazoa > Chordata > Amphibia > Anura > Aromobatidae > Anomaloglossus > Anomaloglossus baeobatrachus. The sequence goes on along the minus strand of NC_134355.1, from coordinate 102,928,804 downwards.
TCACGGAAGCATTCATTTGCTAACATTTCTACATGAAAAACAACAAACTATGGAAAATAACAACCAAAAACACTGATACCTAACAGTTCTATGGCATCATATAACTACTGGCATTATAATATTTTTAATAGTAAATTGCCGGGTCCCGTAGCCACGCTTCCTTGCAACTACGTGCCACCGACGCCGGCATAAACCCTTCCTCAAACATCACATGCTTGGTTACCTCTAGGGCATACCAGCCCCTCTTTCCGCAATGCCGGGTGTAGGTAACCATTTCCTCGAGCTGAAGGTTGTGCTCGGGGTGCCCCCAAGGGAGGTGCTGGGCTACGTCCCACCGGGACACAAACACCCCCGCTGCGAGGCTCGCTTCTTGGATGAAACCCCACCCCTGCTCGGGGTCAAACCGATCCACAAGGCCACGGCACCGTGGCCCCTTAACCCAGGAAGCAGCGCTCCTCACTTGCTCTTTTTCTGTTTTGTTGCGGGCGGCAAGCTCCCGTCGTCGCCGGTCTCGGGTTGCTATCTCTGCTTGCAACTGATACTGGTGTCGTTCCCAGCAGGGGCATCAGCGTCCGGCCTTAGCTCCCTAACTAGCTCTGGCTTTAAGTGGACTCTTGCGGCCCCAACAGCTGTCGGGATGCCACGCGGTAGTAGAACGGGTGGATCTTTAGGCTCCACTTCCGTAGCTGTAGACTGAAAAAACGACTGCTCCGCAGCCAGGGTTGCAAGGTCCGGGTGTTCCACCTCTGAGGACGGGCCTGGTGAGGCGGCCGGGTCTGGTCTGGCCGGGGTCCGGATGACCGCTGTCATGACTCTGGGATGATGGTCGAGACCGGGGTTTCTATTGCTGGAGACTCATAGATAAGCTCTGCAGGTTCCGCTGCCGGGATTGGTGTGGGCAGCTCGGCGTCCGCCGAGGACAGGGTAGGTGACGGTGGAATGCTCGCCGCGAGCGGGGACTGTCCGGCTCCCTCAACCGCAGTGGCTGGATTAGGGTAATCGACAGGGACTGGGTAACCGCTTACCCTCTCTTCTCGCGGGACTTCCATCTTACGAGCTCACACCGCCATCGCCAGGATCCTCATCTCTTCCCTCCAGTGGTTTAGTATGAACAGGAACTGCGTCCGCATTCTCCTGCACAGATGTTCCGTCTCTTCCTCTATTCAAGTCGCGGTCCCGGGAACAGCACGTTCCGATGACCAGCTCCGCTCCGCCATCTTGCCTCTACGTCGTCCAGGAACGTTATGACAGTGTCCTGGCGTCCCTGCTTCTCTTCCGCTGTTGTTACATTCCGGCACGCCCCCTTTGTTTTCACTCAGCACTCTTTTGTGCACTGTGGCCCTCTGGGAACTTCCGGTTCTGGCTTCACACGCAAGATGAAGGGCGGGGCTTCTGCTTTGCGCGCTTTCATTGGGAAGACAGCGTTTTGGTGCGAAAAGATGGCGGAAAATGGCGGAATTGGCGGGAAGAGCAATTTTGACTTGCAGTTTTCGGCTCCAAGGCACACGTCACCCAGGTAAGTGGGTCCTGCTCGTATCCTGTTCGTGACGCCAGAAGTTTCGAAGTGTGTCGCCCCAGCGTCAGCAGCCAGTACTGCTCGGATCCGGATCCGTGGTGGCTCGAGAGGTCTCCGGACCCAGGAGTGGTCGCGCGTCCACTCGAAATAAAAGGGGGGTATTTACAGGGAGTTTTGTGTTTAGAATTTGTGACGCCACCCACAGTGTGAGGTAAGGTGGAGTACCGTTGGGGTGGAAAGGGTCACTGCGTACTCACTTAGTCCAATAACGCTGCCACCGACAACTTGTAAACCAAAATTCTGAGCACCGCTACAGCAGGGAGGGAGCATACCTGGATCCCGTGCCCGATGGTGTTGCTTGTTAGCCTGTGACCTTTCCCTTGGCACCTCCTTTACTGGTTGGTGCCGCTCACCCGTATGGCTAACAGAGTGAGCTTGCTCTCATGGTTCACGCTTGGGATTTTCTGGACTGTGTATTGGGAAAGTCCTATCCCCCTCGTTGCACTAGTACCGCGATTTTGGAGCAGGTGGAGAACGAATCTTGAAGACTTCGTCCTCGTCGGGTAAATTACCTGGACGCTTGAAGCTACTTCCCGGCCTAGGGTCCATGTACCCAGTCGTGCCCTGGCCCCTGCTTGGAGATGGCTCAAGGCCGGTTGCCCTCCTTGGCAGTTCCATGCCCCTTGACACGATCCCCTGCGTCCGGGCTTCCAGCTCCTACCAGGCCCAGACCAACGACTGTCACCTAGTATCAACAAGAAGCCCTGCTCCTGACCTCCTCCGACTGACTTGTGACCTCTCCTCATGATATAGAGGGATAACTCGGGCACTCAGAAAGTCATGAAAAGTAACGAGTTTTTGATGGTTTTGATTCGATTTTTATTCATGCAAAGGTATATAGAAATAATATATTTTGACGTTTCGGCCTTTACACTCAGGCCTTTATCAAATTTATGTTCAGTATTTAAAAAGAGATAACAAAATAAGGGTAAATCAGAGTATAATATGATAATATTTAGACATACATGCAAAAAACCTCTTTACAATGCATGAAACATAAATATGCAAAAAGACCAATATGTACATACATGAATAGACATACCAAGGTGTAAATGGAGAGCAAGATATGCATCAAATAAAATAAAGACTGGAAGGCAGGCCATTCAGTCTCTCAGTTACGCTATCAGGTGATAGAACATGTTCCACTTAGCAGGAGGGGGGGCAACAGGATTTAAAGGCTTAAGGAAAGAGAGGCCTTCTGGATATACACCTTGCAGACCCTTGAGCCCAATGGTTTGAACCGCGAATACGAGGTGTTCTATTGAATAAATACATGTCATTTTGAATTTAGTATAGGTTTCTGTTAAATATACTACATTGTCTTTAGAGGCTCAAATATCTTAAAAAACTGTATACACTACTGTTCTATTGGCCTAATTATCTTCATTTCTGTTTCTTTTAGGCACAATAATATCCCCACGGATTCGCACCATCACCCGGCTAATATCCACTGATGTCTCTCCCACATGGCCCGAGTGTGTGCGCATGCGCGCGCGGCCGCGGAAGGTACTACAGTCCCGTGCCCGCGCCCGCGTCTACCACGCACGGCCTCACTCCTGTCACCTCTGCCGCCGTCTGTGGGGCGCGGGAGCGCGTGCGCGCAGGGTTCTCCTTGCGCGTGCGCGCTCCTGCGCTTCACTGACTGCGCCCCGGCCATCTCATCATGTTCACATCACGGCGCCGTCTGTGGTCTACTGGCGCGCATGCGCGGGAGGCACCTCTAGTGGGCCCTCCTGCGCTTGCGTGCTACTGCGTTCCACAGGCTGCGTTTGCGGCTCACCAACGGGATTTCCTGTACCACTCAATTGGCCCTCCCCTTGGCTTTAAATGGCAACCATCAGGCACGAGGCAGCACCTCAAGACTCCATGTGTTCCCATCCCACGGCACGGCACTTGCTTCTTCACTCTAACCAGGTAACCAATGGGGACTCTCTGCCCCTCGGGGCTTTCCACTATATGCTGTTCACCTTAGACTCATAGCAGTCTATCCTTATACCTTCACAGATCCTCATAAGGGGTTATATGTACGGGGTCTTCACACCCTACCCTCTTCTGGAGTAACATAAGGTTTGTGTTATATTCCCCAAGGTGTTACTAAAGATGTTTGTCAAATCAAGGGATATATACCTGTTTGTATGCACTTTTATATGTCACAGGTTCATAAGCTTGGGAGTCCTGCCATTCCATTATATACTATTGATCCACTTTACCTACACCATATGTGGTGAGTCTGTGATACTTCATATTGCTCATCTGGGCCATTATATACAGGGGTGAATAATGCATTATTGCTAAGTCAGCATATTTCTATATATTTCTATATATCTCTTCATCTATTAAAATTCCATATGTATGGAGTTTTAGCCATTCTACTGTATAAACTGATCTTCCTGATCAAAACACATTGTGGTGAGTTCTACGCATTATATATTAATTTACGGGGGCTGCTCCACATATGGATTTCTCCAATATAATACAATTTCTTTTTGTGCCATCCAATAGGCCGTATATTACAGTATATACATGAATACTATATCTATGAGAAGTGTACCCCACATATAGTAGCAAAGGTAATTCCTCTGGCCCACATTCATCTATATACCTATATTCTACAAACTACATGAGGTATCGTTGAGCCTCTGTCTCTCCGTTTTCTGCAAACAGAGTAGTATATAACTCATGCTGTTCATTTTTATCTTAGGTAGATATTTAAGTTCAAATACAACACGTGTGAACAATTTTTTCACCATCCTTATACTTCATATACTCTCTTTGGTACGTATTATTGACAGAATATGTCTATGTCTCTGTATTAATAATGAGATCTCAACCTCAGTTTATTTTATTTGATGCATATCTTGCTCTCCATTTACACCTTGGTATGTCTATTCATGTATGTACATATTGGTCTTTTTGCGTATTTATGTTTCATTCATTGTAAAGAGGTTTTTTGCATGTATGTCTAAATATTATCATATTGTACTCTGATTTACCCTTATTTTGTTATCTCTGTTTAATTACAGAACATAAATTTGATAAAGGCCTGAGTGTAAAGGCCGAAACGTCAAAATATATTTTTTCTATATACCTTTGCATGAATAAAAATCGAATCAAAACTATCAAAAACTCGTTACTTTTCATGACTTTCTGAGTGCCCGAGTTATCCCTCTAGATGTATGTTTTTTTCTCGGAGGCACCTACTATTATTGTGAGCCAGATTCTATCCTATATATACTCTCCTCATGATAGTCACCACACAACTGACTGCTCCTGACACTCCTGACCCTCCCTAACCAACCCCACAAGTGGGTGGTCCTATTCCCTTCTGGCTACCCATTGGTGTGTCTGGTGGGTGAGGTGCAGAGTGTTCCTAGGATTTTGATTAGCTTGTTCTTAGCAACACCAAAGGCCAGGGACCCGTAACCAAGGAGGATTGGATACCGTGCAGATGGGCAGATTGCACACTATCCTGTGACGACCTGATAGACCAGGGCGTCACACTAACCATGACATATTAAGCCACCCGCAACCTATCTTCTCCATACATCTGTGACCTGCAGGTGACTTACCTGCATGCAACCTGCAATCTTCACAAAATCTCCTTTCGTACTCCCCTTCCAGTCTTCCCACAATCGCATACAAGATTTCTCCCATGCATCCCCCATACTCTGGAACTCCCTACCTCAACACATCAGAATTTCGCCTACCATGGAAACCTTCAAAGAGAATCTGAAGACCTACCTCTTCTGACAAGCCTACAACCTGCAGTAACCCTCAGTTCATCAAAGCAGTGCATGACCCGCTCTACCCTCACCTATTATATCCTCAACCCCTTGCCTGTAGACTGTGAGATCTTAGGCTAAGTCACTTAGTTCCTGTATAGGGAAGTCTAATGCTTCAGCATACCATACCTAGACATTTTTGAAAAACTGTAGCTTCCAATGTGGTTTGAACCATTTTTTGTACCAGTATTACTATGCCCCAATGCACAAAGCAAGGTCCATAAAGGCATGACTGAGTGAGTTTGCTATGAAAGAGCTTAACTCAACCCTATTGAACAACTTTGACATGACTTAAAACAGATTGTGAGCCCAGCTCTTTTGTGCAACATCAGGGTCTGATGTCACAAATGTTCTTCTGGATGAATGGAGTAAAATTCATATAGACACACTATAAAATTTTGTAAAACACCTTCAAAGTAGGTGACAAGTCCATATTAATGCCTATGGCTTTAGCATGGCATGTCCTCAGTAGGTATTATGTGTAAATGCCCCAATAATTGTATTCATTATTTATGGCTATATATTATTTTTTGCCACAAAATCTTCAGAATATAAATTAAGAATGGAGCCATTGGCTTTAAAGTCTCCCCTTTTTACTATTTGTGTGCATCCCAACAAGTATGTAAGTCAGCATTAGAGCTTGTGTAAACGACTGTAGATTTTTTGTAGTCCATTATTCAGTGTTTGATCATAGTGTCAGCATAGTGTGTCCTGATTCTCTCGAATGAGGAGAAGTTGGAGAAACAAATGTCTCCATCTTCTCCATCATGTCAGTCTGCTGATATCGGACTGAACTCAGATGTCATTCGAGTGCAGTCCAATGTTTTATACGCACTCATTGACTTGCATGGCCAAGTGCGATATAATAATCGTATCTAAGTCAGTGATCCTGAGGTTTTTTTGTCGGACACACTTTGTCCACTCTGTAGTTATGTGTTTTAAAATGGTATCAGTAAAAACTATCTACCACTATCTCCCACCATCCAAAAAATAAGCCCTTGCGTGACAAGTTTGGTATCACTATAATCATAATGATATGAAGAATTGTGTTGCAAGGTTATTTTTACCACAAAATAAATGCTGTTAAACACCCCCCCGGCCAAAAATAAATAAAAAAAATAAATTAATTAATCCTTGATTTCAGTACATAGTGTCATTTAAAACTACAACTCATCCCGTAAAAAATAAATCTTCATGGCACTTGGACGAAAGGATGTAAAAAAAGTAAAAGAGAAAAAATTAAAAATGGCCAATCACAAGGGGGTTGAGGTGTCACTAAACTTTAAGTTTCAAATTTATTCACCTTATTCTGTAGTGTTGATGGTGGGGATGCATGCCCTGAGAATACCACCAAATACTCTAACTTAAGGGCCGAAGTATTTAGCATATCCTCACGTTAGAGCAAAAAGGAGTGTCGTCTCAATACAAATTCAATAGTCCTGTACACCACTCAAAACATATGTTGGTTGCTTCAGCCTCTTGATTTAAGTGGTCATTTGTGGTTTCAGACTCTCAGTATTCAGCACTACTGAACAATGCCTATAGCTTGTCCAAATTGTAAAAAAAAGTTTAATCATCCTTTAAATATTCTGCAAAATTGTTTATATACCTTAGTTTACATATTTTCTTGGTTTAAGATGAGCAATCTTTTATCTAACAAAATATTTAAAAAATCTAAATTGCACATGATAAAAAATTGAACTTGAAACCTGAAAGATGACCAAAGTGACTAGATCACATTGCGTATCAACTATCAATGTAAAGGGCCCCTTACACGCTACGATATGTCTAACGATATGTTGTAGGGGTCAAGTCGTTAGTGACGCACATCCGGCATCGTTTGACATATCGTAGCGTGTGACAGCTACGAGCGACTGTGAACGAGCAAAAATACTCACCTTATCTTTGCTCATTGACACGTCGCTCATTTTCAAAAACAACGATCGTCCTTCTGCGCGCCGGTTGTTCATCGTTCCCGAGGCAGCACACATCGTTCCGTGTGACACCCCGGGAATGATGAACACAGCTTACCTGCATCCCGCCAGCAATGCGGAAGGAAGGAGGTGGGCGGGATGTTATGTCCAGCTCATCTCTGCCCCTCCGCTTCTATTGGCCGGCCGCTGTGCGATGTCGCTGTGACGCTGAATGTTTCTCCCCCTTCAGGAAGAGGATGTTAGCCTCCCACAGCGAGGTTGTTCGGGTGGTAAGTACGTGTGACAGGGAATTACTGACTTTGTGCGACACGGGCAACAAATTGCCCGTAACGCACAAACGATGGGGGCGGGTGCGATCAGACATGCGAACGCACGATAAATCGAGGCGTGTAAAGCCGCCTTTAGATTGGTGAAGGTCTGATCCTAGATTCTCATGGATCAGCAGAATTAATTGGTGCTAATTAAAGTGTCATGGCTCTAAAATAGTTATCCTGTCTCATTTATACAACTCTAGAGTGTTGTGATGACAGCTGAGGTACCAGGTTAGACCAATAATATACACTGATCAAAAGGGAACACTTAAATCACATATTGGATCTCAAAACTTTAAATTGAAAATCTTTACTGATATAAATTGTCCAATTTTAAAAGGTTTGTCCAGCCATAGGGTATGTGACTGTGCCATATGCAATTTGCATACACGCCATCACATGCCAACTAGACTTGTGGGTTAATTGAGCAAGACTGGATTTGTCTAGTCGGAATGTGGCTGGATGTATGCAAAACGAATACTTGCGGTGTCATAAACAACCACTGAAGGCGCGTAAAGGTCATGTGATACAGTTAGGTCCAGAAATATTTGGACAGTGACATACCGTAAGTTTTGTTATTTTAGATGTTTACAAAAACATGTTCAGAAATACAATTATATATATAATATGGGCTGAAAGTGCACACTCTCAGCTGACATATGAGAGTTTTCACATCCAAATCGGAGAAAGGGTTTAGGAATCATAGCTCTGTAATGCATAGCCTCCTCTTTTTCAAGGGACCAAAAGTAATTGGACAAGGGTCTCTAAGAGCTGCAATAAACTCTGAAGGCATCTCTCTCGTTAACCTGTAATCAATGAAGTAGTTAAGAGGTCTGGGGTTGATTACAGGTGTGTGGTTTTGCATTTGGAAGCTGTTGCTGTGACCAGACAACATGCGGTCTAAGGAACTCTCAATTGAGGTGAAGCAGAACATCCTGAGGCTGAAAAAAAGAAAAAATCCATCAGAGAGATAGCAGACATGCTTGGAGTAGCAAAATCAACAGTCGGGTACATTCTGAGAAAAAAGGAATTGACTGGTGAGCTTGGGAACTCAAAAAGGCCTGGGCGTCCACGGATGACAACAGTGGTGGATGATTGCCGCATACTTTCTTTGGTGAAGAAGAACCCGTTCACAACATCAACTGAAGTCCAGAACACTCTCAGTGAAGTAGGTGTATCTGTCTCTAAGTCAACAGTAAAGAGAAGACTCCATGAAAGTAAATACAAAGGGTTCACATCTAGATGCAAACCATTCATCAATTCCAAAAATAGACAGGCCAGAGTTAAATTTGCTGAAAAACACCTCATGAAGCCAGCTCAGTTCTGGAAAAGTATTCTATGGACAGATGAGACAAAGATCAACCTGTACCAGAATGATGGGAAGAAAAAAGTTTGGAGAAGAAAGGGAACGGCACATGATCCAAGGCACACGATATCCTCTGTAAAACATGGTGGAGGCAACGTGATTGCATGGGCATGCATGGCTTTCAATGGCACTGGGTCACTTGTGTTTATTGATGACATAACAGCAGACAAGAGTAGCCAGATGAATTCTGAAGTGTACCGGGATATACTTTCAGCCCAGATTCAGCCAAATGCCGCAAAGTTGATCGGACGGCGCTTCATAGTACAGATGAACAATGACCCCAAGCATACAGCCAAAGCTACCCAGGAGTTCATGAGTGCAAAAAAGTGGAACATTCTGCAATGGCCAAGTCAATCACCAGATCTTAACCCAATTGAGCATGCATTTCACTTGCTCAAATCCAGACTTAAGACGGAAAGACCCACAAACAAGCAAGACCTGAAGGCTGCGGCTGTAAAGGCCTGGCAAAGCATTAAGAAGGAGGAAACCCAGCGTTTGGTGATGTCCATGGGTTCCAGACTTAAGGCAGTGATTGCCTCCAAAGGATTCGCAACAAAATATTGAAATTAAAAATATTTTGTTTGGGTTTGGTTTATTTGTCCAATTACTTTTGACCTCCTAAAATGTGGAGTGTTTGTAAAGAAATGTGTACAATTCCTACAATTTCTATCAGATATTTTTGTTCAAACCTTCAAATTAAACGTTACAATCTGCACTTGAATTCTGTTGTAGAGGTTTCATTTCAAATCCAATGTGGTGGCATGCAGAGCCCAACTCGCGAAAATTGTGTCACTGTCCAAATATTTCTGGACCTAACTGTATGAAAATTCACAAGTGGGTGGCACGATGGCTCAGTGGTTAGCACTGCAGTCTTGCATCGCTGGATTCAAATCCCACAAAAACAATATCTGCAAGGAGTTTGTATGTTCTCCCCGTGTTTGCGTGGGGTTCTCCGGTTTCCTCTAACACTCCAAAGACATACTGATACAGAACTTAGATTGTGAGCCCCAATGGGGACAGTGCTGATGTGGAGCCCACCTGCAGTAGTCGCCCCAGGGACATCACTCCACCTTCAGGGACGCCACAGGGGTCTTCTTTTGGTATTTCTGGCAACAGGTATGTCGGTTTTGTATGAATATGAGTCGTGACGCCACTCACGGTTTGCAGTCAGGGATATGGATGACCGCCACTGCAGATTTAACGAGCCTCTGGGGCTGATGGAGTCTGCAGTCAGATGGTGTGGCCTCCCGTGAGTGAGGCTGGCCCCAGGGGCTCGGGTGGGTAGAATAATCCCAGAATAACTCAGTCTCATTCCAAAATGTCTTGCAACTGATCTTTACTCACTTTTAGATGTTTTGTGAGGTACCCGGGCGATGCTGAGATTAAACCAGGTGAAACCAGGTATCCTTTAGGCCGGTCTAAGGGTAACTATTAACTCGCCTTCCTAGCACTTCTTGTTTCGGATAACCCCTGACTTGAAATACCGTAGGATTCACCCAGGGAAGTTGCTACTGCCTTTTCTCCCCTTTTTGGCCCATTTGCTGGCAGCGTGGACCAAGTGAGATGGCTCCAGGCTCGATCCCTCTTATGGGCCCCCTCGTTGCTGCTGAGGCTCGGACTCTAGATGGTTGGTGAGGGACTTGTGGTTCCCCTCACCAACAGGTTTAGCAGGTAGTTAAACTTGAGCCTGCTCTGGGAACCTGTATCCCGTACATGCCTAGTCCCCAGGAGTCCCCATACTTGACCAACTGACTCCCTCATCGTCTTTCTGACTGACTTACTGGTAACCGTTCTCCCCCGCTAACAGCTACTCCACATGCAGGGCCTGACTAACGTGTGCGCGCTCCTGCGTCTCCTAGCAACCACGCTCACTGCTACCAGACTGGCTCACTCCCCTTCTTTCCTGACAGCCTCTGCAACTTTAGCTCCCAGCCCCTCCACTACACCCCTTGATGAGATGTGGAGGCCAGCCCCCTCTTGAGTCTGCCCAAGGGTCCCATCTAATGGTGTGGGAGACCTGGTTGCTATGTGTCTGTGCATACACACCCTATTCCAGCCTTCAGGATTACCTGGAAGTACTGCCCCAGCATGGGTGCAGTACTCAGTGGTGCCTAACCAGATCAGGGGTGCCACATTCCCCCTTGGTTATCAACAGCACGTCCTTGGGCTGCAAAGACAAGAAAAGAATAAATACAACTTTTCCTACACAGGGGAGACATTTACATATAAAACATACCAGGTATCATTCCACCACCACTCACCACCCACAAGTCCTGATCCCACCCAGAAACTTCCAGGAGGCAGGTCAACGGTCCCTTTGGTGACCAGGTGTGGGCCATCTGTATCCCAGACCTTTCCTCCAATCTTCCTCTCCTGAGGAGGGTGGTATAGGGTAGGTCCCATAAACAGGCATACCAGCTTCCGTTTGTTGGAGAGCAGGCCCCATAAACAGGTGTGCTCCATGGTGGTGCAGAACCATGCCCCATAAACAGGCACACTCTGGGGGTTGGTACCACTGAGGTAAGTTTTTACACTGCGAGAGTTTGTGGCTATAGCCAGTTCATAGCCTGTGGTCCATTTTTTTAAGGTGCACGTAACCAGGTGCTAAAGAATATTTTAACAAGTTCTCGCAACAGTCCTTGCAGGCACAATTTTCTTGAACGTTACTTAACTTTCAGAAAAACATTTTTAAACATTTTAAACTAAACAGATTTTCTAAATACTTTCTCTACAAGGGGCGTGGGTGACCGTCTCTCACCTGTCGTCGCTCTCTGTGGGCTGGTCTCTGCATAACCATCACCTGGTCATCAGCAGGCAACCAGGTGACATATAAGCTAGGACTATATGTTACCAGTTCTTCCTTCCTGGCAGGGGGTGCTGCGACCTCCTCCGATCGGTGGGGGAATAGTAGCGTGGCCTCCTGGCCTCTCTCTCTCTCTCAGAGGGTGCTGCAACCTCCTCCGGTCGGCTGGGAATCAGCAGTGATGGCTGTAAGGCCTCTTCTCCCTCTCTGGTAGATGGTGCTGCGACCTCTTCGGGTCGTTGGGAGAACAGCAACGTGACCTCATGGCCTCCCTCTCTCTCAGAGGGTGCTGCGACCTCCTCCTGTCAGTTGAGTGGCAGCTTGTTGATCAAGTACCTCTCCACTAGGTGTGCTGGGTGCAGAGCATTCAGTTCTCTCTTTAGCTGAGCCAGTTCTTCGTCCGCTTCAGGTTGGAGTGCAGGTGCTTGTTCCCCAATCAGCGACTGGGGCGCTTTGACCGTCTCTGGTTGGGCAACTGGGACAGGAGGCATTGCGGCCTGGTCTGGTCTGACCTCGGGCGTCGCATCAGGTGTTGCATCTGGTGTCGCACCGGACATCGCATCGGGCATTGCACCATACATCGCACCAGACATCACATCGGGCATCGCAACGGACATCGCACCAGACATCACATCGGGCATCGCACTGGACATCGCACCAGACATCGCACCGGGCATCGCACCGGACATCACACTGGCTTCTGATGACAATGATGGTGGGGTCAGCATACCAGGTGGAACAGGGGCGGTTTTGCACTCACTCAGATTCATGCTGGAGACATCCTGTAGCAGGGTCGCTATTGCTGACGATGACTCCAGTTTAGCATGGGCGGCGCCTCCAGGCGGGCCTCGCTGCACTGACCACCGCAGGTTTCTAATTGCCATGATCATTCTCTTCCTCCAAGCGGCTACTTCTCGCCTCCGCTGCTCTTCCATACAGTCGGCAATTCTTTCCACTTCTGCCTCCAGCTCCTCTGCAGTCATGGGCCTGGTCCAACCCTGCTCCATGTTGTCACCTTCCGCTGACGCCATCTTGTCTCTATCATGGCCCATCAGGTTCTGGTCAAGCTTTTATCTTAGTTTTGTTTTTGGTTGTTCTCCTCCCACAGGGCTGGGATGTCCCCGCAGTCCGGGGACAGATCCGCCCCATCTTCTCCTTTCATTGTGTCAGAGGGCTCTCTCCATGCTGGGACGGCCACTCCTCTTCGTGGGCATTTATTTTTTCTTCTGCTGCAGCTTCCAAAATCGCGCGCTTTTAACGGTGACAAAATGGCGGCGGTTCAAATTTTTCGATTGGACTGCTGAGGCACACTGTCACCTGTCGAAACAGGTCTAGTCCTTGACCCTGTTCGTGATGCCAGATGTGGAGCCCACCTGCAGTAGTCGCCCCAGGGACATCACTCCACCTTCAGGGAGGCCACAGGGGTCTTCTTTTGGTATTTCTGGCAACAGGTATGTCAGTTTTGTATGAATATGACGCCACTCACGGTTTGCGGTCAGGGATATGGCTGACCGCCACTGCAGATTTAACAAGCGTCTGGGGCTAATGGAGTCTGCAGTCGGATGGTGTGGCCTCCCGTGAGTGAGGCTGGCCCCAGGGGCTCAGGTGGGTAGAACAACAGGTCCCAGAATAACTGAGTCTCAATCCAAAATGTCTTGCAACTGATCTTTACTCACTTTTAGATGTTTTGTGAGGTACCCGGGCGATGCTGAGATTAAACCAGGTGAAACCAGGTATCCTTTAGGTCTGTCTAAGGGTAACCATTAACTCGCCTTCCTAGCACTTCTTGTTTCGGATAACCCCTGACTTGAAGTACCGTGGGATTCATCCAGGGAACTCGCTACGGCCTTTTCTCCCCTTTTTAGCCCGTTTGCCGGCAGTGTGGACCAAGTAAGATGGCTCCAGGCTCGATCCCTCTTATGGGCCCCCTCGTTGCTGCTGAGGCTCGGACTCTAGATGGTTGGTGAGGGACTTGTGGCTCCCCTCACTGGCAGGTTTAACAGGTAGTTAAACTTGAGCCTGCTCTGGGAACCTGTATCCCGTACGTGCCTAGTCACCAAGAGTCCCTGTACTCGACCGACTGACTCAGCGTCTTTCTGACTGACTTACTGGTAACCGTTCTCCCCCGCTAATGGCTACTCCACATGCAGGGTCTGACTAGCGTGTGCACGCGCCTGCATCTCCTAGCAACCACGCTCACTGCTACCAGACTGGCTCACTCCCTGTCTTTCCTGACAGCCTCTGCAACTTTAGCTCCCAGCCCCTCCACTACACCCCTTGATGGGATGTGGAGGCAAGCCCCCGCTTGGGTCTGCCCAAGGGTCCCATCTAATGGAGTGGGAGATCTGGTTGCTATGTGTCTGTGCATACACACCCTATTCCAGCCTTCAGGATTACCTGGAAGTACTGCCCCAGCATGGGTGCAGTACTCAATGGTGCCTGACCAGGTCAGGGGCGCCACACTACTGATGTATGTAAAGAGCTGTGGAATATGTTAGCATTATATAAAAATAAAATTATTAGATAGAGTGACAGCAAACTTTTCCCCTAAGGCCAGACAATCACTTTAATGTATAAGCGGTCAATGACAATCAAAGTGATCAACTAATTTAGGGTTGGATTCCAAAACATCCCAAAAAGCATAATAAAAATTTGGAATCACAGACAAAACCCAAGAGAAAAACACAAAATGACCATACACATCATAGTAAGTAACTTAGTAAATAATAGAAGTACATATAAATCACAGGGAACTTGGTTAACACTATTTGATCAAAAAGTGTAAAGGTCATCCCACCTCGACAAGATGTACCTAGTCAGGATGGTCCAACTCTAGTATTAAAACCTTATCTCGCGTCAGTGACATCAATGTGAATAAGGGCATAGAAAAATTAGGCCAAAATGTAGCCACCTGTCAATGAGAAGCTGTATAGAAAGTACAAATGTAGCGCCCCTGAAGCCATCAGGGAGCTACAAGGTACTGCATCCCCACCAGGATGCAGGGCCTACCCCCTAGAGATCCAGAAGACCAGTACCAGTAACAACCAAACACTCCAGATATTTCCTGTTTTTCCCCCAAAAACCCCATAGAATGGTACCAGGCTAGGGTTGGACCAATGGATGGCCGACCTAGAGGTGGAGCCAATGTAGTCCACTAGACAACCAGGTGGGAGGGGCAGACAGTGGACAGTGAGTAGTGAGTTGGTGACAGTGAAAGAGAGAGGAAGGACTGTCAAGAGTGTAACAGTGACCTGAGGGCCCTGGCGGTTAGTTGCCGGTGGAGTACGGTGGAGTGCTCCCAGAACTATGCACCAACGGAGTACAGAATTCTAGGTCAGGCAAACGCTCCAGGCAGACCTGATAAAATATGCACAGTGAGGGGACCATCAAGGACCTCACTGACCTTGAAGTTCGGGACACAGTTAAAATGGGAGAACCAGGGACAGGACCAGAGGCTCCAACCCCACAGGGTTCACGCTACCATCATACGGACTTCTGTAAGAGACCCCCAGTCACTCCAAGCCACGGGAACCCACCAACCAAAGACAGGGGCAGGAGAAAGAAGCCACCAGGTCACTAAACCGGCACTGCGACTAAGGGGACCTGCGGTTGAGACCAGCCGGCCTCAGGTGACCAGTTTCCAGCTTACTGTGAGTAAAGGAACCCCTTGTGTGGCCTACCTTCTTTCAACACCCATCTGCATCACCTATCCTGTGGTGCCTGGCCCTGCTTGTGGAGGGCCTAACATCCAGGCTGCCACTAACACCAGCCCCAGTAGTGAAAACTGTGCAGCAACAGCTTGACCCTCATAGCCGCAACCCGCATGTGGCGTCATGTGTGAACATTATTCAAAATCCCCTGTAAATGTTCCCCTTTTAAAAAAACACCCAGGGCACGGAACCGGGCAACGGCCACCAAAGTGACATTCCCCAGTTGTACACCGCCTGGGACCGAGTACCCCATAACCCTGTGCGACACATAAAAAATACAGAAAAAAAATAAGCCAGACCATAAGTGGGAATATGGGCAATAGTAAGACCACCTTCATACTGTGGTCATTTCACAGATTAAATCCAAGAGAAAAACACAAAATGAGCATATACCATATAGCGCGTAAATAGTAATCAGATCCAGTTTGAGTGAATTTGATAATGGCAACTCATAACGTGACTCAGTAGTGTATATGGCCCCCATGTGCCTGCATGGAATCCCAATAACATCTTGGCATGTTCCTTATAAGACTTATAATACAGCAAATGGTGAAGGTTTCCTGGGGGACTTCCTCTCAGACCTGGATTAGGGGATCAGTGTGCTCCTAAACATTCTGGTACTACTTATCCTTTTGAAGCCCCTCCGCTTCTATTGGCCGGTGGCTGTGTGACAAAAGCGACCGCGCCCAGGAGGTTATGGGCCCGCGGTCGCCCGGCAGATCAGCAGACAGCTCCTTTCTGTGAGAGGAGCTGCGCTGTTCTGCTGCAGACCACGCGGCGCGGCTGCCGCTATATGACCCGGTCGCCGCCGCTGACAGCAGGCCCCCCTGCCTGGTTGTCAGCAGTGGCGTCACCACGCTCCCGTCACTCACCGCGCTCCCGTCACTCACCGCGCTCCCGTCACCACGCTCCCGTCACCGCACTCCCATCACTCACCTCGCTCCCATCACCGCGCTCCCGTAACTCACCATGCCCCCATCACCGCGCTCCCGTCACTCACCGCGCTCCCGTCACCACACTCCCGTCACTCACCGCGTTCCCGTCACTCACTTCGCTCCCATCACTGCGCTCCTGTCACCGCGGTGCTTTGATATTGCATAGAGCGGCCGGCGCTGTTCTATGCATCATCAGTCTTCCCCCGTGCCTGCGTGGTGCGTCACTCCTGTGCGACTGCTGTGTGTGGTGAGAGCACAGAGCACAGGAGGACGCTGACCGGAGCCACGGGGGAACGAGGACAGAAGTGAGGACGGGCAGCGGTGAAACAAGTAGAGGTGAGGACAGAGCTGCGGTGGAAGGAGAAGAGAGGTGAGTACTTGTTTTTTTATTTATTTTTTATAAATCAGTGAGTACACGGGGAGGCTGGCTGGAGGACACATGGAGTCCTTGCAGGGGGCCTTGCTGCAGGACACATGGAGTCCTTGGAGTGGGCCTGGCTGCAGGACACATGGAGTCCTTGGAGGGGGGAGGCTGGCTGCATGACTCATGGAGGCCTGGGAAGGAGCTGGCTGCATGACACATAGAGACCCTGGGGGGCTTGCTGCATGACACATGGAGGCCCTGGGGGGGCTGGCTGCATGACACATGGAGGCCCTGGGGGGGCTGGCTGCATGAAACATGGAGGTCTATGGGGCTGCATTATACATGGAGGTCTATGGGGGCTACATAATAAACATGAAGGACACCTTTTACATGGACTATATGGGTGCATTATACATGGAGGACTATGAGGCTGCATAATACAATATGAAGGTTTATGGGGCTGCATTGTAATACATATAGGACTGCTACTTCATACATGGAGGACTATGGGGGTGCGTTATAAAACATGGAGGACTGTGGTGCAGTATAATATATGGAGAACTATGGGTGAATTATAATACATGGAGGACTATGGGAAATGCATTATAATACATGGAGAACTATGGAGGTGCATTCTAATATATGAAGGGTTATGTGGGACCCTTTATACTATATGGAAGGCTATGTGGGGGCCATTATTGTATTTGGAGAACTATATACGAGGGGGGACAAAGATGCAAGCATGGGATGGGAATGTTTTGTGCTGAGGGAAAAAGGCTCTTTTCCTCAGCACCCGGCTTTCCCATGTTCTGCTGTACATCTCTCAGCACCCAGCTTTCCCATGCTCTGATATGGGAAAGCTGGGTGCCGAGGGAATGATGTATAGCAGAGCATGGGGAAGCTGGGTGCTGAGGACAAGATGGATATCAGAACATGGGAAAGCTGGGTGCCGAGGACAAGATGGATATCAGAACATGGGAAAGCTGTGTTCTGATAGAGGGATTTCAGATCATGGGAAACCTGGGTGCTGAGGGTAAGAGTCAAGTGTCAGCATCATTATCCTGTACCCCGAGTGTCAGTGTCATTATCCTGTACCCCGAGTGTCGGTGTACGTGGAGGGGGGCCCCGGTCCAAATTTTGCACCAAGGCCCATCAAACTCTAGTTACGCCACTGGGTGGGAACCAACGTGTGTCATGCACAGTGCAAGAGATAGAGGACCTGGTGTCTTAGGAATCCCAGGAACTGGGGGAGCAGTCAGCCAAACAAATTTATCAAGTATGAAATCCCACAGGAAACCCACTGGGGCCAGAAATGGTGCCCTTAGGGCGCAGGATAAGGAAGCAACTGTTTTGTTGAAGATGATCTGTGATAGCAATGCAATCGTTGTGTTGAAGAGAATAAGTAAACATTTTGGAATGGAAAATACAGCGCATGAGAGACTTTGTTAATGGACTGTTATCTACAAGAGTGGTGACCGGGCCTTTAGGGGCTGCAGACTGGCTGGCTGCAGCCTAGCAGCCCCTGTTAGAACGACTACAGTAGCCCCCACTAGCCACCCTTACCTAACCATCACTGACCCACTACCCACTATCAAATCCTACTGCATGATGTTACAGGCAGTATTTTAGTTTACCAGATTCTTTTTACATTTGTCATATGTGTTTAGTGTGAACCTACTCTTTTCTGCAGGGATCTGAAATTACTACAGGGTCCAGGTGGTCGCTGCCTATGGAAGGTTGCAATCCAGAGAAGAGTAGTTGCCAGGCAGGGTCAAAACCAGAAGATACAGAAGGGACAAAATTGGCAGGCAAGAGAGAGGTAGGTCAGATAATCAGGCTAAGGTCAAACCTGAGATGACAGTGAAGTACAAAAATGGCAGACAGGAGAATTGTCGGAGAACAGGCAGAGGTTAAAACACAGGGATCAATAGTAAGCGCAGGGTGTAGACCAGAGACAAAGCACTAAAACCAAAAGATGATATCTGGTGTTGACTAGTAGACTGGAGGAGGAATAAGAAGGGTGTGGTGCCTTCACATTGGCCCTCGATGAAAGGTGGTAACTTCAGCTGGAAGGCACACGCTACCATAGTCAGCCAGTGGTACTGCAGGAGCCAGTGATATCCAGCTTAGTGGATGGGAGGAACCTGCGCCCACCAAAGCCACTGGTGCTGACTCCTCCCCCATCACCAGCACCTACATGGCGGAAATATGATGGCTCCTGGTGACCAAAGCAGAAGTCGCAGGAGGTGACTCTAATGCAGACGTGACAAAACCTTCTTGTAGCAGCACACTTGGAGGAGCAGGACTGCCTGTATGGGCTACAGGTAACACTTTATACTACCAATAGTGTGACACCCTGGACTAGCCAGGTAGTCACAGGTAGGCCCTTGCACAAACACCCTTTCCCTAACAAGGTAACAGCAGCCAACCTAAAAACCCTGAGTCACCCCTCTCAGGTCTTGACGTTCACACCAGGGGCAGAGCCAGGCGGTTGGCCACGCCCACTGAGGAATTCGGATAGCCTGAGGTGGGAAAAACACAAACAGATCAGTTTTGGAAGTGAAAGAGTGCAGTAGTAAAGAGTAAACATATGTCAGGGGTCTGGGTTGTAGCCCAGATACCCTGTGACCAGGAGGCAGACGGTGGTTGTCGCCTGCAGGAGCCGGGAAGACAGCTGGTGGAACCGTAATGGACCGGGACAGGGTAGTGGCCCGCCGGTACCGAACCAGGGAATCAACTGGAAACCGGAGCACCAGGAGGGGTACTCAGACCCAGAACGAGGTCCAGAAGCCACTGGACCACGTCGAATTTACTGATTGAGGTCTGGACCTTAGGTCCTTTCCCATCCCAAGGCCCGAAAGATGGCAACAGCCCACCGATGGTGATAGAAAGCCACCGCACAGGCAGAGAGATCCCATGGGCCAGCGCCTGCGGGCAAACGGGTTCCCCGACACACCTAAAGCTGGGGAGCGGACTACCGTTGCTGAAGCATAGGCAGTCAAGTTCTACAAAGGGAGGTGCAGGAGAAAGGTGGGAACCACCGAACCGGGTGGGGGACCAAGCGCCCAAACCCGACGCAGAGAGAGCAAGCCCCGTACTGGGAGCGGCAGTCGAACCAGCTGGGCAGGAAGATAGCAGCCTGGGAGAAACAAAAGGCTGAGGTGCTGGCCCGTACAATCTGGGAGAAAGAGAACCTCCGGAGTGCCACTTACAGAGTGCGGGGCCCGACCTACGAAGGCCAAGTCCGCCGGTTTGACCCCCAGCACGGATGGGGGTTCATCTTTGAACCGGGCCTGGAGGCCGAAATCTTCGTCTCCCGGCGGGACGTTAACCCTCCCTCCCGATGGGCCATCTGGATCGTGACCTGAAGCCCGGTGAGCTTGTCACGTACACCCAGCATTGTGGGGAGAGGGGCTGGTTCGCCCTCAGTGTAAAGAGGATAGTGAACAGCAGTGGCCGCAGGCAAACCCAGTCCCCTCCCCCGCCATACAGTCCTGATACCGTGCTGGAGAAGGAATACGAGGAGCAGCAGCAGTATTAAAGGCAGCGGATCCCGGCTGCCATGTTGAAGTCCCCGTTGGGACCATACTGCCCGTCCCCGTTGGGACTTTGTTGAAAATTGTTTGTCCTGTTAACCCATGAACAAGGCCGAGAACTTGCAGGCCACCCAATAACTTTTGGGTTTGTAAATAATTCCCAGACCACCCTTTCAGGTCCCACAGCCTCCAGAGAGGCAGACTGGAGGAAGGGCCTGCGGGAATGTGATGGCCGAGGCCCTGTCACCAATGCAATCGGTGGGTCCCCTGGACGTGGGGCCTCTGAGAGATTGCCGGGTAAGGAACTTTTTACCCGGCCCGTTTGGGCAACACCTGGACCCGTTCCTGTTCCTGGACTGGGGAAAAGGGGTGCTGCCTGTTTCTTAGAGGCAGCATCAAGGCTAGGTTTGCTTGGGTGGACAACTGGAAGGACCCGGTCCCGTTTCCTGTGAATAATAATGTTATATATTTGTGCAACGTTCAAGAACGTGCCTCCCGCAAGGGATGATTTCTATATCTGCTTGAAATGTAAAAAGTTTAGTATACTTGTACCTGTTTTCCCATTTATCTTTTACAGCAAACAAAAATGAACCGGTGGTGGTCGGGCAGCCCAAGGACGGTCTGCATTAAACCAAGGGGGAATGTGACGCCCTGGACTAGCCAAGTAGTCACAGGTAGGCCCTTGCACAAACACCCTTCCCCTAACAAGGTAACAGCAGCCAACCTAAAAACCCTGAGTCAACCCTCTCAGGTCTTGACGTTCACACCAGGGGGCGGAGCCAGGCAGTTGGTCATGCCCACTGAGGAATTCGGATAGCCTGAGGCGGTAAAAACACAAACAGATCAGTTTTGGAAGTGAAAGAGTGCAGTAGTAAAGAGTAAACATCTGTCAGGAGTCTGGGTCATAGCCCAGATACCCTGTGACCAGGAGGCAGATGGTGGTTGCCGCCTGCAGGAGCCGGGAAGACGGCTGGTGGAACCGTAAGGGACCGGGACAGGGTAATGGCCCCCCGGTACAGAACCCGGGAACTAACTGGAAACCGGAGCACCAGGAGGGGTACTCAGACCCAGAACGAGGTCCAGAAGCCACTGGACCACGTCGAATTTACTGATTGAGGTCTGGACCTTAGGTTTTTTCCCGTCCCAAGACCCGAAAGATGGCAACAGCCCACCGAGGGGGATAGTTATCCACCGCACAGGCAGAGAGATCCCACGGGCCAGCGCCTGCGGGCAAACGGGTTCCCCGACACACCTAAAGCCGGGGAGCGGACTACCATTGCTGAAGCATAGGCAGTCAAGTTCTACAAAGGGAGGTGCAGGAGAAAGGCGGGAACCACCGAACCGGGTGGGGGACCAAGCGCAGCCGGCTGCGGGCACCGACCATCATCCTTTTAGTTTACCAGAGACTCCGGTGTATTTGTCATAGTGAGTACAACAGTGCCCTTGGGCCACGCCGCACCAACACGCCCGCACCTCACAACCACCGGGCCCCGAGACCATCAGACCTTGCCCTCGGAGGGGTCAACACCAGGCAGCACAACACCGTCCCCAGGAGCCTAGTTAACGGCAGCTGTGGTGTCCACATTCATCACAACCCATGGGTGGCATCACGAACTTACATCCCTAAACACCACGGCCCCGGCCGTGAACATCCCCACCAAAGATCACCCTCCTTCACGTAGCGCCAGCTTCACTTCAGAGCGACGAGACCCCCGGGTGCCGGAGGCGCTTGAGCCACCCACCGAACAAGCCCGGACCCGAGCGTCTTGGCTGCAGCCAAGTGTGGGGCGGTAGAATAGTAACAAGGAAACTAGTAAAATTCAAAGCTAGAGAAGAATCAGTCAGGAAGGATAAGGAGAGAATTGTCTGTGGCCACCACCTGCAAGACCATTCTCTTTTTGGTGGTTGTCTTGCCGTTCTCTTTCCAATGTTCCTGGTATCACTTTAATTTGCACCAAATCAGGTCAAATTGTTTCACAATCACTTTTGCTTTATATCTGGTCATATCCCTAAAGTTTAATTGACTTTGGGATATATTGTAAAGCCTAAGTAGTGCATCTTCCCAGTAAACGTCTTGCAATATTTGAGTTGCTCGGAGAAAAAAAAAAATTCAAACTTGTTCCAATATATTTTATTTTTATACAGATTTTTCCAGAGCTGACAGTTCTGATTTCAGAA
Source organism: Anomaloglossus baeobatrachus (assembly GCF_048569485.1). NCBI lineage: Eukaryota > Metazoa > Chordata > Amphibia > Anura > Aromobatidae > Anomaloglossus > Anomaloglossus baeobatrachus. Next base: position 102,906,309 of record NC_134355.1, on the reverse strand, counting down.
TCCACCATGTTCCAATCTGATATTAGAAAGCCGGAAATCCAAAGTCTTCTCATTCACCTCTCAGAGATGTCAGAATATTACCTAGTAAGCGCTACACTACTTCATATCACGAGAGGCGAAAGGTAATTCATTCTCATCGTCAATGACAACACAGAAAATATGCTGATTAAAATAAGGAAACATCAGCTCCCGTTTTTATATTTCACAGTGAGCGCCTCCTGCAAATGAAAATCAGCTTATGCAATGAGAAAGTGCGTTCAACATCTGCTGAGTTTGTTACACCATTAACATATGTTAATGCCATTGCATCTAATGTGGGTAGTTTGTCTTCAGTGAGAGCCAAAACACATCAGTGTCAAGGCTGCCAGCAAACTAACACCCAAAGATCCTTTTTGGCTCCATGAAACTAAAGCTTCATTTCAATCACATCTCAAGTGCTAGATCTTGCAGTACATATTTTAGTTTTACATGGAATACTAAGGGAATGAAAATATGGACAGCAAACACCATATGTGTGTCGCCAGGGGTTAAGGAGATACCCAGAACCGGGCCAAGGGGTTGCTTCTGGAAAGGGGATCACGGTGTCGTGACCCGGTCCGTGCTCCCTGGTTCCACAATAAAAAGGGGGGTTATGTTCGTGACGCCACCCGTGGAATGTGATCAGAGATGACCACCGCTGCTGCAGAACCTCCGGGGTGATGGAAGGCAGCTTGAGATGGGATGGCTCCCCACGGGTAGAGCCTTTTCCCCGGGGCAGTGTGATAGTAGTCTATGGGGGGGAGTGCAGGACACGAGCACAATAAACAGGCAGACTCACGGTTTTGCAGTTTCTTTGTCCTTTACTGATGATGGTATTCAGCAGAGTACTGTCCACGGAGTCTGTGAGGGGTTCAGGGCTTCTCCCACCCAGCCGGGCCGTTTTGGCTCCCTTTTTCTGCACTGTGTGTCTGTGGCCCTGCCGCTGTGTGAACTATGCAGCCGGCTGTGCTCTGCTCTGCTCCTATGTACCGACCTGACAGGCAACTCGAGTCCTTACTAGTATGTTCCTGAACTCTGCGCTTGTTGCTTGTGTCTGTGGTACAGGTGAAAGATCTGGAATCTTCACTTCTCTGGTGGTAACTGTGCAGCATGTAACCTGCAGTCTCGGATCCAGCATCCGTTCTGTGTGCTCCACTGGGATAATCTCAGCAATGCTCTGTCTCCCAGGAATGTTCCTCTGTGTACGCTTTCTCCTTTCCTCAGACCCTCAGCTAGGCCTGGAATTGGTCAGTGGATCCTGAGGTGAGCTAAAGCCAGCTTCCAACCTACAGAGATCCTGTCTCCTCAGTGCTCTGCACTGAACTTCCAAACTGAAAACTACTTCTGACCATTTCCTCCCCCCCAGCAGAATGTACAGGGAAGCAGCTTGGTCTCCCCCTTCTGGCCAGGAGGTCTTGGTGTTGTGTGTGGGGAGTTAACCCTTTGTGTTGTTACTGTGGCAACCCTGGGGTGCCACATTCCCCCTTAGTGAAGAACAGTACTCCGGGACTGTGAAACAAACAAACAAGTTATCACAACAATTGTATATATACAGAGTCTCAAAAGGAAAAAATACAAAAACCTTAAAGTTCAAAAAGAGTCCAAAATGTTCAAAAATATATAAGTGTTCATACAGTATAGTCTCTGTAGGTACTGGGCTTTTGGTCTTAACGTTGCAATTAAATAAACATTTCAATCAACAAACACTTCTTAAAAGGTGTCTCTACTCCGGTCATAAGTGCAGTAGGCCTCACGACCCTCGGGCCACCAACATGTGATCAAGTTGTAACTCTCCGTGCTGCCACCTTACACCACTCTTCTCTCACCTTTTCTGTACACTAAACTGTTACGGTTTTTCATATAAACATTATAACATATGTACATTTTATATGCAATTCCACATTAGTCTTTATATCTTGCTGGTATCTGACCCTGAGTACTACGCTGTGACCTGCGTACTGCTGGTGTACTGGGTGTACTTAGCATAATGGTGTGGGTGGAAGTGTACCTATTTGGTGTTTCTGGTACTTGTGAGGATGGTGTACTGACTGTAGGACTGGCAAGCCCACTGGGACCAGGAATCTGTTCTTCCTCTACGGTTTCAACTTCCAGTTCTTCATGTCTTGGGACTTCTTGTGGTATGGATTCTGATGTTGGTTCCACCACTTGAGGGAAGGCGATCATTGGGACTACTACTGCTCCATAGTAATTTGGCCATGTTTTTGGGAAATCTCCTAAGACTGTATGGAATACATCTTCTTCCTTCTTGACAGGTTGTACCTGTATGGGTAAGGTGACTTCTGGTGTCTTCAGGGTTTCAGGACACGGTTTGAGTTGATCTCTTGACACGACAGCTGATGTCCTTCCTTCATCCTTACTGATGAGACACACTTTGGGATTATCCATACTGGATGGTAAGACTGTATATGGGGTGGTTTCCCACTGATTATCCAATTTGTTTGTGCGCCGTTTCCTCTTGAGAACTTGGTCACCAGGTTGCAATGGGGTTGCTAGAGCATGCTGGTTGAAGTTTCTCTCCTGTCTTCCCCTAGCTTGTTGGAGACTTTTCTCTACGCACTCTTGTACTTGGCGATACTGTTGCTGACGTAAGGTATCCCAATTGGATTCTTGAACTTCTGCATCTGGCTTCAGAATTCCCATATCTAAATCAATTGGCAGTTTACCGGGCCTTGCACGCATAAGGTAAGCGGGGGTGCAGTTTGTAGAACTCACCGGGACATGATTGTACAAGTCCACCAAGTCTGGCAATTTCTCTGGCCATTGATTTCTTTCTGACTCTGGTAAGGTCTTCAACAGGTCAATCACAATATGGTTCATCTTCTCACATAAGCCATTTGTTTGGGGATGGTATGCTGTTGTGCGGATCTTTTTACAGCCATACATGTTGCAGAATTCTTGGAAGATCTGTGATTCGAAAGCTGGACCTTGATCTGCAAGGACTTGTTCTGGGTAACCATGGGGTCTGCAAAAGTACGTCTGGAATGCTTTAGCTGCTGTTCTAGCTGTAAGGTCTTTCACGGGTACCACCACTAAGAAGCGTGAGTAATGGTCCACGATGGTTAAGGCATAAACATAGCCGGACCGGCTTGGTGACAACTTGACGTGGTCTAATGCGACTAGCTCGAGTGGTTGCTTGGTTACTATGGACTGGAGTGGAGCTCTCTGGTTCTGTTGATCCTTTCTTCTGAGGTTGCACGGTCCGCATTTTCTACACCAATCTTCAATTGATTTTATCATGCCAACCCAGTAGAATCTTTCTCTTAAGAGCACTTCCAACTTTTTCCAACCAAAATGACCAGCACCGTCGTGGTAAGCTTCCAGAACCATCTTGACGTCTCTCTTGGGCACGATGATCTGCCAGACCAACTCATGTGTTTTTGGATTGGTGTGCCTTCTACAGAGCTTCCCTTGGTACAGGAACAATTTACCTCTCTCTTTCCAGAGATGTTGTGTCTCAGCTGGGGCATTCTGATTAGGGTATGCACCTTGTTGTGTAAGCAGTTCTTTCACTAGCTTCACAGCTGGATCGCTGTCTTGTGTGTCAGCCCATCCGTGGTGTGCTAATGGGTTGAGAGTTGCCTGCTGTTGTTTTTGGTAGACACTCGGTTGATACTGTCCCACCTTAGGATGGTGAAAGGCCGGCAGCTCAATTTCTTCCAGTCCCTCCGGTTCCTCTTCCACGTCCCCCGAGTGTGGCATCCGGGATAAGGCATCTGCATTCCCATTCTTGTGGCCTGCCCTGTACTTGATGACAAAGTTGTAGTTTGACAGTCGGGCTATCCATCGCTGTTCCAGCGCACCTAGTTTTGCAGAATCCAGGTGGGTCAACGGATTGTTGTCAGTAAAGATGGTAAATTCTGCAGCTGCCAGGTAGTGTTTGAAACGCTCTGTTACAGCCCAAACTACTGCCAGTAGTTCTAACTTGAAGGAGCTGTAATTCTCTGGGTTTCTTTCTGTAGGCCGGAGCTTCCTGCTTGCAAAGGCAATAACTTTCTCCTTGCCTTCCTGCTTTTGAGACAATACTGCTCCCAGTCCTACGTTGCTGGCATCCGTGTACAAAATGAAGGGTTGATGGTAATCTGGATATGCCAGGATCTCTTCTCCTGTCAGTGCCCACTTCAACTTCTTAAAGGACTCTTCTCTCTCATCACTCCACTGGAAAGGAGGATTTCGGGCTGCAGACTTCTTTGACTGTCCTACCAGGATGTCTTGAAGGGGAGCTGCTAGCTTCGTGAACCCTTTTATAAATCTTCTATAGTAGCCCACCAGTCCCAGGAATTGCCTCACCTCTTTCACGCTGGTGGGTCTCGGCCAATCTCTGATCACGGTAACTTTTTCAGGATCTGGTGCTACCCCTTCTGAGCTCACGACATGTCCCAGGTACTGTACCCTTGGCTTTAGAAGGTGACACTTGGATGGCTTGATTTTCATGCCGTATCCGGATAAGGCTTCAAACACTTCTGCCAGGTCTTGTAGATGCTGTTCATAGGTCTTGGAGTAGACTATGACGTCATCCAGGTACAGGAGGACAGTTTCAAAGTTCTTATGTCCTAGGCAGCACTCCATCATTCGCTGGAAGGTTCCAGGTGCGTTGCAGAGTCCAAACGGCATACAATTGAACTCACAGAGGCCCATCGGCGTGGTGAATGCTGTCTTCTCCTTATCAGCCTCTGCCACAGGAACCTGCCAATACCCACTAGTCAGATCTAGGGTGGAAAAGTAAGTAGCGGATTTTAATGCAGCCAATGACTCTTCTATCCTAGGTAATGGGTATGCATCCTTGTGTGTAATGCGGTTGATCCGTCTGTAGTCTACACACATCCTCATGGTCCCATCTTTTTTCTTAACTAGCACTAGTGGGGCTGCCCAGGGGCTACAACTGTCTCTTATTACCCCTGCTTCTTTCATTTCTTTGAGCATGTCTTTGGCGCATTGGTAGTGAGCCGGTGGTACTGGTCTATACCTCTCCTTTATGGGTGGATGGTGACCTGTGGGTATAGTGTGCTCTACCCCTTTGATCTGCCCAAAGTCTAATGGGTGTTTGCTGAATATTTGTTCATATTCTTTCACTACCCTGTATACTCCATGCTTTTGATGGGAGGGTGTAGAATTGGTACCTACATGTAGCTTTTGGCACCAATCCTCCAGCTTTCCCTCTGAGCCATTGTCCTCCGCCTGATTTGACGGCTTCAAGGGCTCAACGGTGGTGATGGCGTTGTTATCAACCGTATATAGCTTAGCCATGGTAGCATACTTTGGTAGGGTGACCTCATCTTCCCCACAATTTAGAAGGCGTATTGGCACTCTTCCCCGATGTACCTCAACTATTCCTCTGGCCGTCAATACAGTGGGCCTACTGTCTGAGTACACAGGTTCTACCAGGGCCTGATAGTCTCGCCCTCTGATGCCTATTGCAGCTCTACACCAGACCAGCATTTCTGTTTTGGGAGGAATTACAATAGGTATTGGGTCACTTACCCTTGCACTGCCAATTTCACCTCCTGACATTTCTACCTGCTGCTTCAGCATCAAGGCTTTAATTTCCTTCTGCAGGAGTCTCTGTTGCCCAGGTTTGGCAGTCTCGGCGATCTGCTGCAAGACAGTAATTACCTCTGCAAAACAATTTTCAATTACATTCATTCCTAGCAGCATAGTTGGTTCACGTTCTCGTCGGTCAACATCAACAATGATAATACCCTGATTCTGCAATTCTACTCTCCCAATCTTAATGGTCATTTCTCTGAAACCAACCTGTGGTACTAATTTACCATTGCTAGCCCATATATTCAATGCAACATTAGATGGACCACTGCTAACGTCTGAATCAGCCCAGTACCTCTTATAAAGGACATGCGGAATTGATGATATTTGGGAACCAGTGTCCAGCAAGGCGTTGAGCGGAATGCCATCCAGCACGATGGGGATGACTGGACGTCCTCCCACATACTTGTCGTGCCAGGGTGAGGGACCTTGAGAGTTCATTCCTGAGGAGCGGCCCGCCTCCCCAGGGGATCCCCATTTAAAGCACATTCACGGGCAAAGTGACCTGGTTCCTTGCAACGGCGGCAAATGGGCTGTCCATCCGGCTGGTAGCGGTCGCTGGGTTGTCCTCTCGTCGCTTGGTATCTCCTAGGCCTCATCCATGGGACATCCTCCTTGCTGGTCGCCAGCTCAATCTTGGGTGCAGACTTGGATCCACGCAGCTCCTGGACGATTCTAGCCATGGAAGCAACAGTGTCTGTAAGGGCTTCAAGCTTTTGATGTAGAGCCTCATTAGTGATCGGCTCCAGGTGGTTAGCAGCAGCGGCTGACATGGCCGATGTCACTGGCACTACTGGCTGCTGGGGTGCCACTGTAAGGTGTTGAACAGAGTCTATATCCTGCGGCTCCTCCACCTGCTGGAGGCGGATGGCTCTATCCTTTAGCTGGGCAAATGTTAGTCCTGGATCCTGGATCACCATCATGCTCAGTTGTCCCCGGTGGGAAGGGGATGAGAGTCCATCCAGGAATTGGTCTATCAGCAGCTTATCTGCTCCAGGGGCTAAGGCAGGTTCTGCTAATTTAAGTGCTCTGAGTGCCTCCTGCAAGTTTAAGGCAAAGTCTCTTGCGCTCTCTCTAGGTTTTTGCTTGCATCCAAAGAACCTCATTTTAGCCCGGCTGCCAGCAGTGGATTCAAAAGCTGCTTTTAGTCCAGCTATTATATGCTCTACAGTGTCTTTTGCATCGTCCGGCCAGGATGTAACCTCCCGCTGGGCATTGCCAGTTAACTGTCCCATAAGCATACCAACACGCTGAGCTTCTGTCAGGGGGTACATGCTGTAGTAGATTTTTAGCTTTCCGATAAAGTCATTAAGTGTGTTGGGCTCACCTGAGTACTGCGGCAGCCACACTGCACCCGGGGTGTACGGCATCAGGAACGGCATGATAGGTGCCGCTGCACCTCCGGGTACAACAGCGTCTCCCTGCTGCGACATCTTTGCGCCCCCTTAGTTAATTTCACCAGTCTTCTTGACAGCAAGCCTGGGGCACTTTTCTGCGTTTTCGTTCGGGTCGCAGCACCGAGCGCACCTCCTCTGCAAGCGGTAGGCGGAGTCTTAGTTTAGGCGCGATGTTTTCCCGCGCGTAGCAGGTAATGGCGTGATTAAAGATGGCGCCTGGAAAATGTTACCAATGATGTTTTTGGATTTTTCCAGGTATCTTTGCAAAGTTTAAAGTCCGTTCTTTGTTGCAACAATTCACAGTGCAAGTCTTTTATGCGATGCAATAAGTCTTTACAGGCGCACGTCACCCGGGTTGCAGCCGGGTCCAGTCCGCATCCTGTTCGTGACGCCAAAGTTGTGTCGCCAGGGGTTAAGGAGATACCCAGAACCGGGCCAAGGGGTTGCTTCTGGAAAGGGGATCACGGTGTCGTGACCCGGTCCGTGCTCCCTGGTTCCACAATAAAAAGGGGGGTTATGTTCGTGACGCCACCCGTGGAATGTGATCAGAGATGACCACCGCTGCTGCAGAACCTCCGGGGTGATGGAAGGCAGCTTGAGATGGGATGGCTCCCCACGGGTAGAGCCTTTTCCCCGGGGCAGTGTGATAGTAGTCTATGGGGGGGAGTGCAGGACACGAGCACAATAAACAGGCAGACTCACGGTTTTGCAGTTTCTTTGTCCTTTACTGATGATGGTATTCAGCAGAGTACTGTCCACGGAGTCTGTGAGGGGTTCAGGGCTTCTCCCACCCAGCCGGGCCGTTTTGGCTCCCTTTTTCTGCACTGTGTGTCTGTGGCCCTGCCGCTGTGTGAACTATGCAGCCGGCTGTGCTCTGCTCTGCTCCTATGTACCGACCTGACAGGCAACTCGAGTCCTTACTAGTATGTTCCTGAACTCTGCGCTTGTTGCTTGTGTCTGTGGTACAGGTGAAAGATCTGGAATCTTCACTTCTCTGGTGGTAACTGTGCAGCATGTAACCTGCAGTCTCGGATCCAGCATCCGTTCTGTGTGCTCCACTGGGATAATCTCAGCAATGCTCTGTCTCCCAGGAATGTTCCTCTGTGTACGCTTTCTCCTTTCCTCAGACCCTCAGCTAGGCCTGGAATTGGTCAGTGGATCCTGAGGTGAGCTAAAGCCAGCTTCCAACCTACAGAGATCCTGTCTCCTCAGTGCTCTGCACTGAACTTCCAAACTGAAAACTACTTCTGACCATTTCCTCCCCCCCAGCAGAATGTACAGGGAAGCAGCTTGGTCTCCCCCTTCTGGCCAGGAGGTCTTGGTGTTGTGTGTGGGGAGTTAACCCTTTGTGTTGTTACTGTGGCAACCCTGGGGTGCCACATATGTACTTATTGCCATTGCAGTCACCGAGCACATGTGTTAATAAAAGGGGGAAAAAACAAATGAAATCACTCCATGATTAAGATGTGTTCACACACTGCAGATTGTCCCTGTAAAAGGCCATCAAAGGAGATATGTTTCGAGAGTGAATCTGTAGAAAGTGAATAACTTAAAAGGGTTGTCTAATGTTATTACATAGTTAAAATTGCCTGTAAGAACAAGCAGCTTTCCAATTTACCTCTTATTAAAATAAGTTTGTTGCCAAGGATATTAGCCACCTCTGAGGTCAGCCTCAGTAGCGGTGTACACCGCAGGAAACACTATAACGCTTGCCTCTCCTGGGAAACAGAGACACTCTACCACTACTGCACACTGAGGAAGGTCTGTTACGGACCGAAACGTTTGTGTTTGGTAGTGTCTTGGAATAAAAATCACCGTTCTTTCACATCAACGTCAACACTTTCTCAGGCCCCCTTCACACACCCGTGTCTCCGGTACGTGCTAGGTCTGTGCCCGTATGTACCGGAGACACGGGCACACGTATACCCATTAAAATCAATGGGTATATGTGCACGCACGTGTTCTGCCAGAGGCCCGTGCCTCCGTGTGGAGCAGACGTGTGCCGTGTGCTCCTCACGGATGCATGTCGGTGTTTCTCCGGCAGCACGGGCCCGCACACGTACCACACAGAAGTAGTGTGGATGCGGGTGTACGTGACACGCGCCGGAGAAACACACGTGGCATTGTAAAAAATAAAAAAACACATACTCACCTCCACCATACCTGCAGTCTCTGCCGCGGCTGTCACCTGCATCCGTCCCCCAGTGAATTTGAACAACGTGTCTTCCTCACTGGGGGCCGGAAGCAGCATCAGCAGGGCGTGGCCTGTGCCGGACGCTGTCATTCAGCACCACAGACAGCTCCGGAAGAAACAGGTAAGGCGGGGCTTTCCGTTCTCCGTGTGTTATTACGTATAACACACGGTGAAAAGGAATGTGCCACAAACACGGCACACGGGGAGCAAACCACCCCTTTAACACGTACGTGAAAAAACTGATCGTTTTTTTCACGGACGTGTGAAGGGGGCCTCAGTCGGAGAGGAGGGTGTGGGGCATCCCTGCCCTCCCCAGCCAGCAGTGTCAGTGTTAAAGGGCTGGCAGGGTGGTTAAGCCAGAGTGCTTCAGGTCACCAGAGATCATAACTTGGGAATCCAGGTATGACCTCCGGTGAACTCAGTGACATCAATGCTGCCAGCCAGGTCCACTTTGTCAGTGTTTCTCGGAGCCTGGAGAGATTGGACATGTTTTCGATCTCTCCAGGCTTAGATGTAGCAGAGCTAGGACCGTCGTGGCATGTCGTGTGGATTACAGCGGAACTTCAAGGGTCTTTTGGCGGTTAATAAAGAGGTAAAAGAGGTTGCTGTATTTTATTTCAAATAACGGATTTTTCTCGGTGTTGTGATTATTTATTTTTTACTTACAGGTTTAGTGATGGGCTCTTATAGACCCCTACCCATCCCTAATTTTGGGCTTGTTGACAGTTGTGCTGTTATTAACCCTTCATTACCCCAATTGCCATTAGGGCAATTGGGAAGAGCAGTGTAAAGCTCCGAACGAATGGATGCGACAATCCCGGGCTGCGGCAGGTTGCTATTTTTAGGCTCGGGGTTGTCTAATAACCATAGGCCTCCCTAGGCTGAGAATACCAGCCCCCAGCTGTCTGGCTTTATCATGTCTGGGTTGCATGCATTTCTTCTTATTTTGATACACAGCCACAATAAGCGCAGGGCTGGGTGCTACAGCCTGTAGCCATGGGCTTTATCTGTGTTGGGTATCACAATATGGGGGGACCCTACATCAATTTTTTTATTTATTTTTATACCAAAATACTGACCAGCAGACAGCGCCTGTGATTGGTTACAGGCAGACGCTGTCACACAGGCTAGAGGTGCGTCTGACTACAACCAATCACAGACACTAGGCCTGCTGGTGGGTGGGGAAAGCAGTGCATATGGATGAGCAATGATGAGCAGCCCAGGAAGTGAATGAGAGGCCGCGGAGCAGTGTACAGCCGCGCCGGAGCCTCAGTAAGTATGAAGCATTTGCTTCATTCTTATTTTCTTTATTTTTCCTTTAATTTTTTTTCTTGAGTGTCGGATCCGAGTTAAACACCTGGAATCCCATTTTTACAGTCCAGGTCCACCTATCACTACTAGGTATCTCTTCTGCTGGGTTTTCATTCCTTTTCCTCTAGGACCCTGTGGAGCTCCTCTTCCCTTCAGCTGCTAATAATCGGTATCTCCCATTGGATTTAAATACTCTAATTTTCCCTAGACTTGTGTTCTTAGGCTTCAAAGCTTCTTCCTTTTTCCTTCAAACGTAACAATGGTCGTTATAGCCAAACAGGTAAACTTTACTTTTGTCAGACCACAGGACATGTCTCCAAAAATTAAGGTGTTTGTTAATGTGTGGATTTGTCAATATCAGTCTGGCTTTTTTCTGTTTCTGTTGGAGTAATGGCTTTTTCCTGGCAGAGTAGCCTTTCAGCCCATGTTGATACAATACTCGTTTCACTGTCAATAATGACACAATGTTACCAGCTTCTGCCAGTATCTTTACAAAGTCTTTTGCTTTTGTTCTTGTGTTGATATGCAGATGTCTGACTAAAGGTGGTGTCACACATAGCGACGACGACAACGACGTCGCTGCTAAGTCACCATTTTCTATGACGTAGCAGCAACGTCCCGTCGATGTCGCTGTGTGTGACATCCAGCAATGACCTGGCCCCTGCTGTGAGGTCGCCGGTCGTTGCTGAATGTCCTGCTTCATTTTTTGGACGTTGCTCTCACGCTGTGAAGCACAGATCGCTGTGTGTGACAGCGAGAGAGCGACAAACTGAAGCGAGCAGGGAGCAGGGAGCCGGGAGCCGGCGTCTGGCAGCCTGTGGTAAGCTGTAACCACGGTAAACATCGGGTAACCAAGAAGGCCTTTCCTTGGTTACCCGATATTTACCTTAGTTACTAGCGCCCGACGCTCTCACTCTGCCAGTGCCGACTCCCTGCTCCCTGCACACGTAGCTGGAGTACACTTCGGGTAATTAACCCGATGTGTACTCTGGCTAGGAGTGCAGGGAACATTGAGCTGGCACTGGCAGCGTGAGAGCGGCGGCCGCTAGTAACTAAGCTAAATATAAGGTAACCAAGAGAAGTGCTTTCCTTGGTTACCTGATATTTACCTTAGTTACGCTTCCACGCGTCGCTGCTGGCTGGGGGCTGGTCACTGGTCACTGGTGAGATCTGCCTGTTTGACAGCTCACCAGCGACCATATAACGACGCAGCAGCGATCCTGATAAGGTCAGATCGCTGGTCGTGATCGCTGCTGTGTCGCTATGTGTGACACCACCTTAAAGCACGTTCATCTCTGGCACACAAAACCAGTCTGCTTCCATCTTCTTTGCACTTGCGTATAATTATTTGTACAGATGAACAAGGCACCTTCAGGTATCTGGAAATTGCACCCAAGGATGAAGGAGACTTGTGCAAGTCCATAATTCTCTTCCTGAGATCTTGGCTGGTTTCTTTTGACTTTCCCATGATACTACACAGAAAAGCAGTGTGTTTCAGTTGTACATTAAAATACATCCACAGGTGTGTCTCTAATTAACTCAGATGTTGCTAATAAACCAGAAGCTTCCAAAGACATGACATCATCATATGGGCTGTCCCATATTGTTTAAAGGCATACTTCTCTTAGTGTATGTAAACTTTTGACTTTACAGAAAGTAATGAAAATGCCTTAAAACTTTCTCTCTCTGTCTCATTATTCTGGCATTTGGCACATATAAATAATTTTGGTAATCGTAATTGACGTAAAACGGGAAAGGTTTATTCTGATTTCATGTCAGATAGTGAGAAAAACATGCAGATGTGTCTTTTTTATATAGTGTATGTAAACGTCTGGTTTCAATTGTACATATCCTCATTAGTGATGGGTGTACCCAGACTGTAAAACTCCAGATGAGCGCGGTTTCATAAGTACCCGAGTGTTGGGTCTGGAATTATCAGGAAATTCCGTGTCTGCAAATTGGAATTCTGATCTGGCATATATCCTAGGTCATATGAAAAGGCTTGTTAAAAGGCCAATTTTGACTTTTAGGATTGCTGCTTCCAATAGGTGGTGCTAGAGTTTGTCTCCTTTCCTGGAGAGACAATTTGAATAACTCCCAGAGGGGCATTGCAGCTATAAGTCCCCTTACCACTGACAGCCAGACTGGTTTGTCAGGTGTCCATAAGGAGAATAGTCTTCCCCCGTGGTCCTCAGGAAATTCCAGATATTGTTCTGGATCCAGCACTCGGGTGATACAAAAAAAAAGGAAAAATAAAGAAAATATAATAAAGCAAGCGTGCTATACTGCTCCCATGGCCGCTCATTCACTTCTGAGGCCGCTCATTACCTTCATTGCATATGCGATACTTTCCACGCCCACCAGCATCTGTGATTGGTTGTAGTCAGACGCATCCCCCACCCTCAGTCACAGCAAATCTGACGCTTCCAATCACAGCCCCTGTCTGCGGGTTACTATCATACAGTAAAAATAAATAAAATAAAAAAGTTCATGTAGGGTCCCCCATATTATGATACATAGCATAGATAAAGCATACGGCTAAAGGCTGCAGCCCCCAGCAGTGTGCTTATCTTGGCTGTGTGTCAAATTAAGAAGAACCACATGTGGCTATTTTTTTTTTAATTATTAAAATAAATTATTTAAAAAAACAGCTTGTGGTTCCCCCCAATTTTGATACCCAGCCATGATAAAACCCGACAGTTGGGGGCTTGTATTTTCAGGCTGGGGAAACCCATGCTTATTGAGCACCCCAGCATAAAAATAGCAGCCTGCAGCCACCAAGGATTGCCACATCCATTAGATGTGATAATCCCAAGACTTTACCTGGCTCTTCCCGATTGCCCTAGTGCGGTGGCTATCGGGGTAATAAATGGTTAATTGCAGCTCACAGCTGCCACTAAACTCTAGATTATTAATGGGAGGTGCCTATGGCACCCCCATTTCTAACCTCTAAGTGAAAATAAATAAACACAAACACTGAAAAAATCCGTAATTTGAAATAAAAGACAAACCACCCACTTTCACCAATTTATTAACCCCCAAGACACCCAGGTCCAACATAATCCACACGAGGTCCCATGACAATGCCAGCTTTGCTACATTACTGAAGGCACAATGTGCATCATGGTATATGACCGCCCGCTATGGACTTCAGGCAGAGACTGAGCAGCGATCAGCTGTGACATCACTTAGGTAAGTTGTGGGCACAGCTGGAGGTTCCCACGATCCTCCACCTGTGAACACAGGCCAATTGACCTCAGGTGACTTCATTAAACTCAATGACTTCACGTGAGGGTTACTGAGTTCATTAAGGTCTACTGAGGTCAGGTTAGCTATGGTCACAGGTGGAGAGCCGTGGGTACCTCCAGCTGTGCCCACAACTTACCTGAATGACATAACTGCTGATTGCTGCTCAGTCTCTGCCTGAAGTCCACAGCAGGCGGTCATGTACCATGATCACGCGCTGTGCCTTCAGTAATGTAGCAGAGCTAGAATCGTCATGGGACCTCATGTGGATTATGTCGGATCTGGGTGTTTTGGGGGTTAATAAATTGGTGAAAAATTGTGCTTTTTTGTCTTTTATTTCAAATAAAGGATTTTTTCGGTGTTTATGTACTTTCACTTACAGTTTAGTAATTTGGAGGTCTCATATATATGCCTCCCATTACTAATCTAGGGCTTAGTGGTAGCTGTGAGCTGCGATTAACCCCTCATTGCCCCGATTGCAGTAGAAGAGTCGGGTAAAGTGCTGGGATTGTGGCATCTAATGGAAGGGACAATTCTGGACGGCTGCAAGCTATTATTTTTAGGCTGGTGGGGCCCAAAAACCATGGGTCCTCCCCCGCCTGAAAATACAAGCCCCCAGCTGTCGGGTTTTATCATGGCTGGGTAGCAAAATTGGGGGGACCGTACAATTTTTTAAAAATTATTTATTTAAATAATTTTTTAGAAAAGCCGCATGCGGTTCCTCTTATTTTAATGCACAGCCACAATAAGTGCATGGCTAGGAGCTACAGCCTGTAGTCATATGTTTTATCTGTGCTGAGTGTCATAATATGGGGGGACCCTATGTTAAATGTTTTATTTATTTATTTATTTTTATACCACGATAGAAGTACATAGCGTCTGTAATTGGAAGCAGTCAGACATGCTGCCACTCAGGGTGGCGGCGCATTTGACGACAACCACTCACAGGCACCAGCTGGCGGGAAAAGTAGTGCATATGCAATGAAGGTAATGAGCTGCCCTGTAAGTGAGTGAATGACTTGGAAGCAGTTACAGCCGCATTGAAGACTCGGTAAGTATGAAGTGCTTGCTCCTATCCCCCTATCCCTTCTACCATTATTTTAATCGCCGGATTCTGGTCCCCATAGACTTATATGGGGAGCGGCATCTGGCCAGATATTCAGCACCAATCCTGAGCCAGAACCAAGTTTGATTTTTTTTAATCATGTTAGACCCGTCAGTCCCAGTTATCTGCGAGTCCGCCCATGGCTACTCCTCATCCTCTCCTCATACACAACAGTCAACTATTCTTCTTTGCACACAAACCAGAATTCTCCTCTTCCTTTTTGCAAACAAAGCAGCCTATTCCTCCTCCTCTCCCTACATACACAGTAGCCTTTTCCTTCTCTTTCTGCATACACATCATCCTTTTTCTTCTCTTTCTTCCACACAGCAGCCTTCTCTTCCTCCTCTTTGCAAACTTATAAGCTTTCTCCTTCTCACTACATAAGCAGCAGCCATCTCCTCTTCTACTCTCAGCAAACACAGTAGTCTTCTCCACAGGCGGACACAGTCAGAAAAGGGCCCCTATGCAAGAACAATATATGAGCCCTTTGCAGCCCAAGAGCTCATCAAAATGCACAATTCCACCTGCTTTGTAGGTAGAAATGGTCCCCCTGATCTCTTGGGCCCTTGTGTGGCTGTACAGGTTGCACCAATGATATGTCCGGCCTTGTTCTCCTCTTTCAGCATACACAACAGCTTTCTCCTCCTCCTTAAGGCTACTTTACACACTGCGATATCGGTCCCGATATCGCTAATGTGGGTACCCGCCCCCATCTGTTGCGCGACACGGGCATATCGCTGCCCGTGCCGCACAACATCGCCCAGAGCCGTCACACATACTTACCTGTCCGGCGACGTCGCTGTGACGGGCGAACCGCCTCCTTTCTAAGGGGGCGGTCCATGCGGCGTCACAGCGACGTCACTGAAACGTCACTAAACCGCCGCCCAATCGCAGCGGAGGGGCGGAGATGAGCTGGTAGGGAGAGTTTCCTCGCTCCTGCGGCGTCACACGCAGCGATGTGTGCTGCCGCAGGAACGAGGAACAACCTCGTTACTGCTGAAGTAACGATAATTGGGAATGGACCCCCGTGTCGCCGATTAGCGATTTTTCACTGTTTTGCAACGATGCAAAATCGCTAATCGATGTCACACGCAACGGCATCTCTAATGCGGCCGGATGTGCGTCACGAATTCCGTGACCCCAACGACTCCGCATTAGCGATGTCGTAGCGTGTAAAGCCCGCTTTACTTCATACACATCTGCCTTCTTTTGCTCTCTCAACATACAAAGCAGTCTCCAGGCTCTAAATTTCGCATGTACCTGTGATCTATATCAAATAAGAATAAACATACAGACTTTCTTACATTACATAGAGTCTGTGATAGATAACAGGACAAGGTATTTTGGTGCTGTCGTGGGCGGGGAGGGACGCTGCTGCGCTGCGCTCACTAACGCTCGGGTCTGGCGCTGCTGCGATGGCTGCTCGGTGGCTCGAGCGGTGGGCCGGGTCTGGGGACTTGAGCGGCGCTCCTCACCCGTGAGTGAAAGGGGGGTTAGTGTGGTTGGGGGGGGATTTGGTCCGTGACGCCACCCACGGTTTGTGGTGAGATTGGGGCACCACCGCTGCTGTTGACGGGGATCCCGTGAGTGATGGCAGGGAGCAGCTGGGATGTTGTTCTCCCCTCCGTGGGTAGGGGGGTTGGTGGTCCCGGGGCCCGGTGAGGTGACGGGGAGGCAGGGTTGGCAAGGTGCAGGGTCGCTTGGCTGCGCATCGCGGTGCCGGACGGCACGGTAGTACTCACTCAGCCACAAATGGATGCAAAGTCTCTGGTAAAACAAACGGCTGGATGGATGGGTCCCGCAGCCGACTGCTGTGGTTTCTCCCGGACGGTTGGTGGTGGCTGCCTTTCCCTGCACCTTTTGTGTATCTTCGGTCCCGATGGCTTCCCACCGGTAACCCGCTCCCCAGCGTGTATATGGGCTGGAGGAGCCCTTTTGCCCGCAGGCTCTGGCCCTGGGAACTCTAGCTGTGGCGGTAGCTGTATTTCCCTTGTGCTGGTTGGACGGTTGCCTTCAATCGGGTCTTGGCTGTTTGGAAACCCCTGGGGTTCCGGTCACTAATGGATTTGACCAGTTTAACGGCGACTCCAAGCCTGGTCGGGGTCCGCAGGCCCTGCCGGTTTGTGCTGGCTTCGCTTCGCTCCCCGGTTCGGTACCGGTGGGCCACCGCCCGTCCCCAGTCCTACGGTTCCGCGTCGATCTGCCTCTCCTGCAGACGGCCACCACCGTCTGCCAACCTTGCTCTCGGTGCCCGGGCCACGTACCCGGACACAGTCAGTTTGCTCCTCTACTGCCACTTCCCTAACTCAACTGTTTTCCTTTTCCCACCTCCAGGACTGTGAACTCCTCAGTGGGTGGGGCCAACCGCCTGGCTCCACCCCACCTGGTGTGGACATCAGCCCCTGGAGGGAGGCAACAAGGATTTTGTGTCTGGCTGATGTGCCTATCTCGGGGTGGGGGGGTCGTTTTGTAGTACCTGTGACGACCTGGCTAGTCCAGGGCGCCACAGTGCCCTAAACAGATGTAGTGTCAGATAAAGCCAATGGCTCCTCACCCCCCTGTGCATATACCCTGCTGTGCATATACCGATCTGTCCATACTATGCCCTAAATACAGTATTATGTTAACCACAGCCATCCATACAGTATGATGTCCACGTTATGAAAAGCTCTTGATATATACTGTATGTTTAATGGGTGTATTTGACATATATTATGTCTAGTACAACATATTCTATTCCATTTTTTTTCTGCAATATATGTCCACATGGAGGCCAAAACTACACTCTTTTGATCTTCATGTAAGACCAATCTAAGCACATTTAGGCTATGTGCCCACGGGAGTTTGTACCTGCCGATATATCCGCAGGTACGTCCGCAGTTTTCCCGCAGCTGCGCCCCGGAAACTGCTGCGGTAGTACAGCGAAATAGCGGACATTAATGCGGCTTACCTGCGAAAATCCCGGCCTCTATCTCCATAATGAAGGGCCGTGAATTCCGCAAGAATTTCCGCAGAAATGATTGACATGCAATTTCTTGCGGCTGCGGGACATCCGCAGCATATTCCGCAGCCGCACATATCCGCAGCATTGATACAGCACTCCCCATGTCCCATAGGTAACATGGGGAGTGTCTGTACTTCCATAAACCTGCGGATTTATCTGGAAAATCCCGAAAATACATGGATTTTCCACAGATAAATCCGCAGGTATTTTCTCCCGTGGGCACATAGCCTTATTGTGTACGTAGGAAGCTTCACTGACACGCGAAATGTAAAAAACAAACAAAAGACAACAAGAAGTGAACAGGGTCTTACATGCCTATTTTTGTTTGCTATATAGTTGCTATATAGTTACCCTCATTGTAAACCTTCCAAAAAAACTAATTAGGGGAAACTTTACATATGGACTGATATTGGAAGTAAGATAAAGCAAAAACCTACATTTTCTCTCCGTAGGCCCTGTGTGCACGCTGCGGATTTACCGTGGATTTTTCGCGGATTTGCTGCAGAAAATGTGTCTAACATTGCTGCAGTCATTCCCCAGCAAAACCTATGGGTTTTAAAAAATGCTGTGTGCACACACGGATTTAGCCGTGGATTTTCCGCTGCGGAATTAATGAGCACTTAATTAATTAATTCATGTCACTTCTTTTCCGCAGGTACTTGCGTTTTTTGCCATAGATAATGGTAATAATCCGCGGGGACCAACTTGCGGAAAATCAGCGGTAAATCCTCGGAAAACCACGGCAAAAACGCTGGTGCGGTTTTACCACGGTTTTTACCGTGGGTGCGGGATTATTTCAGAGGGTCCGTTTTTTTCTTAAGAAAAAGGCACTTTCTAGTGCGCACATAGCCTTAAGGCTGCTTTACAGGCTGCGACATCGCTAGCATTTGCTGGCGATGTCGAGCGCTATTGCACCCGCCCCCGTCGTACGGCCGATATGTGGTGATTGCTGCCGTAGTGAACATTATCGCTACGGCAGCGTCACACGCACATAACTGCTCTGCAACGTTGCTGTGAGCGGCAAACCGCCTCCTTTCTGAGGGGGCGGTTCATTCAGCGTCACAGCGACGTCACAGCAGCGTCACTTCACCGCCGCCCAATAGAAAAGGTGGGGCGGAGATGAGCGGGACGTAACATCCCACCCACCTCCTTCCTTCCTCATTGTCGGCGGCCGCAGGTAAGGTGAGGTTCCTCGTTCCTGCGGTGTCACACATAGCGATGTGTGCTGCCACAGGAACGACGAACAACATCATACATGCAGCAACAACGATAATTGGGAATAGGGGGCATGTCACCGATTAGCGATTTTGAACGTTTTTGCGACGATTCAAAATCGCTCATAGGTGTCACACGCAACGACATCGCTAACGCGATCGGATGTTCGTCACAAATCCTGTGACCCCCAACGACATCGCTTTAGCGATGTCGCAGCGTGTAAAGCGGCCTTTAGTCTACTTTCATCACATCTGCTGATCACATAGGCAGCATCTCTAAGACCACTTGTGTTAATTTACACAGCCCTCAAGTAAAGGCTGCTTTACACGTTACAATTTATCGTGCGATCGCATTTGCGATCTCACCCGCCCCCATCGTTTGTGTGGCACGGGCAGTTTGATGCCCATTTCGCACAATCTTGTAACCCCCCGTCACACGTACTTACCTTCCAAATGACCTTGCTGTGGGCAGTGAACATCCTCTTCCTAAAGGGTGAGGGACATTCGGCGTCACCGTGACGTCACACAGCAGCCGGCCAATCGAAGCGGAGGGGCGGAGATGAGTGGGACGTAAACATCCCGCCCACCTCCTTCCTTCTGGATTGCCGACGGGACGCAGGTAAGCTGTGTTCATCGTTCCCGGTGTGTCACACGGAGCGATGTGTGCTGCCACGGGAACATTGAACAACCAAACGTTCGATTTTTAGAAAATGAGCGATGTGTCAATGAGCAACGATAAGGTGAGTATTTTTGCACGATCATAGTCGCATGTAGCCGTCACATGCTACGATATGTCAAACGATGCCGGATGTGCGTCACTTACGACGTGACGTGACCCTGACGACATATTGTTAGATATATCGTAGTGTGTAAAGCCCGCTTAATACAACCATAGAAAGCCTATATATTACAAAAAACAGTACCAAATAATAGCAGCCTACAATTATACGTGAAGAAATGGGAAGAGGGCCACAGTCGGGTACTCATGCTGCCAACTGTTTGGGATTTGTTGTTGTATTATCCATTTTTTTCTATTTGTCTTATATTTTAGTATTTCTTCTTTTGCTCTTAATTTTATATATATATATATACAGTTAGGTCCAGAAATATTTGGACAGTGACACAAGTTTTGTTATTTTAGCTGTTTACAAAAACATGTTCAGAAATACAATTATATATATAATATGGGCTGAAAGTGCACACTCCCAGCTGCAATATGCGAGTTTTCACATCCAAATCGGAGAAAGGGTTTAGGAATCATAGCTCTGTAATGCATAGCCTCCTCTTTTTCAAGGGACCAAAAGTAATTGGACAAGGGACTCTAAGGGCTGCAATTAACTCTGAAGGCGTCTCCCTCGCTAACCTGTAATCAATGAAGTAGTTAAAAGGTCTGGGGTTGATTACAGGCGTGTGGTTTTGCATTTGGAAGCTGTTTCTGTGACCAGACAACATGCGGTCTAAGGAACTCTCAATTGAGGTGAAGCAGAACATCCTGAGGCTGAAAAAAAAGAAAAAATCCATCAGAGAGATAGCAGACATGCTTGGAGTAGCAAAATCAACAGTCGGGTACATTCTGAGAAAAAAGGAATTGACTGGTGAGCTTGGGAACTCAAAAAGGCCTGGGTGTCCACGGATGACAAAAGTGGTGGATGATCGCCGTATACTTTCTTTGGTGAAGAAGAACCCGTTCACAACATCAACTGAAGTCCAGAACACTCTCAGTGAAGTAGGTGTATCTGTCTCTAAGTCAACAGTAAAGAGAAGACTCCATGAAAGTAAATACAAAGGGTTCACATCTAGATGCAAACCATTCATCAATTCCAAAAATAGACAGGCCAGAATTAAATTTGCTGAAAAACACCTCATGAAGCCAGCTCAGTTCTAGAAAAGTATTCTATGGACAGTAGAGACAAAGATCAACCTGTACCAGAATGATGGGAAGAAAAAAGTTTGGAGAAGAAAGGGAACGGCACATGATCCAAGGCACACCACATCCTCTGTAAAACATGGTGGAGGCAACGTGATGGCATGGGCATGCATGGCTTTCAATGGCACTGAGTCACTTGTGTTTATTGATGACATAACAGCACACAAGAGTAGCCGGATGAATTCTGAAGTGTACCGGGATATACTTTCAGCCCAGATTCAGCCAAATGCCGCAAAGTTGATCGGACGGCGCTTCATAGTACAGATGGACAATGACCCCAAGCATACAGCCAAAGCTACCCAGGAGTTCATGAGTGCAAAAAAGTGGAACATTCTGCAATGGCCAAGTCAATCACCAGATCTTAACCCAATTGAGCATGCATTTCACTTGCTCAAATCCAGACTTAAGACGGAAAGACCCACAAACAAGCAAGAACTGAAGGCTGCGGCTGTAAAGGCCTGGCGAAGCATTAAGAAGGAGGAAACCCAGCGTTTGGTGATGTCCATGGGTTCCAGACTTAAGGCAGTGATTGCCTCCAAAGGATTCGCAACAAAATATTGAAAATAAAAATATTTTGTTTGGGTTTGGTTTATTTGTCCAATTACTTTTGACCTCCTAAAATGTGGAGTGTTTGTAAAGAAATGTGTACAATTCTTACAATTTCTATCAGATATTTTTGTTCAAACCTTCAAATTAAACGTTACAATCTGCACTTGA
Organism: Anomaloglossus baeobatrachus; assembly: GCF_048569485.1. Taxonomy (NCBI): domain Eukaryota; kingdom Metazoa; phylum Chordata; class Amphibia; order Anura; family Aromobatidae; genus Anomaloglossus; species Anomaloglossus baeobatrachus. The sequence goes on along the minus strand of NC_134355.1, from coordinate 102,884,614 downwards.
ATTCTGTTGTAGAGGTTTCATTTCAAATCCAATGTGGTGGCATGCAGAGCCCAACTCGCGAAAATTGTGTCACTGTCCAAATATTTCTGGACCTAACTGTATATATATGTATATATATATATATATATATAAAACATGAATTCCGTATCTGATCATTGTTTCTTTCTCAATTTGTCAGACGATTTCTTATAGAAGTTTTGTTCCAATAACTACCTTCTTAGGGTTTATTAAAAAGTCCTAATGTGTGCTAAATCAGATTGCTGTAGAATAGCTGTACTGTAAGCATATGTTACATAACAATGTAGAAATATGGTACAAAGAAAACTATATCTTATAGATGGAGTCACAGTCACTACTTATGATGACCTATAATTACCCTGTTTAAGAAGAGCGTTAAATTAAAAATGGCTGCTTGTAACTAGATTTGTGCGGATGTTGATTTGCTGCTGCTCTTCGAGCCCAGCGCAGGCAGCCTCCTCTGGGGTTATTTTTCATATTGAGCAGGTTCCTTTGTGTGAAAGAAGACAATTGATTGTAGAAGTCAGAGGTGCCATCTGCAGTGTGCACTGAAAATCCACAGGTACATTAAGTAAACAACCACAAGCAGACGAGCACCGAACAGCGAGCATATGTTCCCTGGGCTTGTTGTTTTGCCTTTTTATTAGATAAATTCATATAATGGTTCTTAGCTTAATTTCAAAGTGAATCCTCCCAGCTACTCAACATCGGAGATTTACATTCCATATCAATTCTATGAATTGCTTTTACTCCAACAGAATGACTAATCGTCAAATCAATATTCTGGTGCAGGACGTTTTAGTATTGGACACTGAAATAATTTCTGGTGGCCACAGACATTTTTCTCAAAGACAAAAATTCAAAGGCATCAAGAGTACTTTTAATAAGCTCAGCAGAATCAAGATTAAAGGGACTCTGTCAGCAGGTTTTTGCAATGTAATCTGAAGACAGCATGCTGCAAGAGTTAAAAACAGAAAATTCAGCCCTGTGTTTCTTATCTCACAGGTTTTTTTGTTTACCTGCAATGTTAGTATAAGCCTCTTATCTTTATTATTAGTGAGTCTCAGCAGCCTGTGACCTCTAGTCTGACTCCGCCCCTTCTGTAATTAACAGAATTAATTAATTCTGTAATCCTTCTGTCTATGGAAATGTACATTGAAAGCCTAGTGTGGGCGGGGATACCTCTCCCAACTCTTCTACATACAAAATCTAAAATCAGAATGCCTACACACAGTAATCTAACTGATACATTGTTTAACTCAGGGCCTCTTTGCCTACATCATGCTGCTCTTAGATGGGGTAGCAAAAACCTGCTGACAGATTCCCTTGAAAGGAGTTTTCTGGGCTGTATTCTTTCTGATTCCACATAATATTAATCTAATTTAGCTTCTTATTATTATTTATCTGCAACTTATCTAATGTGTATCAGAAGGGCGTGATGATCACCCAAAATGAGCTTGGTTCACTCTAACTTTAAAGGGAACCTGTCACGTGGAAAAATGCTATTAACCTGCAGATATGGGGTTAATCTGTAGGATAATCGCTTTCTAAACCTGCCCGGCAACTGCACACTAAACACCGCTGCTGGGAGGAAATTAATTTTACTCCTCCCGACACCATTCGGGTTTCTGTCACGAAGGTGGCGACGCCACGGGTTTAGTCACCGCTCTGTGTATAGAGAGCAGCAGCTGTACCACGTCCCCCACACTGACAGCCGCTAAGCATTTAAGGAAGCTGTCAGTCAGTGTTGGGGGGTCGTGGTTTCAAACTTAGCTCTCCATACACAGATCAGTGACTGAACCCACATGACTGAAACCGGAATGTTGTCAGGAGGATTAAAGTTAATTTCCTCCTGGCAGCGGGGTCTAATGTGCAAGCGCCGGGCAGGTTTAGCATGATATTAACCTGATGATTAAACCCCATATCTGCAGGTTAATAATATTTTTACACATGACAGGTTCCCTTTAAACAACTTGCACGTGTGTATCCGAGTTGAAAGATATCCCTTGTGAGCAAACAATTTTCATGATTTTTTTTTTTTTTTTTTTAAATCCTTGGCCCCGATTCATCCACGATTATGAGAATCCTTGATGATGAGTTATCCTGGAGTCAGATGCTCTTGATTCATTAAGATGAACAAATGGGAAGTCCCACTTTGACTTCCTTCACATTGTCAGAGCTGGGCAAAATGACACGAGACACCAAAAGGAGCAAAAGTTTAGTGCAACCTCATGTTGAGCCAAAATTTTCAAAGCTTTTTTAAAACCTTTGATAGATTGGGCCTTTTGTCTTGTACTTAAAGGGGTCATCTCACAAGCAAACAACATTTTGATTAATAGAACTTGGAATAAAAATAAGTTCCACAATTAGGTTTATTTAAAAAAAAAAAGTTACTGAACTAAAATAATCTTATACTGTATATGTGTCACTGGTATGTACTGTGTAACAGCACAAAGCAAGGCCGCACCCATGTAGTCGGATTCTGGCCAGGAGTCTGTTATCACATTTCAGCTCTGACACGGGAAAATCCTCACAGTGCGCAAGTATTCAAACATAGAGTGACTACAGATTTGTCATTTTAGACCGGACAACCCCTTTAACTTTAGCTTATATACAGTTAGAGTTGTATTTTTTAGTAGAGTTTCTCTTGAAGACCCCAGCATATTGTTGGTTTGAAAGAAAAGAATATTGGATGAATTACTTGCTGCATGAGATGAAATTTTGGTTCAAACTTCCCCAAATTTAATTAAATTGCCCAAATGGTGTACAACATTTTTTTAACCAAAATATCGGCTTACATTTATGCCAACTGTAAAGTAGGGTTTGAAGTCTAATATTTGGTGCAAGTAACATCTAATTTATCGCACCATGTGTGAGTTTTTATATTATTAATAAAAAGAAGCATACAAAAACCAGGGGATCAACCTTGAAAATCCATTGAATAAAATTAATGTATTATACACCTATACCAGTATGTGCCATATAGTATGGCCACAACAGTTTGCCCCCTTGCCATAGTGATAGTTCTGCTTCACAGGACTTGTTTTTGTTTTTTTTCACTGCACTATTCTAAGTTCTGTTGTGTATAAATATGTGACTCTTCAGATTTTGTGTTATACCATGCCTGATGAAGAGACCTGAGTAGTCTCGAAAGCTTGCAATTATTACCATCTTTTCAGTTAGCCATTAAAAGGTATCAACCACTGAGGACTCTCAGTTCTTTTAAACAAACCTTTTTTTATCTCTACTGGCTAACACGGTACAAAGATATATATTTTACCTGAATCACACCTATACCAGACACAAATAATAATTATAAAAGAATTTAAAAAAGCCAAAAGGCCATGATGAACATATAGACCTGAAGTTAAGGATAAAACTTTAGGCCATTCTGTATGCCTGAGCAGAGAACCTCAAGGGAGTAAATTTACAGTGCAAAACATGGACAAGCCTGCATAAGAACCCCCTACAGAGGCGAAACCCAAAATGATTGATACATATCAATAGGTGCAAATAGTATATAAAAATATGAACTCAGCCACTAAAAACTCCCTTGTTCCCCAGATATGTAGCTTGGGGAACAACGTGCATTAAATAAAATAACAGACAGGGAATGAAGGCACACCCAATGCGTGTTGCCACTATGTGTGGCTTCATCAGAGGCTAGGTACCTTTTTTATATTATTGGTACAATGTTCCCCAGTTTCACAGTCTTTATTTATGTTTCCAACAACATTGTTTGGTAAATCTCCCCATGTATGCCTATTTGCAGGAGAGAAAAGGCTATAGCCTTCTTTAATTCCAGATAATATAATCATCTCACCTACCCCACAACTCCAGACTGGTGTCCACATTGAATCATAGAACACAAATATCAATCTTGACTGCAATCCAATACAAGAGCCATCCCATCTACAAAGATCGAGGGATTTCCATTGCATAAATCCACTTACAAAGCAACGCTATACAATCATTGAAAAAGACTCAACAATCATAGTGAATAGAGATGAGTGGATCCATTGAAGTTCGGTTCTGCAGGTTGAACCAGACTTTAGATGAAGTTCAATTCGGAACCCGGACTTGACCTCACACTCATTGGAAGTCACTGGGTCACGCTGTACTCTAAGATGTACAATAGCAGTACAGCGCAGTAATGTGGGACAGAGAGGATTCCTGAAACTACCTGAGAAGGTAGTTAGCTGGTAAACCCCTAGAGGGCGTTAGAGTGGAGAAAATGTATGAGCAGAGAATTCTCTAGCAGAGGTAATACTAGTCCAGCCCACCAGATGGCAGTAGAATTGTCAGAAAGCCGTGTCACAACATGAGGTCTTGTAAATACACAGGGGCAAAGTCTAAACGTAGTCAGAGGGAAGCAAACAGTCAGTAGCCAGGAAATCAGAACTCTGAAGCGAGGGAGAATGGGAAGACAAGAACTGAATTAAGGTAAACAGATAAGGAACGAACAGGGAGACAGACGAGCAGGGAGCTGAAGGGAGACACCAGGAGAAACACTGACAAGACGGAAACAGAGAACAGAGGAAGTTAACAACAGGTCAGGTGAACACGGAGGTCAGGAGAGGGGCAGGGCAGACAACAGGTCACTCACGAGCAGAACACAGTAGAGCCAGAAATATCACTGGCATAATCCCAGAGAAACAGTGCCCTAATAAAGCAGCCTGACCTCCAGAACGAGGCAGGAAGGATTAACCCCTAACGTGACCTGTATCAGAAGTGAAACTAAAAAAAAGGCTCAGCTGCAGCTGAGCAAGGAGTAAATAATGACACACTGATTGTCAATTCAGCTTTCCGCCTACATGCAGTCAGCCATAAACAGATCACTTCCAGGGAAGGGTAGGCGACGTTTTTCCTTTTTTGGGGGGGGATGCACCACACTACATCTGATCACGCTGTTGTTACCCCCAGTGTGAGCCGCTCAAACACTACAAGTAAGTCACACTGGGCTGAGCACTGAGCGTACACGAGCACAGCGATGCTCGATTGAGTGGTCAGTGTACAGTCCGTGTTCAGTACGAAAACCAAACTTTACTGTTCAGATATGCTCATCTTTAATAGGGAGCCAAAATCTAGCAATGTAAGTGCACTGGTGAAAAATAGAATCCTTCTAACATTCTGGACGTGAGGGCTGTTGTATTGGATTGTATTCCAGGTTGTGTAGTCACAAGTCATTGTGCCCAGCAGAAGAAACAAGGTTATTGCTATGAACTTGTCATTGACTCATGAAGTCATCAGAGTCTCATGCTATATATATAGATTGATACTGAGCGAGAGAGAGAATTGATGGAGAGATGTGTCTGTACAAAAGCATTAGACATGTTACCGCTACACATGTACTGCGGGGCATTCACAAGCTGTAGCCATACAGAGTGATATCTAAGCTTCGTAGAGACTACAGTGGCCAAAAGAAAGTTTATTCTTTGATGGAAGTGCTGCTATACATCACTTTTCTAAATAGTACGATAGTATGGCTGCTTACTAGACTTCTCTTTATCACTTTTACTATAAGAAGTGATCGGCCGGTTCAGACTCTTCTTGACAGTTATTACACAAGAAATGAAAACAAATTTAGCCGGCATCATAGTACCAATCTAACACATCGGAACTGGGTAAATATTGACAGCACTAGACGGCACCCATTTATGAACAAGGGTATGGATACATGGAGCTCTACTGTAGTCAGGATTAACCCCTTCACCCTCGGGTAATTTTCCGTTTTTGCTTTTCGCTCCCCTTCTTCTGAGAGACGTAACTTTTTTATTTTTCTGTCAGTCTTGCCATGTGAGGGCTTGTTTTTTGCAGGACAAGTTCTACTTATCAATGAAACCATAAATTTTACCATATAGTCTACTGGAAAATAGGGGAAAAAAATCCAAGCATGGAAAAACTGCAAAATAAAGTGCGATTGCACGATTGTTTTTGGGATATTTTATTTACAGTGTTCCCTATATGGTAAAATTGATCTGTCAATGTGACGCCTCAGGTCGGTAAGAGTTTGTAGATACCAAGCATGTATAGGTTTACTTTTATCTAAGGGGTTAAAAAAATTCAGAAGCTTGTAAAAAAAAAGTGGCCCATTTTTTGCTCCATTTTCCATGACCCGTAGCATTCTCATTTTTTTGGGATACGGCTTATTTTTTGTGTCTCAAGCTGTCATTTTTAATGGTATCATTTTTGTGCAGATGCTACATTTTCATCATCTGTTATTGCATTTTGGAAAAATTTGCGACGACCTAAAAAACATAATTTTGCCGTTTGGAATTTTTTTGCTGCTACACCGTTTACTGATCAGATTAATATATTTTATATTTGCATAGATTGGGCATTTCTGAATGTGGCGATACCAAATGTGTGTGTATATGTTTTATTTTTTTAACCGTTTAATTTTCAATGGAGAAAATGGGGGGGATTTGAACTTTTGGGTTTTTTTTAATTTTTTTTTAATTTTTCAAGTTTTTTTTACTTGTTTTTTTTTCTTACTAGTCCCCCTAGTGGGCTATAAAGATCAACAGTCTGATCGCTGATTCATTTCTGTTGATGAGATTTGCACATCTCTGATCAGCAGAAATGCAGCGTTCCTGTTAGAGCCGCTGCATGACACATCGCTACCATGGCAACCATCGGCTATCCATGATCGCGTCACAGGGCCTTTGATTTTGGCTGGGAAAAGCGATTTAAATTTTGCTGTCACATTTTGACAGCGTTCTAAGGGGTTGACAGGCGCGGGTGGATCGCTGTGGGCCACACGTCTGCTGCACAAATCAGCAGACGTGCAGGAATCACCGCAGCAGCCAGTGGTCATTACCCCTTCATGATTTAGGACGTAAGGGTGTGTCCTTGTTCGTGAAGGCGTTAAAGCAATCCTGTCACCAGGTTAGGCCCGTTTCACACGTCAGTGAAAAACAGTGACGTTTTTCACTGGCGTGTAAAATACGCACATGTCCCTGCGTGTGCCGTGATTCACGGCACACGTGGGTTGTCTAAGTGCAATCCGGGCTCCGTTCTCCGTGGCCCGTGAGTGCACTTAGAAAACAACTCACCTGTGCGCGCTCCCGCTCTCCATGGTGCTGATCGCTCCCGCGGTGCAGCATCCGGCCGGCGGTGACCCCCGCAGCAGCTGCTTCCCGGTCGGCTGTGTCGCGCATAATGAATATGCGCCACAGTAATGAGCCGGCTCAGAAGCAACAAGCAGAACGGGCTGCAGAGGACATCGCTGGACGCCGGGTGAGTTAAAATGTTTATTATTTTAAAAGCACGTTTTTTTCTGGCACGTGTTTCACGGACCACACCACTGCATGGTCCGTGGTACATCAGTGATGCCAGAAAAAAATGGACATGTCTCTGTGTGGCAATCACGCACACGCGAGTACGCCGCACGGAGACACGTGCAGTGAAAAATCACTGACGTGTGAGCAGACCCATTCATTATAATGGGTCTGCGTATGTCAGTGATTCTGGTACGTTTAAAAAAAAAGCACAAACGTCCCAGAATCACTGACGTGTGAAAGGGGCCTTAAAAGAAGCCGATTTTTGCCTTTATATTATTCCTGCTGCTCCCGCAGTATTCCATTTGTTGTTTTTTTGTTTGTTTGTTTTTTTACTTGCCCTTTTAAACCCTTAACGACCGGGCAATTTTTCATTTTTTCACTTTCGTTTTTTTTCCTCCCCTTATTCCAAGAGCCATAGGGCAAAACAGGACAGAAAGTGAAATTCTGCAATATTTTTTTTTTTTTTTTGGCGGGGGGGTTATTTACAGCCTTCATTTTACCATAAAACTGGCTTGCAGTATGATTCTCCAGGTCAGTATGATTAGACAGATACCAAAGATGAATAGATTTTGTTTTATTTAAGTGGTGGAAAAAAATTCAGACATTTTGGAGCAAAAAAAAAATCTTGCTTGAGTCACAATCTCCGGGAGCTGTAGACCGTAACGTTTTCAATTTTGGGGATATAGAGCTGTGTGAGGGCTCATTTTTTGTGCTGGGAGTTGTTGTTTTTATTGATAGTATTTTGGGATATATATACGATGTTTTGATCACTTATTATTACATTTCTTTTCTGCAGTGCAGGGGAGAGATGGCAGGTATAATGCGTTGCGCAGCATTTCTGGCGGCGCGCCTGATGTCACAGGGACACCAGGGAAGAGAAGGGGAGGAAGAATCCTGTATAATGAAGACCGGAGGTAGCTTAGCCTCCGGGTCGCACACACCCCATAGCCTGGAAGATAGAAGATATAAAATGACCCCTCATCCAGGAGGCATACAGGTATGGCTAAATTCACCGCTATGCCTCCTGTATGCCCATGTTAAAGGGGTGGTTCACCCATATTCATTATTGGCCACAATAATATTATGTTGAGAAACAAAGTTTCTCTCAAATACCTTATTTTGCCAATAGTGCCTGTGAGTGGTGCTATTGCGGAACGCTCTTCCCCATCACCTGACCACCAGGCTCTGGGACCTCGGGGATCCAGTGAGGTCACGTGAACTTCCTGTTCACCTGACATCACCGTGGCCGGCCCCTGTCTCCGTGAGTGACTGGGGTGTGGGCAGAGTTTCCCCACTGATCACAGTCCAGTCTCACAGCGCAGCCCCCCCTACTCACCCGTCCTTCACTGTAGAGCGTGCAAGCAAGAGACACGCTGGGCTGTGATGAACGGGGAAAAGCGCCTACAGCCCAGTGACTCAGGGAGACTGCGGCCATCTGCAGTGATGTCAGGTGAATAGGAAGTTGACATGACATCACCGGATCCCCGAGATTCATGGAGCCCGGGGGTCAGGCGATGGGGAAAAGCGGACTGCAATAGCGCCGCTCACAGGCAATATTGACAACATAAGGTATTTAAGAGAAATCTTGTTTCTGAACATTATATCGATGTGGCCAATAATAAATTTCTTCTTTAATGACTAAAAAACTAAAAAGGGTGTCATATTCCCTTTAATCTCAACAGGCTGTATTATGGTTAATATAAGTAGACAACCCCTTTAGCCCTGTTTCAGATGTCAGTGATTCTGGGACGTATGCGCTTTTTTTATACGTACCAGAATCACTGACATACGCAGACCCATTATAATCAATGGGTCTGCTCACACATCAGTGATTTCTCACTGATCGTGTCTCCGTGCGGCAAACACGCGTGTCTATGATTGCCGCACGGAGACAAGTCAGTTTTTTTCTGGCATAACTGATGTCCCACGGACGACACTATGGTGTGATCTGTGAAACACGTACCAGAAAAGAACGTACATTCAAAATAATAAACATTTTCAACTCACCTTTCCAGCGACGCTCTGTGCAGCCTGTGCTCTCTGCAGCTTCCTGGCCAGCTCATACATATTCATGAATGCAGTCAGAGCCAACCCGGAAGTAGCTGCAGAGAGAGGTGGGTGGATGCTGCAGAGCCGAGGAGTTCAGCACCACGGACAGCAGGAACGGGGCAGCTAAGCATATGTGCCGCCCCTGCAGCGGATCGAACCGCTCGGATCCGGGGTTGGTGATTACTCGTGGCTCGAGGGTCTCCGGATCCGGGGGCTAGGGGCCACACTCAAATGGAAAAGGGAGTATTTACAGGGGATTTGGTATAGTTCGTGATGCCACCTATGGTGTACGGTAATTGGGAGTACCACCGCTGCCGTTAGGAGCACCCGGGGTGATTGAGTGGGGCAGCAAGATGACGTTACCCTCCACGGGTAGGGGTAGGCCCCGGGACTCTGGATGGTGATGCAGGGACGCAGTGTAGGGGTCAGTCGGGGACTCACTGAGCAATGAAGCAGACGCTGACAACAGAGTAAACCAAGTCTCTGACTGCCGTTGCCTCTCGAGTGGAGCTCGTCCGGGTCCCGTTCCCTGCAGCACTGCCTGGTGGTCCGTAACCTGCCTCCTGGCACAAAAGTTTAGATTGTCCGTTGTGGCCCGGTAGCTTGGATCTTTCCGGGCCCCGCTCCCCATTATGGCTAAGTGAAGGAGCCTGCTCTCAGGAGATCACGCTTGGGATTTCAGTGGGCCGCTTGCTAGGAAAGCCCTATCTCCCTCGTTGTGCTAGTGCCCCGATCTCTGAGCTTGGTGGGAACAGTCCATAAAGGCCCTGTCCTCCACAGGTTAATTGCCGGGTCGCTTGAAGCTTCTCCCCGACCTAGGGTCCGTGTACCCCGACGTGCCTTCGGTCCCGGACTGGTAATAGGACCAGGCTGCTGACCGTCCTCCTTGACAGGTTCAACCCACCTAGCCTCAATCCCCTGCGACCGGGGGTCCGACTCCTCTAGGTCCAGACCACCGTCTGCGACCTAGTCAACTTCTACCCTGGGAGCTCCAACTCCCAGCTTCCTCAGAGCTCCTCACAGCTTGAGGGCTACCACTCAACTGACTTGACACCTCCCACCTCCCTGTCTGACCTCTAGGTGGGCGGCCCTATTCCTGCTTAAGCAGCCCACTGGTGTGCCTGACTCGTGTGGTGCAAAGTGTATCTAGGATTTGTGAATGCTGATGGAGGCAGTACCGCAGGATGGGGACCCAGAACCATGGGGGTTTGAGTCCTGCACAGGGAGGGCAGATTGTGCAGAACCCTGTGACGACCCGAATAGTTCAGGGCGCCACACATACATCCATGTGCAATCACAGATCACGAATTGCACATGGACAACCACCATATGCCATGAATCACGGCACACGGAGGGACATAGGCGTTTTTTATACGTCAGTAAAGAACGTCTGTGTTTTTACTGACATGTGAAAAAGGCCTTAAGGGCATGACTCAAGCTATTAATTGCCTTGTGATTAAGTATCTGCATAATACAGATATTATACATAGCTCATATAATACTTTTCATTGACCTTACACAATAATACCCAAGATTTCATTACACTATTATTTTCTTCCATCCTTATTACTTCTTAGGATTGTGCCCAACATGGCTGTGATAGGTTTCAGCATTGTTACCTGGTTCTGTGCAGGCTGCCTCCCTTCATCTTCCCCAACATTGTCAGTCACACTCGGCTTTGTACATCTCATACTGTACATGCTTATTAACATTCTAGAATGTGGAATCTGCCCTCACGGATCAAATCATAATGTCAGCAATAAATGGGAAATTGAGTGCATGCAGCACTGCATACAGGGAGCAATAAACCACATAATTAAAAGTTCCAGGTTTTACATTTATTTTGACAGATCCCATGAACTATTAACTGCATAATGCTTGTTAGCAATGAAAAAGAAGTCTCGCTGGTTCTATGCGATTGCATTGTAGCCTGCAATGTATTGATTGATATATTGGCTTCCTAGATAAGTAGTCTGTAGCAGCACCGCTGTGCAAAAGACACTGATTAGGTCGTAAATTTGTGATTTAATTCCAAATTTCTTGTAATCTGAGAGATTTCCTGACACATTATGTAGACACATATATTATTACCAGTATTATTATTATTACAGTACTGTATATTGTCTGATATACTATAAAATGATGGTTTCCGCCCATCAAGACAACCCCAGTCAATGTGCACTATTATAATGTTATAGAGGGGGATACTAAACAAGGGGACTGCCCTATGCATGGGTGGACTTACAATTGGAACAACCTGTACAGCCACATAGGGATCTAAGCAGGGTTATCAACTGTCTAGAAATTTCTGGATAGTCTGTAAAAATAGGCTACATTTTCCTCCTTTCCGTTAAAGGGAATCTGTCAGCAGGTTTTTGCTATCTCATCTGACAGCAGCATGATGTAGGCATAGAAATTCGGAATCAAATGATGTATCACTTAGATTACTGGCTGTAGCCATTCTGACACAATAAAAATGTTTAGATTTAGTCATATAGCAAAGCTGAGAGTGCTGCCCCCGCCTACACCAGGCCCTCTATAGAGATTGTACATTCACAGTGAAGTGTCAATCACAGGGGGAGTTTGCCGGGCTGGCTTGTGCTTGACATTGTAGTCCGAACAATGATAAGGGTCCTGATGCTTAAATAAATAAACAAGAGATTAGACCTTGACAAGACAGGCATTCCTGAATTCTATATTTTAACCCCTACAGCATGCTGTCTTCAGATGATGTAGCAAAAACCTGCTGACAGATTCCCTTAAAAAAAAAAACCTCACACGTCTGATTTATTTTTAAAGCTAGAGGAGCTTGTACAGATTATTCCGGCTGTATCAACATTTTACAGTTCACCACCGTGCGGAGCCGCTGCCCCACTACCATGCGGAGCCACCGCCCGACCTAAAATCCTTTAGAATGTAAGCCCGCAAGGGCAGGGCCCTCTTCCCTCTGTACTAGTCTGTCTATTGAGACTTGTATATGTATTCTGTATGTAACCCCTTCTCATGTACAGCACCATGGAATCAGTGGTGCTCTATAAATAAATAATAATAATAAAAAAATAATAATAATGTAGCTGATGTCTCTGTAGCAGAATTATAGACCATGGACCATAGATCACCTTAAATATTTAAATTTAAAAATAAAATTTAAATATTTCAATTTTATATAGTTTTGTAATGTGTCCACAAAAAAAATTTTGGCTATGAGCAGTGAGGAAAATATAAAAAGATTGATTTGGCAACCATTGTCCCTATAAATAAGGGATCTACCTTCCACGTCAAAGCAGCAAGCAGTTTCCATCACAGACACATATTTGGGTACATTGTGATGACTGCACATTGTTCTTCCTTCAGGGACGCTTTTCTATCAGTGTTCCACCCTGTCCCAATGATGGCCAGGTCAGAAACAGGGGAGCCAACTTACATTTTTTATTTATTTATTTTTTTGGAGAGGTTATTAAAAAATCACAGACAATATTTTTTATGGACACATTGAAAAACCATAATAAATCATTAAGATTATAAAGGATTAAAGTCTACAGCCTAAAATTCTGATATGAAGACATTAATTGCAATAACTGTACAGTAAATTAATAATAATTACAGTCAAAAAAATTTGGATAAGTTTTTTCAGCTTCAAAATAATGGAATTCCTGGACAGTTGACATCCCAGGTCAGAGAGTCACTAAAGCTGTATGGACAGGTCAGTGAGCTTGTCATATAAGTGTCCTCCACGGATAGTGCATGTGTCGCGGGCGGGGAGGAGGGTGTCAGCACACTACGCTCACCCCCTTCTGCTCGGGTCCGGCGGTTGCTGCTCAGTGGTGGCTCGAGCGGTGGGCCGGATCCCGGGGGTTCTCGAGCGGCACTCCTCGCCCGTGAGTGAAAGGGGGTTGTTGGGTGTGTGGATTGTTTATTGTCCGTGACGGCACCCACGGTTGTGGTGATTTCACCACCGCTGCTCGGTGTGGGGATCCCGGGAGTGATGGTGGGGGAGCAGCTGGTTGTTGTGTTGCCCCTCCGTGGGTAGGGGTTGGTGATCCCGGGGCCCGGTGATGAGGTGGGAGATGCAGGGCCTGGTGGGCGCAGGGACGCGGGGGCAGCGCTGTGCCTTGCGGCACTGTGGTACTCACTCAGCCTGAGACGTTGACACAGTTTTACGGTAAACCACACGGCTGGAAAGACGGTTCCCACGGACGGCTGCACTTGCTCTCCCAGTAGGTGACGGTGATGTCCCTTTTCCTTGCACCTTTGTTTCTGTGTTGGTAGCGATGGGTTCCCACCGGTAACCCGCTCCCCGGCTTCAAGCTGGACCGGAGGAGCTCTACTCTTTGCCCGCAGGCACTGGCCCTGAGAAACTGGTGCCCTGGCGGTGGCGGTGTTTCTACTACAATGGTTGGGCTGTTGCCTTCAATCGGGACTTGGTTGTTGGGGGATCTGCGTCCCCTTCACTGACGGATTTGGCAAATTCTGGCGACTCCAAGCCTTGCCGGGGTCCGAGAGGCCCCTGCCCTGGTGCTGACTGTCCTTTGGTACACTGCTCCAGACCGCCAGGCCACTACCCGTCCGCGGTCCTTCCAGGAACTTCCAAACGGTCCCCCTCCAGACAGTCACCGCCGTTGCTGACCTTGCTGACCCTGTCCTGCACACAGCTGGACTCACTTCAGGCTTTCTTTCTGTCTCTTTTCACTTTCCTTCAACTTCTCCTACTCCTCCTTTACCACTTCCGCTTCCTTTCACTTTCACCTCCTAAACTGCACTTTACTCTAGCCCTGCCTGGGTTCCACTCTCTTCTTGTCCCACACTGGACTGACTGGTTTCCCCCGCCTCCAGAGCTGTGTCCTCCTCGGTGGGCGGAGCCAACCACCTGGCCCACCCCCTGGTGTGAACATCAGCCCCTGGAGGAAGGCAACAAGGATTTTTGGTTAGCTTTGATGTACCTAACTGGGGTGTAGGGTGTGTTGGTGCAATGACCTGTGACCCCTGGCTTGCCCAGGGCGTCACACATGTATGCATGACATTCCAAGGAATATTCATATATCCTTCTCTGGTCTAGATGGAGGACAGAACTCAATAAAACAGACTGAAGCCATCTGTGTACTGCCCACATTTCACAAACTGCTTGCTAAATGACACAGGGAAAACCTTCATCCACGTTTATTTTTTTATTTTTTTGCATAGGAGGAAACATGATAGACAAACAGCAAAAGTGGACACACAAGCACATGCCGCTAAAAACAAAACAAAAAAAAAACAGCTCATCGCCACAATGAATAATGGTCAGATAAAAAGCAGACCTGAACATGTGAATTAGGCCGTTTTCACACATCACACTGCGTTCCTCTCCCCGTTCAGTGGTCCTGTCAGGGCTTCCGTCCAAAGTTGAACCCCCCCCCCTCCGCAAAACTGGTTTCGGATGTATGCGCTGACCAGGCCATTGGCTATAATGGTGCAGAGGGAGTCACCGTGTGCTCTGTCGTGCACTATTTTCGAGAGTATACTACGTCTGGGGTCTGGGTGTCCGCCTCTGGAAAGAATATACTCCTGAAAATGGTGCACGACAAAGCAAGCGGTGACTCTCTCTGCACCATTATAGTCAATGGCCCTGTCGGCGAAGTCCGAAGTCCGAAACCCGTTTTGCTGGGGGTTCAGATGGAAACTCCAATGGAATCATTGAACGGGGAGAGGAACACAGTGTGAAAGCGACATAAGGCATAACTAAGGTTAAAGGGCTATTCCAATCTCCAAGATCCTATCCCAATATGTAATAGTTATTATAATATTAGCAAAAATCTCCAATTACTAATGTAGTATAGTTCTCCTGATATAGCCATGTCTCATACTTCAAGTGCAGGGCATTGCAGCTTAGGTATCCATGGTTACATCCACTCATATAGTAACAGTTAGTTAGCTGCTTGTGGTCGTAACTATGTATACCCAAGCTAAGAGAAAAGGAAAACTATACTACATTTCAAATTGAAGATATTTGCAAATTGTATTATTGTTATTATTATTATTATTAGGCTGGAGTCACACTTGCGAGTGACCGATGTGTGACTCGTGAGTCTCACATCGCATCACCCAGCATGGTGTCACGCTCCCCGGGTCCTCACCCCCGCTCCCCGGCTCACCTGCCACGCTCCCCGCTCTCCAGCCTCCGGTGCCCGTCCTTCCCAGGTCCCCTGGTCTCCGATCCCGGCGCCTGACGGCTTCCCAGGCCCTGGCCGGCTCCCCTGCGTCCTCCTCGCAGCCTCCTTCCCTGGCTTCTGGCACCCGGGCGGCGCGCATGCGCATTAGGGCGCGCGCGCGGTCACTGACCCTTTCTTAAAGGGCCAGCGTCCATTAACAGGAAATGAGGCTAAACAGGTACAGGGTATATAGGGGGTTATTGTCCAAGGGGGCGGGGCCTGATCTTCGTGTTTCCTAAGCTAGGAGTCAGGTCTCCTGGTGTTTCTGTGCATGTACTTACCTATCTCTCTCGTAGAGCCGTGCCTGCCTCGCCATCCAGTCCTGCCGTATCCCGAACCCCGAACGCTGTCCATCTGCCATCCTGACAGTCCGCACCATCCCGGATCCCTGCGGTGACTCATCACCTCGCTCCAAAGGTTCCGGACCCCGCCTGACATCATCTCGGCTTCCGAACCAGAGCTGCGTCACCCGGACTACCACCCGTGACTCCGTGGTCCCAGGGACTTCTCCGCTATACTCGTGTGCACGGACTGTTCTGCTGTTTATAGTGCTCCAGCTACCGGACTCTTTACTACCATCTAGGAGTTCGGCCCAGTGGATCCACCTCCTGGGTCTGCCCGTCCACCTGGCCCTGACAGTAAGATCAGGCCATGGATCCCGCTGCAGCACTAGCAGCCGTACAGGAGGAACTCCAACGCCAGCGTGAGACTCAGACCCGCATGCTGCAATTCATGTCTTCTGTGGACGCCCGCCTGAACACGCTACAAGCGGCAGTTACGACTTCGACATCCCGGGCTTCCACTAGTCAAGCCACGGCTCCCGCTCCTGTGGCGACTTCTTCAGATACCACCAGACTTCGGTTGGCTTCACCACCCCGGTACGCCGGAGACCCCAAGACCTGCAGGGGATTCTTAAACCAATGCTCCCTCCATTTCACGCAGCTGCCGCATTTGTTTGCCTCCGACCAAGCCAAGGTCGCCTTCATCATGTCCCATCTAGAGGGTGAGGCACTGGCGTGGATGAACCCCTTGTGGGAGAAGGGGGATCCTGTGACCACGAACATCCAGGACTTCCTGCAGGCATTCCGTGGTACCTTCGATGAGCCCGGACGCGCCTCCGCGTCTGCTTCGTCTCTTCTCCGCTTACGTCAGGGGACTCTGACGGTGGGTCAATACGCGATCCGGTTTCGCACCCTGGCCTCAGAACTAGGGTGGAACAACGAGGCCCTAACCGCCGCCTTCTGGGAAGGACTCTCAGGGCGAATTAAAGACGAGCTGGCGGGTCGTGACGTACCGACCACCCTAGATGCCCTGATTGCCCTAGTGACTCGAGTGGACTTTCGCTTTCAGGAGCGATCCAAGGAAGCGTCCCGTGAGAGACGTCCGGTACGGCATTCCCCTCCTCCGCAGAAACCCTCCGTACTTCAGTCATCGACAGCTGGGGCTCCCGTCCACGAGCCCATGCAGATCGACCGAGTGCGTCAGTCTGAACAACGTCGAGCAGAGCGGCTCGCCAAGGGTCTCTGCTTTTACTGCGGTGAGGGCACACACCTGCTACGCTCCTGTCCAGAGAGGCCGGGAAACTCCAAAGCCTAGGGTTGGTAGGAGAGGCCACCCTAGGTGCTGGGACTCTCTCTGACCCGGTTACATGGACAGTGCAAGTGACAACGGGAGAGACGCGGTTCACGGCTGATGCCTACCTCGATTCCGGGGCAGCAGGCAATTTCATCCAGCAGACCACGGTGGACAAGTACCGGGTGCCTGTTATTCCACTCGACAAGCCTCTAGTGATTGCCTCGGTGGATGGGAGACCCCTCTCTGACACCATCTCCTGGATCACCAGGCCGGTCGAACTGCGTATCGGTGCCCTTCACACCGAGAACATCGCTTTCTACGTCCTCCCACACATGTCCCACCAGATCCTGCTGGGACTTCCATGGTTGCGGACACACGAACCATCAGTCAGTTGGGGCACTGGCGAAATCACCCGATGGGGCTCTTCGTGTCATGAGAGGTGCCTAAAGTCCATACAACCCATCCGACGACCTCCGGTTCCAGAGAACCTACCGGGGCTGCCCTCGGCCTATTGGTCCTTTGCAGATGTTTTTGATAAAAAGGAATCCGAGGTACTGCCGCCACATCGCCCATACGATTGTGCCATCGACCTGCTCCCAGGAACAACACCACCACGAGGACGGATATATCCTTTATCTCCAGCCGAAACAAGGGCCATGTCTGCTTACATCTCAGAGAGCCTGGCAAGGGGGTTCATTCGGAGATCCTCCTCTCCTGCTGGAGCAGGCTTCTTCTTTGTCAAGAAGAAAGAGGGCGACTTACGCCCATGCATAGACTACCGGGGTTTGAATCAAATCACCGTAAAAAACAAGTACCCACTGCCGCTCATTCCCGAATTGTTTGACCGGCTTAGAGGAGCTCGTGTGTTCACCAAGCTGGATCTTCGGGGTGCTTACAATCTGGTACGCATCCGCTCTGGTGACGAATGGAAAACCGCGTTCAATACGCGCGATGGACATTATGAATACTGCGTGATGCCCTTCGGCCTGTGTAACGCTCCTGCCGTCTTTCAAGAACTGGTGAACGACGTGTTCCGGGACCTTCTCTACATCTGTGTGGTAGTGTATCTAGATGACATCCTTGTCTTCTCTCCGGACCTCCAAACCCACAGAGAAAACGTACAGCTGGTTCTACAAAGACTGAGAGAGAATCGTCTGTACGCAAAGTATGAGAAGTGTGTCTTTGAGCAGTCTTCTCTCCCCTTCCTGGGGTACATCATCTCTGATACCGGACTGCAGATGGATCCCAAGAAGGTCTCCGCCATTCTCAACTGGCCTCCTCCTTCTGGACTGAAGGCAATCCAACGCTTCCTGGGATTCGCCAACTACTACCGCCAGTTCATCCCTCACTTCTCTGCCTTGACTGCTCCTCTCTCCGCCTTGACCAAGAAGGGGGCTAATCCAAAGGACTGGTCACCTGCGGCCGACGCCGCGTTTGGCTCTCTGAAGCGGGCATTTGCCTCCTCTCCTGTACTTCACCGTCCGGAGTTAAACCGCCAGTTCACCTTGGAGGTGGATGCCTCCTCCTCAGGAGCCGGAGCAGTGCTCATGCAAAAGTCCTCCTCCGGGAAGATGGTGACTTGCGGATTCTTCTCCAAGGGCTTCTCAGCGCCTGAACGCAACAACACCATCGGTGACCGAGAGCTCTTGGCAGTCAAACTGGCTTTGGAGGAATGGCGCTACCTCCTGGAAGGGGCAGTGTACCCCGTGATTATTTACACGGACCACAAGAACTTGGAATACCTGCGGTCCGCTCAGCGACTGAACCCACGGCAAGCCAGGTGGTCCCTATTCTTTGCCAGGTTTGATTTCCAGCTCCACTTCCGACCCGCGGACCAGAATGTACGTGCTGATGCCTTGTCCAGGTCTTTCATGCCCATGGAGCAGGAGGAAGAGACTACCCAACCCATCATCTGTCCTAGCAAAATCATTCCGGTGGCCCCTGTCACCCTGGCCCAGATACCGCCTGGGAAGACCTATGTCTCCGAGGTAGACAGGGAAAAAGTGTTACACTGGGGTCATGCCTCGAAAACAGCCGGTCATGCTGGTCAGAAAAAGACATGGGGTGCGATTGTACGTCATTACTGGTGGCCATCCCTTCGCACGGACGTCGCTGCTTTTGTATCCGCCTGTTCCTCTTGTGCCAGGAACAAGACGCCCAAACACCTCCCATATGGCCGTCTTCTGCCTCTGCCTATACCCTCAGTTCCGTGGCAACACATTGCGATGGACTTTATTACGGACTTGCCATTGTCCTCCGGACACACAGTCATATGGGTCGTGGTGGACCGGTTCTCTAAAATGGCCCATTTCGTCCCTATGGCTGGACTGCCCTCTGCTCAGGAACTCGCGGACGCCTTTATACAACACATCTTCCGCTTGCATGGCTTCCCATTACACATCGTATCCGACAGAGGAACTCAGTTCACCTCCCGCTTCTGGAGGGCGCTCTGCAAACATCTGGGAGTGACTCTGGACTTTTCATCTGCATACCATCCTCAGTCTAATGGCCAGGTAGAGAGGGTCAATCAAATCTTGACCACTTTCCTACGTCACTATGTTAACGCCCATCACGACGACTGGTCCGCTCTTCTTCCTTGGGCTGAATTCTCCCACAACCACCACGTCAGTGAGTCCTCCTCCAGCTCTCCCTTCCATGTCGTTTACGGACTTCAGCCTTCCATCCCATTGCCTGTATCTCCTTCTTCGGATGTCCCTGCTGCAGATACAGTAGCCCGTGACTTTGCAACCATTTGGGACTCTGTCAAAGCGTCCCTTGGACGTGCTTCCCTGCGGATGAAAAGACACGCTGACAAGAAACGTCTGGACCCTCCGTGTTTCTCTCCTGGAGATCTTGTCTGGCTTGCTTCCCAGTACGTCCGCCTGAAGATACCATCATACAAGCTGGGCCCTCGCTACATCGGGCCGTTTAAAGTCCTCAACAAGATCAATGAGGTCTCCTACAAGCTACAGCTCCCGGCCACGATGAGGATACCCAACTCATTCCACGTCTCCCTGCTCAAGCCGGTTGTCCTTGGTCCCTTCTCCGCTGCTGCCAGTCCGGCTCCTCCACCTATTGCCGATGACGACATCTAT
Source organism: Anomaloglossus baeobatrachus (assembly GCF_048569485.1). NCBI lineage: Eukaryota > Metazoa > Chordata > Amphibia > Anura > Aromobatidae > Anomaloglossus > Anomaloglossus baeobatrachus. The sequence continues at coordinate 102,864,406 of NC_134355.1, read as the reverse complement.
GCGGTAAGGGATATCGTGGCCATGAAGACCGTACGAGGTCGACAGTTCTTCCTGGTGGACTGGGAAGGGTATGGTCCTGAGGATAGGTCCTGGGAGCCCAGGGAGAACGTGGGCACTCCTCTGATCCGTGCCTTCATGTCCCGGTTGCGGGGAGGGGGGCGTGGGGGGGGGGGTACTGTCACGCTCCCCGGGTCCTCACCCCCGCTCCCCGGCTCACCTGCCACGCTCCCCGCTCTCCAGCCTCCGGTGCCCGTCCTTCCCAGGTCCCCTGGTCTCCGATCCCGGCGCCCGACGGCTTCCCAGGCCCTGGCCGGCTCCCCTGCGTCCTCCTCGCAGCCTCCTTCCCTGGCTTCTGGCACCCGGGCGGCGCGCATGCGCATTAGGGCGCGCGCGCGGTCACTGACCCTTTCTTAAAGGGCCAGCGTCCATTAACAGGAAATGAGGCTAAACAGGTACAGGGTATATAGGGGGTTATTGTCCAAGGGGGCGGGGCCTGATCTTCGTGTTTCCTAAGCTAGGAGTCAGGTCTCCTGGTGTTTCTGTGCATGTACTTACCTATCTCTCTCGTAGAGCCGTGCCTGCCTCGCCATCCAGTCCTGCCGTATCCCGAACCCCGAACGCTGTCCATCTGCCATCCTGACAGTCCGCACCATCCCGGATCCCTGCGGTGACTCATCACCTCGCTCCAAAGGTTCCGGACCCCGCCTGACATCATCTCGGCTTCCGAACCAGAGCTGCGTCACCCGGACTACCACCCGTGACTCCGTGGTCCCAGGGACTTCTCCGCTATACTCGTGTGCACGGACTGTTCTGCTGTTTATAGTGCTCCAGCTACCGGACTCTTTACTACCATCTAGGAGTTCGGCCCAGTGGATCCACCTCCTGGGTCTGCCCGTCCACCTGGCCCTGACACATGGTCGCACACTCTTCTGACAGGAGCGGGTCGGCTGCATAGAAATACATGCAGCTGGCCTGCTCCTGTCAGGAGAGTGTGCGGCCGTGCCGGGTGATGCGATACGAGACTCGTGCGAGTCATAGATGAGTCACTCGCAAGTGTGACTCCGGCTATACACCTATTACATATTGGGTAGGGCCATGGAGATAGGAATACTACTTTAAGTTTAGACAAGTGCTAAATTTTGTGGACCCGTCACATCCGCAAATTGTGGAAAGTGACCGACCCCGTGTGCCTATCAGCATATGGGTGCAGGAGATGACTACTATTGTCATGC